>NC_080200.1:68792551-69094257 GCF_030028045.1 Hippopotamus amphibius kiboko | reverse complement strand
GGGGCTGGCGGCACCCCTACCCCCAGGTCTCAGGGCCTCTCCACGTGCCCCCCCCCCCGCCCACAGTGAGTTCCCGCCCGCAGGAGCCGAGCCTCTGTGAACGCCGTCCCGTCCCCATCACCGTCCCCGTCCCCGGGGATGCGTGTGGCTTGATCTCGAGCTACGTAAAGCGGAACCCCAGGTATGACCTGCAGCCTCCACGGTGGGCACCGAGACCCCGCCCCCCACATCCAGGCCTGGAGTCTCTCCCAGCCCAGGCCCTGCCCCCGGCCATCCTGCAGCGGGTCCTCTGGCCCTGCCGCCCTGGAACCTGCAGTGCCCTGTGAGCCCTCTGGCCGGTGCCGGGTCAGGGGTGCTGGGCAGTGAAGCGGTCGTAGGGTCAGCGGATGGGGGTCGCGATGGGGCCGAAGCATCACCACGTGGGGGGCCCTGGGGAGAGAGCTGGGAAGGCGGCGGTGAGGCAGGGCCGGGATCCGGGGGCCCCCGCGCGGGGCCCCGGGGAGATGCAGGCTGTGACGGGGCGGGTGCCCGAGGCCCTGACCTTCTCCAGTGCTGAGTGGAGTCGGGTGTGGGGTCTGGTGGGCCTCTTGGGGACACTGAGAAATGGCTTCCCCTTCGTGAGGCATCTGTGGGGTGCGGCCGAGGCGACGGGGCGGGTGGAGAGCAGGAGGACAGAGCACCCTGTGCTGGGCCTCCCGAATTCCCACGGCAGCCGAGAGCTTGGTGCCCACTGAGGGGCCAACGAGAGGCAGACCTGTCTCGGGAGCAGGGAGGAGGAGACACCTTGCCTTCTGGGGAGAGCGGGTACAACTTGCGCTCCGTAATCATTGTACAAACCAACAGAAAGGTCCACATAAACTGTTTATGAAGCACTTAAGATGTCTATGAAACTTAGTAAGTGCTGAATACAGTTGCATGGTACTTCAGGGTATGCGTTTTATTACAATGTGGCAGCTGGGAAGGGAGAGAACTTACAAGTGTTCTTTACTAGAATGACTTCTGCAATGAGCATCTTCCTATATAAACCTAGTGGGCACTTCTGGTTATCTCTAAAATAAATCAGAAGAAGGAATAACGTAAACATGTGCGGCCTTTGAAACAGGAAGTTTTAAAATACCTTGCAGTCTGTATATTTTTTTCTGCACCGCCTGGCCTGTGGGATCTTAGTGCCCCAGTCAAGGATCGAACCCGTGCCCCTGCGTGGCAGGGCAGATTCTTAGCCACTGGGCCACCAAGGAAGCCCCTGCAGTCTGTACTTCTGATAAAGGGAGATTATTGTGTCTCAGAAGAGCTTCACAGGGACGTCCCGGCTGAGAGCAGGTCAGTGGCCCTCAGCCAAGCCCCGGGTGGGGCCCCGGCGGTACTGATTCACGGACAGTTTTACAATGTGAGTGGACATGGCAGAAGCTGGATGGTTCTGAAGCCTCTTTGCCGGGGACGCCGGCCTGGGGTGACTTTGGCCTGGGGTGACTTTCAGGAGTGTCGGGAGGAGAGGAGGGCCTGGGGGCCCCCACTAGGAATTCCGATGTTTCCTTCTACCTGCCCCCCCCGAAGCATCCAGAAAGATCAACTTACTACACAGATACAACTGTACCAAGGGGCTGGTCTGAAACCAAGCGTGCATTTTTGCATTTTTGGCTAGAATTACTTAGGTCATCAGAAAAGCATAAGGTTTTTCATGTTACTTTAAAAATTGCCAGCATTCTGTCTGCAAGGCAAGAGATGCCCTCTGTCCCCTGGTCCTCCAACCCCGCCACCAGCTTGCTCTTCACATATTTCTGATTTTTCTTAGTAACTTAATTGTTTAGAGAAATCCGAAGTCCCATAGTGGCTTTTTGAGACTTTTGTCAGCAGACCTAACCCAGCGTGGTGTGATGTTTCTCTGCAGAACAGGTTACTATCTGAAGGAGGGAGGCATGGAGAGAATTCTGTTCAGAGGATCACAACAGCGCCGTGGTCGTCATGAACAAGAGCAGACTGGAAGGTGCGTGGGAGTCCTGGAAGGCGGGGACAGAGCCCGGAGCCCAGTGCTGACTCCACGGGGCCCCAGACGCTCTTCAGGGTATGGGGTGACCTCCCTGCCTGGGGCTTTCTCCGGCTAAGCACCGAGGGCTGGCATCCCCGGAACCTGCCCCCTCCTGCATACTGCATGGTGGTCCCACCAGCTCAGAGGCAGCCCCTGGTTTCGGGGGTGAGGAGAGCTTTGCTTCCTCTGTTGGTGGGTCCTCTGCCCTAATGCTCACCAGCCTCGAGGGTGGCCAAAGTGAGATGAGGGGCCTCAGAGTCGCCACGAAGCCCGGAGAGAAGAACGTCTAGGCTGAGAGCACAAGGGATCATGCGCTGCGTCAAAGGCTCCGGGTCCTGGAGTCCCCGTTTCCTCCAGGGAAGATCCCTTTCCTGTCCTGGAGGGGCAGACTGGCTACGAGGTGAGTCCTTTCTTAGGGAAGGACCCTCCGCCCCCCACCCCCAGGATGTGGTGGAGAGGAGAAACACAGCTCTCCTCGCTTTAGCCTGGGGCACTGGTGTGTGGACGCCCCCCTCCCCAGTACTCCACCCCCGGAAAGGGGCCCAGTGACGTGTGACCCTAGCACACCAGGCACCGAGTGCGTCTAAACGTTCCCGGGTCAGGGGCGCTTCATATCATGGAGGCGTTGCTACTGATCTGACGTTTGCAGACTCGGAGCAATCGCTGTGCTGTGTTAACCTGTCCAAGGAGAAGCCTGCAGCTCCTGAGAACTCATACCTGCGAGGCTGAATCATCAGAGGAGAGAAAGTCAATAAAAATCACACCCGATTCCTGGCGGGCGGCCCTGTCTCTCAAGGCTTATATTTTCTCTGGAGGCGCAGGACATCGTCCTGGTCTCAAATTTTCCTTCCCAAACACTGCAAATAGAATGTCAGCTAGAAAGTAAAGACGTCACCAGGCAAAGCCGGGCGTAGACAGGAGAAACAGCAGGTAGGAGAAAATCAACATCAGAGTTCCAGGTGCGCGGCTACTCAGAGGTACACCTCAAAAGAGCATATGTGGCGTCGTTCAAGGATAAACACGTCCAAAAGCCTAGATCGAGAATTTCAGTGGAGAATTAAAAATGATAAAAAAAGGAAATCCCAAAACTTAAAAAAAAATTGCAAGAAGCAAGACTTGAAGTCTGAGCAAATGGTGTAACCATAGTTCACACGTAGATGAAAAAAGAGGTGGTGAACTGGAAAACAGACCATGAGAAGACATGCAAAGTGAACCATAGAACCTGAAGGAGGAATAAGAAAGACACGGAGGCGTGGGAGCTGCTGGGCTGCTGGGAACACGGGGGAGGGCGGTCGGCACCCTCCGCACGCGAGGGGAGAACAGCAGGGACGTTTCTGGACCTGACGAAAGACACGCCGGCCCCTCACCCGGGCTGGGGAAAGAGCCCTTGTTTCCCCCGCACCCCCCACCCTCTGCGAGGCTGAGGTCCCCACGCGGGTCAGGAGCCCAGCTCTCCGGCAGGAAACGGAAGGGTCGGGGTGCCCTGGGTCCCCCGTGGATCTGTCCTTGTTCTCACTCTGATAATCTCTATGGACTGAGTGTGTGCCCCGCAGAGCTTGTCTTTTGAAACTTGACCCCCAGGGGGATGGTGTTTGGAGGCGGGGCCTTTGGGAGGTGACCGGGTCACAAGGGCGGGGCCCTTAGGATGGGATCAGTCTTAGTGTCCTTATAAAAGGGACACCCCAGAGCTCCCACGACCCTCTGCCCCGTGAGGACACGGCAAGAAGTCCTCCACCCAGAAGGGGCCCCCACCCCGCCAGGCTGCACGCCGACCTTGGACTCTCAGCCCCCAGAACGGCGAGACGTAAACGTCTTGGTGTTCTGTGGTCGCGGCCGCAGTGGACAAAGGCACCAACCTGAGGATTCCGAGTTCTTTGGAAGCAAGAAACTGCAGCTTCCGAGACGCGAGCGGGCTGGCATCTACGGCTGGCGCTCCCGCCCCATCCCACGTGGACATCCAGCGGTAGATGCGACGTGGGCAGTTTTCCTGCCGACGGGACCAGCCTGGAGCCCTGAGGCCTGCGGGGTCTGTGCTGTGTCGGGGGGAGGCGGCTCGAGGTTGGGTCTGAGTCACGATGGTGACCGACGGTGCCCACGTTTGCCTCCAGGTGGGAGCTGGTTCCCTGCACGTGATGGGGAGGGGGTTCAAGAGACTCACCTGGGGCAGAACGTGAGGAGGCACTGGGTGGGCCCCCACACCTCCCGCGGGCACTGTCCTCTCCTCCAGGCCCTACGGAGGCCGGGGAGCGCGGACGCGTCCCTTCCATCTGGCAGGAGCCCAAGGAGTCAAAGGCGGACGCGGAGAGGCTATTTTTCCTTGGGGATAAAGGGCTCATCGCGGCCCTTCAGGCACAGCCGACAGAAGGGGGCGGCTCGGCAGGACCACCTCTGGCGGCAGGAAGCAGGTCGCGCTCTAATCAGCACAGAGAGCTGCGGCCGCGTCCGCCGAGCGTCCGCGTGTGTGAAGGGCGCGCAGCGGTGCGCCCTCCACGCCGGGTGCTGTCGCCTCTGTCCCGCAGCAGCAGCCCTGCAGCAGGCGGTGAGCCCAAGGCACACAGCTAGGTCTCCTGAAGCCGGACCCACGTGGAGGCCACTGTCCTCTGTCTACGGTCTGCGTCTCGCCCTCCCCGAGCACGCAGCCCAAGGGCGAGAGGGCTCCACGGGGATTCACTGAGGAAGACTCAGGCCTGGGCCTCCCTGGGTGTGACCACCTCACAGCCGTTCTCGAGGGACCAAACCTGCGTCTTGGGTGCGTTCGGCAGCGTCTGGCCCCAGCTGCTAAACGCCAGCGCCTCCCCGTTCTCGGTTCGGCGATGACAAAACCCCCACCTTCCTGGGGGCCCTTTCCCTCTACTCCACCTCTTTTTCGGGGTGAGAGTCTCGTATCTGCGGGGACGTTCTCCCCATCCGGGCTCCCTCTGGGTGGGGCGCCAGGGTGTGCGGCCCCCCGAGGCCGGGAGAGGCCTGGCTGGCAGGCGGGTTTGGAAAGGAACTTACCTCAGCTGCGCACGGTCTGCTCTGGGGAGGGGGTTTCCCCAGAAGTGACCGCCTCCCGGTCCCGCTCCCGGGAGGGCCGCTGGGTGGGCATAGGTGTGGCTCACAGGTGAGTCTTGGAACTTGGGGCTCGTGTTGGGAAGCCCGCCCTACTCACCCTACTCGGTGACCTTCTTGGGGCAGGCGATGGCCTTGTCTTATTTCTAATCTGCCCAGAACTTTGTGCAATAAAAAGCACATTAAAAGATATGCTTTTCAAGAAGTGTAAACTGTCAAAGAACTAACGTATTAAAAATTGGTTCAAGGGAGGATTTGATCAGGAATGTTGAACTAAGTTTGTGAAGATGGGACAGTGGTGACTGTCCAGAGGGCAGTTACCAGGTGCACCGTCACCAGGCACCGCGCTCGGCCCCTCTGGGAGGAGACTGAGAAGCTCCTGCATCACTCGGCTTCCCGCACACGGAGCCGTGGACTTGCTCAGGAACAGAGAAAGCGGGCTGACCACCGGGGTGAGGTTAGGGCACAGTAATCTGGTTTTTCTGTTTCAGATTCTCTTAGGACTTTCCCAGATATGTCACAGCTGCGGGAGGGGAAGCTGTCTTGCTAAGTCCTGGTTCCTGAGCGGGAGCTGGGTCCTCCGCCCGCCGTCTCCACCCACTTCAGGGGCTCGGCCAGGCTGGCCTCCCCGCTTACACCCCCACCTGCTCGCCTGTCCCCTTGACACCCGCCCCCCACCCACGATTCTGGGACCTCGCCTGGACGGATGGCCACCGGGCTCTGGGTTCTGCTGTGTCAACTTCCTCCATAGACCTTCCTGGCGAGACCTGCACCGGAGATGCTCCCGTGCGCCTTGAAGCAGAATCTCTCAGGGCGTAGAAGCTTTAAAGGGTTCTTCGCATTTCAGACAAACCTCAGTATGCGAATCCGAGATCTAAGTCATCGTCCTGCAGGCTGTGATGGAAATTCATGAAAAGACGCCAACCCGCACTCTTGACAGTCGCTGCCTGGCAGCCGGACCACCTGCTCCCCGGCCCGCGGTTAGCGGGGGATGTGGGCCCCCCAAGGCGGTGTTCCAGATGTGGCCGACGGGGCAGGGGTCCCAGGGACCATGAAATGAACCAAAACGCGGCTGCACGTGGTGCACGAGAGCAGGAGGGAGGTTCTGATGGAGGGAGCGCGGCAGGAGACCCGCACGTGCTCAGCAGGGCCTCGTCGGGACTCTGTGCCCCGTTCTGCTCACGGGCCCGGGGACATTCGGTCCCCTTGGCCCTCCTCCTGAAGCCGCCACCGCGCCAGTCCCCACGTCCCCTGACCTCTCTGGGAAGCAGTTCCTAACGCCCCCCGGCCCCCCCAGCTGCTCCAGGCCCCTCAGCCGCACCGTCTGCTCCCGCACCCGCCGGCACTGCTCGGGACTCCCGCCCTCCTGGGGAGCAGGGGCTGGGTCCCCGGTTCTGCACGAGCTGGGGCACAAGGCCAAGTGCCCCCTGGGGTGTCGCCTCCATCCCCCGCTGCCGCCCAGGTGACCTGGCAACCACGGGCTCGGGGGGAGGGGGAGGCCACCGGCCCGTGTCCAGCAGTGACGTGCCTGTGTGTCACTGCAGCAGGCCACCCTGCCCTGGGGAGGCCCGGCGCACCCCTCTCCTGCGGGACCCCCACCTCCCCGCGGCCACGGGTGGCCCTGGGGGGCGGTCCCGGGCTCCTGGTGCCCCGCCCAGCGGCAGGCCTGAGGCTACCGGGGCAGTACGTGAATAACGGACACAGGCCGTGCTTCCCTGAGGGCGGGTGGGCTCCCCCCAACGCGTGGGGTGAAGAGGATGGGAGGAGTGGTTCTCTCCCTGGAGCCCGAAAGCGGCTCTTGGGGGGGGCCCTTTCCCTCGCAGCCAGCAGGTGGGCCCGTCGCCCCAGAGCGGCGACCCGTCCCGCCCGTCGTTGCCACCGGAGGCCGTGTGGGAGGTGGTGTGAAAGGGTCCCCGAGGAAGCACACCCCGTGCCCCAGGCTCGGGCCTCGTCCGCAGCCCATGAGCCCGGGCTGCTGGGGTCGCCCCCGGGGCTGCTGCCTTGAGGTGTAACCCCCTGTGCCCGCCGGAACCTTCCTGGAGGCAGACCGCCTGCCCCGTGTGGGTGTTCGTCCCTGGACAGCGTCTGCGTGGGGTCCCTCCCGCAGGCCCTGAGAGGCACCGACACGCGCAGTACCCTCCCAGGCGGGGGTGCCCCGGCTCCCTCTTTGGAGAGAGGTCCAGGCCGTCCCACCTCGGGTGCCCGCCCTGGGGCGTGTGTGTCCTGCACAGTTGCCGGAGTCTCGGGGGCGCGGTGGGGGCTTCCAGGGGCTTCCAGGGGCTTCAGAGAGGCCGAGGGAGGTGACGAGCTGGTGCACGGGCAGCGGCGTCTCCGCGGAGCCGCGGGGCCCCGACGACAGGGGGGCTGCCCTCGCCTCACGGGGACGCGGCGGTGAGGGGTGAGCACCGGTGCCCGGGGACCCGCCGGCCCTGGAGGTGCCCCCACGCGTGCGCCCACCCGACCGGGACGCGCCTCCCCGTCGCGGGTGACTGTTTCACATGCTTTTGGCCACTTTCATTTCTTGTCTTTGAATCACGTATTCACATCTCTCCAGTTTTTGCCTTTCTCCGACTGACCTGCAGGAGTTTTAAAACACAGACATTACTGACCTCAGTCCTTCCAATGCGCTCCCAGTGTTGTTCCCGGTCTCGCCTGTCTCCAATTTCCATTTTCCTTCCTTTCTTCCTGCCACATGTTTTGACTGCTTGGTGTAGTTAGTGTAGTCATCTTTATGGATGTTTCCATATTCTTTTCATAGTTCTTCAATCTGTTAGAAAACAGTTCTGCTTTCTGCTTGGGGAGATTCCTGACCTTAGAGAAACCATCTGGTGAAACCAGATAGGAGGTGACAACACACGAGCCGGGATGTCTGCGTCGAGGCCAGAGCTGCTCCGTGCTGCGGCTGGGAACAGACACGGGGGAGCCGGGCTGCTGGGGAACCGGCCCCAGGCCCGCGGAGGGCCACCCACGCCTGCCCGGAGGGGGCGGCCCCTCAGAGCCACCGCCAGGCTGCCCGTCCCTTCTGCCCGGGGAGCTCCGGCCTCCACGTCGCCTCTGCGGCGACCACCCCAGGGCAGCGGTGACCGGGGCGCTGCCCCTCCTCCGGGCGCCCCTGTCCGCCCGGCTCCCCTGTTTCGCCAGCGGCTGGACCCGGGAGGACGAGGCTTGGTGGGTCGGGCCGCAGCCAGAGGAATATGACCACGGCGCCGGTCAGCGTGGCCCGCAGCAGCGTCTGAGCCCCGCCTGCGACTTCCCTCCAGACACACAGACGTGGACGGATGCCTGGATGGACGCCTGGAGGGGCAGCGCCTGGCCGCACCCCTGGGGAGTCTGGTCCAGCGGGGCTGCAGAGGCGTGAGCGCCATGCTGACAGGCTGCGCCGAGCGTTCTCCCCGAGTGCACCTTTCCGGTTAGCCCTCCTCAGACGGGCACCTGAAGCCCCGGACGTCCACTGACTCCCGGTTCTGGGGGCCGGAACTCCAAGGTCAAGGTGTGGGAGGGTTGGTCCCCTGTGAGGACGGCAGGAGGCTCCACCGCAGGCCTCTGTCCTGGGCACGTGGACGCCGTCTTCTCCCTGTGTCTCCAGCGTCTGCCGTTTACACGCCCCTCTCTCTTCCCGTGTCCTTCTTCCTGTGGGACACGGGTCCTGCCGCGTCCGCGCTCACTCCACGGCCTCGTCTTCACTTGCTTAGCTCTGCGAAGGCCCCGCCTCCTGCAGCGGTTGTGCTCACAGGTGCTGGCAACTTCAACCCCGAGTTTGGAGGTGGCAACGCCAACCGGGGACACAGGTCGTGAGAAAACGGAGCGGGAGGCTTTCAGGTGAGCCCACGGGAGGCAGGCCCGAGGAGTGGTGGGCCAGCGGCGGGCAGGCCTTCGGGAAGCTTCCCGGTGGCCTGAGTGTCCTGTAGGGGAGTTACTGAGGCCGGCACCGGCTCTCCGCACGGAGGCCCCGGCGCTGGTGGCCGAGGACGGCTGCTCCCTCCTCCTCCCCACACCAGCATCCCTACAGGCAACCTTCCGTAAGCCCCCCCGGGAACGCGCCTCACCAGCTGTTCCCACGGGCCCGGGGCACGCCCTCCAAGGACACGTGAACGGCCCTCAGAGAAGCAAACCAGCCGGGACGGGTTCTCCAAGTCCCTGTGCGACCCCCAAGGGCCCCTGCGTCCTGGAACCGGAATCCTCTGAGGCTGCAGGCCGGTGCTCTGAGGGGCAAAGGTCAAGAAAGGGGGCCCCAGACCTTCTGGGTCCCTGGCCGACTCTTGCCCTGAGACAGCCGTGAACGCAAACCTTTTTCAGATCCTGCGGGGGAGCTGGTGGCCGGTGGGCCCAGGCCCCTGTCCGCAGGCCTCCTCTGTCAGGACGGCGCCACCGTCCCGCTCCCAGGGAGGTGACGTGTCCATTGGGTCCACGTGGAGCGCTCCAGCCGGGGCTCCTCCCAGGGTCCACAGGGCCCGGGGTCAGCAGGGGCCACGCTGGAATTCGGGCTCTGACGCAGCACTGGGGGGCTGGCGGGCTCCAGGCCCCTGGGGGTGAAGGCCATTCACAGCTCAGGACCTGGGCGCATCCACCTCTGGACGCGACATGGGGGCTGTGGGGCCTGGGGCAGCGCAGGCAGGTCATCCGAGAGCGGAGCGAGGCCCACGGCCGCCAGTAAGACCCCCGATGGGAACCCCTGGGGCTCCCGGTCCCTGAAGGGGGCCACTTTGGGACGTTCATCCCAGGCGAGGGTAGCACAGGACGCTTCTCTGAGGATGTCGCCTGGCGCAAGGGGCCATGGTTCAGAGGATACTGGTTTTGTGAAAAACAGCTCCCTGCACAAAGCCTTGGGGGACACACATATGCTAAATAAGAAAGAAACTCTTCCGCGCTCCCTGGCCCGGAGAGCACGCCCAGGTACCAGTCTCACTGTTTGAAAAGCATGTTTTAAAATAAAGACTTACGAGGGTTGATGCTATCCGTCCTGCTCGGTGCCTGGCAGTTGCCTCTGCGTGACGCGTCAGAGCACCTCTGCGGCCCTGAAGCCCGCGTGGCACACACACTGTTTTATGGGTGGTTTTACAACGAGGGCTGGACATGAGGCTTAAGATTTAAAACGGAGCTTCAGCCGTTGTTACTGGCTCTCACTCTTTGATTTTTAAATTTGTCCTCTGTTTCGGGGCTTCATGTTTGCTAACCGACTTCAACTGGAATCATCTCTGAAGAACTCTTGCTCCCCTCCCCGAGGTCACGCGGAAATCTCTGGAAACCCAGCCCACAGCGCCACCGTGTGACCAGCGGAGCCCTCGGCGGCGGGGACGGGGGTGCGGTCGCTGCCTTTGCCCGAGCTGTCGGCTGCCAGCTGTCCCTGCTCCCACCCTGGGTCCCAGCGTGTCTACACGCTGGGCGCCGGGCCTCCAACGTGCCGGCTGCGTGGAGCCCGATCCTCTGGGTGGGTCCCGGAGGCCTCCCTCTCCGGGCCGAGCCTCCCGCGCGAGGAAGCATCCCTTGTGGGCGGAGGGCCAGGGCGGGCGTAGATGAGGAGGTGAGAGGATCAGAGGAGGGGCCGAGGTGCCATCACCGGGGCCCTCCCCGTCCGTGGGGAAGCTGAGGGAGCCGGTGCCTGCGGGCGGCTCGGTGCTGTGGGCTGGGGGGCTGGGGAGGGGAGGGCAGAAAGCGGGTGACGGCTGGAGGGCGCTCCCTGAAGCCTGAGGCCCCCGTGGTCCCGGACGGGTGGGGCAGGGGAGCGGACCCCTCAGTGGGGAGGTGGGGGAGCGGCCAGAGACCCAGGATTTGAGACCTGCAGGTGGTGGGGATCTTTGGACACAGGAGTGGGGGAGAGGGAGGATGGGGGGCTGGGGTCCTGCTCAGGGTCTCTGCTCTCCTCCTGGCCCTGAGGCCCCCGCAGAGCTCTGGAGGCCACCCTGTTCCGGGCTGCCTCTTGGGGCTGGAATGATTCTTCTCCAAGACCTTAAAAGAGAGTCCTGCTGCATTTTCCTCTTGTCCTGATCATAGAATTAATGCGTGCACAATTTGGGAATCTAGACTGTGTGCAAAGTAGAGAGAAAAAATTAAAATGACCAGTAACGCTATGACAGAGAAGTCATGGGGGTAGGGTCAGTTTCTGAGTGGACCCCAGCTTCCTTCAAGTCTCCGGACAGAGCAAGCATTTTTGGTCCTCATGGTTTCTTTTAACCTCTGCTATGGGCCCAATTTCTCTTTGCCTGTTCTCCTTCAAGTTCAGGTGTAATTTTGCAAATCAAGCCTGGAATCAAATGAGAGATATGCCTTTAACCTGACCCTGGGTCACCCCATCCCCAGCAGTGATCCTTACAGCAATGTCAACCAGATTTTTGGAACTGTGTTCAAACCTTTCTACTTTTCCCCTAAATTGACACTGCAGTGCACGTGTTCCCAGTCCCTCTCCTTGTCCCAAGAGAAGCCCCCCCACACAGAGACCCTGTTCACAGAAGGTGCCCAAGGCGTTTAATAAAACCCAGAGATGACAATGTCCACTGCAGCACTAGTTACAACAGCCAGGACATGGAAGCAATCTAGATGCCCATCCACAGATGAATGGGTAAAGAAGATGGGGCACATATATACAATGGAATATCACTCAGCTGTAAAAAGGAACGAAATAGAGTTATTTGTAGTGAGGTGGCTAAACCGAGTCTGTCATACGGAGTGAAGTAAGCCAGAAAGAGAAAAACAAATACCGTATGCTAACTCATATGTATGGAATCTAAAAAAAATGGTCCTGGTGAACCCAGTGACAGGGCAAGAATAAAGATGCAGATGCAGAGAATGGACTGGAGGACACGGGGTTGTGGGGGTGGGGGGAGTCGAAGGAGAAGCTGGGACGAAGTGAGAGAGTAGCATAGACATAGATACACTACCAACTGTAAAATAGATAGCCAGTGGGAAGTTGCTGTATAACAAGGGGAGATCAACTCAACGATGGGTGATGCCTTAGAGGGCCAGGACGGGGAGGGTGAGAGGGAGTTGCGGGAGGGAAGGGATATGGGGATATATGTATAAATACAGCTGATTCACTTTGGTGTACAGCAAAAACTGGCACAACACTGTAAAGCAATTATACTCCAATAAAGAGCTTGAAAAAAAATAAAAAATTAAAAAAAAAAAACCCGGTGATGAGACCACACAAAGATGCGAACATTCATTCTAACTCTGAAATGAATGTTGATGCAATGATTTGAACCCAATTATGCAAATGAGATCAGGTGTCACCTTGAGAGACCCCCCTCCCTTCATTTCCCAGGGTCCTTAGTCGTGATTTAACTGCATCGCAGGTGGACCTATTTCATTCTCCCTCAACAGACACCCAAACACGTCCCACGACACCCGCCAGCACCTGCACACGGATGAAGCAGCTGGGGCAAGCAGGTGGGCGTGGGAGGGGCGTGTCTGCACAAACCCGGGGAAAAGCGAGGCGGGTGCAGCCGCTCACAGGATGCCCGGGCCGGGCGCTGCCCCTCACGCGCTCCGAATCGCTGCACTGCTTTCCACGTGTCCACGGTGCTTGTTTAGGTCTTAAAAGATACAATACCTTTTTTCTAACAGGCACTAATTTCAGGGAGTTTCCTTTCTCCCGCCTCCCTCCCGGTGACCCACCCACACCCAGTATTAGAGCTCTTCCCCCGCCGGTGGATTGCGAGGACAGGCCAGCCCGAATAGCGGGGTGTGCACAGGCTGGGACGCACGGGGCCCGGGGCTGCGGGGGGCCACGGGGCGGTCTGCTCGGATGCCTCCGTGTCGGGGGGGGGAGTGCCCCTGGGCCAGGCCCCTCCAGGATGCTCCTGTTCTCTCTCCCAGGGCCCATTCAGCACCAGCGGCTGTCAGTGCCACGGGCGACAGCCCGGCCCTCCACCCACGGCCGCCCTCCCGAGTCCCTGCTGGGAGACCCCCTTCTTGAAGCTGTAGTGGGGGAAAGTTTTCCTCTGCCATCCTGGGGCCTCTGCTGGGTCTGTGAAGTAATCTGACCACAGGCAGATTCTTAGAGAAGAGAATACGCGTGTATTTGATGCTGGTTTTATGAGCCTGGGGGTGGGGGCTTCACAGAAAGAAGATACACCTTCAAAGAAATGGCGGGGCGTGGGGGGGTTATGCCATTTGAGAAAGGAGGATACATTTCAGGCATTGACAAGACAAAGGAAAGGGGGCACGTTGTGGGGAGGGCTGGCCTGTCTCGGAGCTGTCCACTTCCAGAGATGAGGAGGCCTCCCTGCAGGCTCTGGAAATGGGGACCCCTTCACAGGGAGCTGGTCCACTTTAAGGCAGAGAGATCACTGGTCCGCTTTTTCCCGATTGCCTTCTGCTCAGAGCACATTTGGGTGGCTCACTCTGGTCTCCCACGAAGCCCGCCCTCGAGGCGGCGGTGACGGGCAGTGGCCTCTGTCTGCACCCCGGGGGCAGGCTGGCTGCTTCCTGATCCGCTTTCCCTGTTATTTGCGCAAGCCTGTAAGGCCCTTGAGGGAGGAGGTCATGGCCCCAGCTTTTTGAGAGAGGAGAGGGGAGCCCCCCACAGTCTGCGGTCCAGCTGGGACAGACGCCGACCTTGAGGGGACAGGGCAGGAGGAGGGGGGATGGCCTGCCCCCCTCATGTGGGGCCCTGCCTCCACCACTGGGGACTGTGGGTCAGAGGTCAGACCCCTTCCTCTGGACAAGGAGCCCAGCTGGGGGGATGCAGAGGGGAGTGGGCAGCAGAAGTGAGCAGTGGCCTCTGTGGACCTGGGCCTCCCCGGGCCCCCCCACCCTAAGCCTGTCCACATGCTGTCCCAGAGGGGTCCCTGCCCCAGGTCGCTGTCCTGGATGACTTTCTGGCCACGTGGCCCCAGGAGATGACATTCTGTGGGCTCGGGGACTGTGGCTGGGAGCATCAGTGCTGTCCCCAGAGGCCCCACACGCAGACCAAGGGAAGGTCCATCTCTACCAAAGGGGCATCGTGTGGCCACAGCTCCCCCCCTGGACCAGACAAAGCCAGGTGAGGGCAGCCTGGAGCCCTGCGGTCCCGGGGGTGCAGGAGGGGAGTGAGGCACCAGCAGCTGGGGCGGGACCGTCCTCGGCCCGGTGGGACAGCCCGACAACTTGGCTGAGTTTACAGAGAGACACCTTCGGCACCCGTGATACCAGCGATGGGGTGAAGACACAAAATGTTGCCGGGGCCTCAGAAATCCCCCCACGCTTTCTCCCAGCAGTGCCCCCGCCCCTCACCCCATGAATAACCTTTATCTTAAAGTCTATTGTCTAAGGTTAGTTTTATCTCATCTTATACCCATGGTCACACTGCGCACACGTGGGGTCACACCGCACACACGTGGGGTCACACTGCACACGCGTGGGTCATACTGCACACACGTGGGCCACGGAGCACACGCGTGGGGTCGTAACAGCACCTGCTCCGTGGCGTCTGGCTTTTGCATGGCCTTCAGCTGGTGGGATCGTCCTCCCAGCCATGCGATCATGGATGTTTGCTGTCGTGTGAGCCTCCGGCCGTGTCTGGTGGTGGAGGCGTGTGTGGATGTGCGGGTATAGGGTGTGGTCTTATGATGAATGGCCTCCCAAGAAGTTCATGTTGTCAAACCAGAGCCTCTGTGTTCCCTTACTGGCACAGGGACTCTGTGGGTGGGACTGGATCGAGGCTCTTGAAATGGGGTGCCTGCCCTGGGCTATCTGAATAGCATCCCCAAACTCATGTCCTTCCCCGGACCTCAGAAAGCACGTCATCTGGAAATAGCAACCTTGCAGGTGTGCTTAGTTAAGGTCACGTCACCTCACGCCTGGTGTAAGGGGGCCCTGATCCAATGTGACGTGACTGTTCACGAAGGGGGAGGGGACACAGCACGGGGAGTGCCAGGTGGACACCCAGGAACAGGACGAGGAAGGTGACACAGAGACGGAGGTGATATTAGGTGCTGTGTCCACAGGCCCAGGGTCTCCAGGAGCCAGGAGACAGTCCTGGACGAGACCCTCCCTCACGGCCTCGGGAGGAACCTACCTGCCAATTCCGACTTCTGGCCCCGAGAATGGCAAGAGGAGACATTCCCTCGTGAGGGTTAAGGCTGCTGCAGGAAACGTGTCAGGCCCAGTGTGCAGCCACGCGGCCCCTGCGGGAGGGGAGCAGAGGGCCATCTGACCCGGGCAGCCGGGTGCGTGGTGACGGAGGCAGAGCCCCTGGAAGCTGCTGCGGCTGTGCAGACGGGAAGGGGCCCCGGGCAGGGCACCTGGCCCCTCCGGGCGCTGGGACAGGCAGGACGCGGCTCTGTCCCGGAGCCTGGGGCGGCCGCCAACACCGAGACGTCAGCCCGTGACGGCGGCTCCAGGCTCTGGGTGGGGACGGTGAGAGGGTGAGTCTGGGCCACTTGAAGCTACCAAGTTCGGGGCAGCCTGCCAGGGTGGCTCTGACGGCACAGGGCGCCCCCGACAGGCAAATGCGGGCGCAGCTCTCGCCAGCCCGGCCCCATGGTCCCCCGACGGTGCGGCGGGCGGGCCGCGCTGCTCTGTTCCCCGCGCTGGTGGCACAGGCTGCCATCACCTCCCGGCGGCCGTGAAGGGGAGCGGCTGTGCTCTGTCTGGGCCACCCCTCTTCCCAATGGCTGCTCAAGTTCTTTGCCCGTTTTTCTCATATTTTAGCACCTCCTGGAGCACATGTCCATTTTTCTTTTCTTTTTTTTTTTCAAGAACTTTTGTTGAGATACAATTGACATACAATAAACTGTATATATTTACAGTGTAAAATTTGATATATTTTTTATTAGTAATGTGTGTGTATGGCAATCCCAATCTCCCAGTTCATCCCCCACCCCGCTCCCCGCTTTCCCCACTTGGTGTCCACACGTTTGTTCTCTACATCTGGGTCTCTATTTCTGCCTTGCAAACTGGTTGATTTGTACCATTTTTCTATAGTCCACATATATGTGTTAATATACATTTGCTTTTCTCTATCTGACTCACTTCACTCTGTTTGACAGTCTCTAGGTCCATCCACGTCTCTACAAATGTCCCAATTGCATTCCTTTTTACAGCTGAGTAATATTCCATTGTATATATGTACCACATGTTCTTTATCCATTCCTCTGTTGATGGACACTTAGGTTGCCCGTTTTTCTGATATTTTAACACCTCCTGGAGCACATGCCCATTTTCAATGCTTCTGTGAAAATTCCCTTGAATTTGGCATTTTGAAACTGCCTCTTTTCAGGAACTGGGCATCACATGACCCCATTTTCTGTGCGACAGGTCATGTGGCCCTAAAAGAAAAGAAAACCCTTCACGGGACCCCCACTGGGACTTTGGATGTGGCCGCGTGTCACCTCTGGCCTGGCCCGCAGGTGGGCACCACCTCTCAAAGCCTTGCCTCCCCCCCACCCCAGGCCCACAGCGGCCTTTCCTCTTCCCAAACAGAGCAGCCCCAAGCTGCCCTGGCCTTGGCGGCTGGACCAACTTGCCCTCTGGGAGCCCCCGGTGCAGGGCCGCGTGACACTTCTGGGGGCCCCCCAAATGTTTTAATTTCTTTTATAATAAGAAATAAAATAGCTGTGAGGTTGAAGCAACGTTTTGATATGTAACATTAATACGTCTGCCTTTACAGTCATCAGATAAAGCTCCAACGTGCTTCTTGTGCAGGAGGGGACCCCACAAGCCCTGCCGCCTGTGCGGTGTGTGCCCCTCCCCAAGAGCCGCCCCGCCCCCACGGGGCCCCCACGGGTCCTCACGTCTCACGTCCTGGGAGAGGCCTTCTCCTTCCCCAAACCCAAATAGGTCTCTTGACTAAATTAAGCCTGTTTCCCATGACTGTGCAGCAAAGCACCACCCATGGGGCTTCACACAGCAGCGGCGGCGCGGGGTCGGGGAGCGGCTGCTCCTGGGCGCCAGGGAGGGTCCGCCCCTCGCCTCTCCACCGCTTCTGGTGGCCGCGACCACGCCTGGCGCCTCCTTGATCTGAGCCTCCCCTCCCCCTCCCCTCCCTCCCCCTCCCCTCCCCTCCCTCGCCCTCCCCCTCCCCCTCCCCCCGACGCACACCTGCCTCCACTCGGGCTTCTCGCTGTGGGCACCGCTTGTTAGCTCTCTGGGGCGGCCCAGGGGGTCCACGGGCGGGGCCACAACCAGGACACGATGTCCCAGGGCTCTGGGGCCGGAGGTCCCGCGCAGAGGCGTGGGGAGCGGGGCTGGCGTCCTCGGGCCCCAGGGCAGGGTGGTCCTGCCCCTTCGGGCCGCGGGGCGGCGGGGCGCTGGCCCGCGGATCCCATCGCTCCTCCATCCTCCCGCGGTGCCGTCACCGGGCCTCCTCCTAAGGCCGCCGGCCCCAGCGGGCGAGGGTCCGCCTCGCCCCGTCCAGCGCCCTGCTCCGTCCGCCGCGGCCGCCGTGGTCCCGCCGCGGCCGCTGCGCGGGGGGCTCCAGCGGGGCGGGGCTCACGTGGCTGGGTGGCCTCGGGCTCCACGGGGAACGTCCGTCTGCAGAGACAGCTGCCTCCCCGCGCCCGGCGGGGCGCCCGGCGCCCCTGGGCCTCGGTCCGTCTCGTTGGGACAGACACCAGCCCCCACCCGGTGCGGCTTGAGCCCCAGGGAGATGCCTCCTTCCGCGGCTGCTGGCGGGGGGCGCAGCGCCTCTGCTTTGGGGATTCAGCGCGGCCGCTCCCGGGCGCATGTCGGGGACGGAGGTGTGTGCTTTGTTTCCAGATTGCCAGCCCGGGCTCTCGCGGCTTCCTGGGGTGTCCGCGTGAGTGACACATCTGTTCATGTCCATGTTCTCAGGGACTTGTACGTGTGCGTAAATGGTTAAACATCTCAGACAAATACGCTTGGCAAGTGGAAATCAAACCTTATTTTCTTTTAATTTCGGAGGTGTCTGTGGAAAGCTGACTTGAAAGACATTGAAATTGGATAGGTAATTAATTCACATGCACCTACAAGAGAGGAGAGAAGCACAAATCATTTGTAACATTTCGTAAGCACTGAAATTAATGTAGTGTGAATGTGTCATTTCTACTCAAAGTTACAGATTTTCTATATTATAATTTAATCTTTTTAATGTAAAAAGAATAGGAATTTTGCCCTTTCTGGCCTCTCGGGAGGCGAGAACTAGTGTATCTAATTATCCGAACACAGAAGAACAGAAAGGAATAGCAAGGAGTGAAATTATAAATCGGCCGGGAGAACCCCACGTCTTCTGATTAAACGCTCTTTCTGAAGCCCTTAGCAATCACGCTGCCTCTATGTTCATAGTAATTGCATGTGTCAAAGCCGAGGCTTTGTGTAAATGGGACGAACGCGTTACAATTTTAATTCCGAGGGAGATGGCCGCCCGGGCTTGGGGCGGCGCGGGGAGCGGGGCGGCCGCCGAGGGGGCAAAGGCGGGCCCCGGGCGCCGGGGTCTCATCAGGCCACGTCCCAAACAGTGGAATTTCTGAGAGAGAGAAATGCAATTTACCAACACAAAGCAACCACCTGCTCTCCCGCAGCCTGCGTGGAGGAGCCCGTCTCATTTCCTCCCTGCTCCGGGGCAGCGCCTTCCACCCGCAGACACTGTTGATCCTCAGGACAGTGGGGACATGAGGTCTTTTGGACATACGTGCCTCTCAGCAAGAAAACAAAATCCTGTCTTTAACGTTTAAAATGCTCCCCAAAGCCAGGGGAGTGGCCGCTTCTCCCTTTTCCCCCTCCAGGAATCTCAGCTTTCTTGTTTCCCCGGAACCTGAGTGATTGGTGCCTTTGAAGTCTTTTCCCTGAAGGGCTTGGCTCTTTGCAGGAGATGCTGGTTTGTCATCAAAGGGAAAGTCCAGCAAGAAACCTTTCTGCTCCGGAGACCTTCTCTCTGAGGGTGAAAGGGATTCATCGTGAAGGCGCCGCTGTCACTGCAGCAGACTTGGCGACACTGTGGCCGAGGAGGCGACAGGGCTGGCACGGCCACTCTTACATCTAGCGGGCTCTGGACGGGCCTTCCCCTTTGGGTGGAGGGGAACCCTGCCATCCGGGCTCCCTCCTGCGTGGGCGGCTCCGAGCTGAGCCCACCCCCTGCCTCTCCCAGCCTTGGTTTTCTTGCCGTCCTCTTTTTGGCAAGTAAAGGCCAGCATCAAAGAAATCTCTTGTTTAGACAAGGGCAGCAGAGTGTGGGGCAGGGTTTGGAGGGCTTTGCACTCTGTCTTAGCTCAAAACAAACACCCCGGACGAGGTGGCTGAAAAAACAGGCATTTATTTTCCAAGGTCTGGAAGCTGGACGTCCGAGGTCAGGGTGCTGTGAGCTTGGCTCCTGGTGAGGCCTCTTTGGCCACAGCCTTCTCGCTGTATCCGTGCCTGGCAGAGCGAGTTCTGGTGTCTCTTCCTACAAGGGCATGGGTCCCGTCAGATCAGAGTCCACCCTCATGTCCTCTTTTAACCTCGATTGCCTCCCGTCTCCAATACTGTCCCACCGGGGGTTAGGGCTGTGCCGTGGATTTGGGGAGACGCAGCTCAGTTCACGGCAACCAGTTAGCATGATTCTGTGCACGTAGCAGGTGCATCTACCACCTGGGAAGCATCAGTACCGTACCTGGTGGTCCCCACGGTGACCAGGGCTGGGGGGGGGGGGCGGCTTCCCATTGAGCTCTCTTCCTCTTCCTGGCAAGTGGGTCCTGGAGGGGCCGTCGGGCTGCTTTTGCCCCAGCGATACAGGGCAACGTGTCCCGCAGAGACGGGTCCTGGCATCTACCGTGTGGGCACCGTGAGGACACGCGTCCAGGCCACCAGGAAAGGCCGTGTTGGACCAGGGCCTCCAGTGAGGGAAGGTAATTAGCACATTATGAGCAAGACTGGTCCCACTTCTGAAACACTGCCGACCACGTCCCTCGTCTGCCCACACGGACTCTGCACTTGAGGACCGTTGGTGGTGGGGATGCGGGCAGCACGGGGCCGCCGCGTCCTCAGCCGGGGAAGTTGTGTTGGGGAGGCTCCCTGGGACTCCCGGGCTGGGCAGGTGCACACCTGGAGTCTTGGCCACACTGTCCTCGGGCTCGGGGGGTGGAGGCGCGGAGCTGCCACCTGCAGCAGCGTCGAGACTTGGCTGAATGCATGCCTGTGCACACGTGTGCATGCGTGTGTACGCGTGTGTGTAGTGTCACGCGTATCACGGAACAGGGTGGAAACGTTGCTCTTATAATTATTATGATTATTTTCTGCAACTACAGGCTCCGTTTCCTGTGGACGTCTGTTAGCTTTTTCTCCTGTTTTGTTAAGGTATAGTTGATTTACAGTGTTTCAGGTGTAAGCACGGTGATTCAGATTTGTGTATATGTACCTATCCTTTTTCAGATTCTTTCCCCTCATAGGTTGTGACAAGACATTGAGCAGAGGTCCCTGTGCAACGCAGTAGGCCTCGTCGGTTAGCTGCTGTCTATAGAGCACTGTGCACCCATTGGTCCTGGACTCCTAATGCCATTATTTTGATCAACGATGGACGTGGAAACACCCTGTGAACCACAGAGGCTCGAACTCTGAATTGGTGAGCGGGTCTTGTGTCTCCTCCCTGGGGGGAGGGTCCCGGCCGGCGGGACTGCTTCTGCTGGAGGGGGAGTTCCTGGTGGAGCCGCCCCCCTGCACCCCAGCCCCGGTCTCCCTCCTGCTGCCCCTCTGATCTGAGCCACCGTCCGCCACAGCACAGAGGTCAGTTGCAATACTGCAGCCACGAAGGCTGCCACGATCGGTTGCCACGGACGGCTAAGCTGGTCCCTCCCTGGGGAGCTCGGTGACCTTACCGTGACCTCAGCAGCCTCCTCCGCTGTCCCGACGGCATGTTCGCCATGGCCGGCCAGGCCCCGGGCCGCCCGTCCTCGGCCCCCGCAGGATGCCTTTGTAGGAGAAGGGCGCTCAGCCCCTTTCGGGCGGGGACAGACCCTGTGCTCAGCTCAGCTGACGGGTTGAGTGAGCAGCGTCCACCTTCAGGGGTGGCCCTGTCCGTCTCACTGGGCAAAGCACGTGGGGGCCTTGGGCAGCCTCTGCTGCTCAGGGTCGTGTTCACGGTGAACCCACTTCCCTTTGGCCTTTTTACTACAACAGCTGACAAACACTGCCTGCTGCATCCTCTCGGTGATGCCGGGCCAGGCAGAGGGCACACTGGCACCTGTGAGGGACAGTGTGGCACTCGCTGTCCTGGGAGGAGCACGGTGGCCGTGGCGACAAGACCCAGCCTCGGTGGCCCCGTGCGGGGAAGATGCACCCCGTCTGGTGGCAGGACCTGTGTGTGATTCACAGCGTGACTGGGTAACACGTGAGCTCGAAATCTGACTCCTTTCTCGCTCCTTTGATTTATGATGTTCGGGACGAGGGTCAGGGCCGAGCTGCTGTGATGTCAGAGCGTCCATTTAAAAGCCGTTCGGCTGATTTAGAGTTTGTGTCAGGAAACACAGGTCACAGCCTAATCTAGACATCATGCAACCCTCCTCTCTACTGGCAATTTTATTTTCATTGTAAGGTCTGCTTTTTTTAATTTATGTGTAAGAAAGGACAACCTAGATTGAATAGATGTATCCCCAGTCCTGGGTTCTTGGGAATCTACCCTGAAGATGCCAGTGATCTGTTTCAGCGTGGCCACCCCACTTCGCAAGCAGTTGGACTTTCTCTTGGCTTCCTGGGCACCCGCCGTTGAGTTTCCTAAGGTGAACCTGAAATTAGGCATCTCAGCTGAAGGCAGCATTTTCCCCGTAGCATGAGCTGGAGTCTCCTACTGGGCAGACGCTAAAACTGCAGCACAGGGAGAGAGCTGCCACGCAGGCCCTGCTCACCCACCACTTCGCGTTTGCTCTGATGGAGTGCTTGAGTGTCTTCAACATTTCAAGGTGCAGAGACAGAAAGTCTGTCTTCGAATTTCCAGAATTATCCAGGATGTAGGGAGATGGGCAGATGGGTGTAGGGTATTGAAAGCAAACTTTTGAACAGAAGAGGCCTGGGTTCAGATCTTGATTCCTGAGTTTACCAGCTGCATGACTTTGAGGAGCCCACAGTTTCCATGAGATTCTGTTTCCACACTCATAGTAGTAGGAACATAGCTTTCAGGATTGCTGTGAGGATTGGTACAGCAGGTGTAAAATATCTGCACGAGGTCATGTCTAAACTAATGAGCAGCTGTGATTGTTTGGGGGGAATATGGAACTTATAAAAATTTGCTAAATATGGGACTTCCTTGGAGGCGCAGTGGTTAAGAATCTGCCTGCCAATGCAGGGGACACAGGTTCGAGCCATGGTCTGGGAAGATCCCACATGCCACGGAACAACTAAGCCCATGTACCACAACTAGCGAGCCTACGTGCCTCAAATACTGAAGCCCATGTGCCTAAAGCCTGTGCTCCACAGCAAGAGAAGCCACTGCAATGAGAAGCCCGCGCACCACAATGAAGAGTAGCCTCTGCTCGCCGCAACTAGAGAAAGCCTGTGTGCAGCAACAAAGACCCAACGCATCCAAAAAGTAAGTAAATAGATAAATAAATAAATAATAAATAAATTTATTTATTAAAAAAATGTGCTAAATCTAGTTGTAAAAACCTCAGTGATTGGGATCCCATCATATAAATTATTCAGTAAAGGGAGCCGCTCGTCTCCAGTCCTGGCAGTTGCTGTGGAAGGGAAGGGGCAGTTACTGCTGCAGGAAGTGTCCGGAAGTGTAGGAACCGTCCAGGACGGCTGCTTGTGGACGTGGCAGTGTTTCCACGGGCAGCCCAGCTAGTGTTGCTTCTGTTTGGGAAACAGACTGAAGGACTGTTGGTTAGAAGACGGGGTGGGGGCGGGGGTGCAGCCATAAATAGGGAGATGGAGCCCGAGGGCAGCACTTCTGAGCAGGGGCCTCAAGGGGGTCTTGGGTGCCCTTGACCCCCAGCACCAGAGAGCTGGGGGTGGAGGGGCCAGACTCTTGCAGGGGAGAAGGGGGCTTTTTCTCTAAAGGGCAGAGGCCAGCAGGCATGTCTTCCTCCTTTGGGGAGGCTCACGCCTGTCCTTCCCGGTCCTGGGCTGTGGCTCCGGCAAGGAAAGTCATTCCCCCCTGCAGGGAGAGCTTGCGACACAAGCAGAAGGACAGAGGAGAACAGTGGGGGCTGTTGCCCGCTGGCATCTGGCGAGGTGACCAGGGTGCTGGATGTGTGCTAGGACGGGGCCCTGGCAGCTCCTCCTGGGTCTCCTGAAAGCCGTGCTGCTTTATGTTTTCTGTTCAAGGGAAAGCCAGCTCTGGGGGGCTGGTGCTGATGGGGGTGTCCCCATTACCTGTGTCCAGTGGGCAGAAGTGCACATAAAGCGACAGACCCTGCAGACACTGAGAACAGATTGTGCACGTGTGAACAACTTTATGCCAATAAATTCAACCCGGAGATGAAACAGACAAATTCCCTGAAAGACACAAACCACTAAAGCTCATTCAGGAGAAAACAGAGAACCCAGGTAGTCTTGTATATAAAAAAGTAATTGCATCTGCCATTAAACACCTTCCCAAAAGGAAAACTCCAGGCCCAGATGGCTTCCTTGCTGAATTCAGCCAAACATTTAAGGAAGAAATAATAACAATTCTACACAAACTCTTTCACAAGTCGAACAGGAAAGAATGCTTCCCAACTCAGTGTATGAAGCCAGCATTACCTTGACTAAACCCAAGATGTTATATGTAAAAAAACTAAGTGCAATATTCCTCATGAACATAGGTGAAAAAATTGTTAACAAATTTTAGAAAATTGAGCCCAATAATCTTTTAAAAGAACAGTATAGTATATCATGATACACAAATTTATAAAAGCACTTGAAAAAAGTCCAATATACAGTCCTGGTAAGTGATTTCAGCAAACGAGGAAAGGGAGACATCTTCCTCAGCCTTATAAACAGCATCAGTGACAAACCCACAGCTGACATCACATGTGACAGAGGAGTGCTGAAGCTTCCCAGAGGGTCGGGAGGAAGGCAGGAGCGAACGACCCTCTCAACACTGCTGTTCAACACTGCACCGAAGGCTCTGGCCTGAACAGTCGGGAGAGAGAAAGAGGTGGCAGACAGATCAGAAAGTAAGAAATGAAACGGTCTTGATTCCCAGATGACGTCACTGTCTGCACAGAAAACCCAGAAAGAGCTACAAAAAGAGAGACCGGAACTAACCAGTCCATGGGATGCAAGGTCTACATACAAAGCCGACTTTGTGTAGATTGAATAGTGAAAAACAATCAGAAATTAAACTGAACACATATTGTTGCAAGTAAGATCCCAGCATGTGGGTCCTTCCTGTAGCCTGTGGTCTAGAAAGCTCTCCATTCTGGGACTGACTTGGGGGTACACACCCCCCGCTCCCGGCTTTGGGGCTGTCCTGCTCTGTTATCTCTTGGACCCTGGGAGCAAGAGGGCCAAACCCATCCAGCCTGCCGTTTCCACCCTCCCTGGGAGGTTTCTACCCTCCCTCCTTGGCACGAGGGGGTATCTCCTGCATCCAGATTTCCAGCTCTGCTGTGCGTCTGGCAGTACAACCCGGACGGCAAGGGGGCCACATTTTTGTTGCCACAGGATTTCGAGGGATGAGAACTTGGCACCATAGAGGGAACTGCCTGCCCTCCCCCCAGGCACAGGCGTGCCCTGCCTGCACTGCCCTGTGGCGACATCCCTGGGACTCTGGGAGGTCATGCTTCTCACGCGCCCCGGACCCTGACCCTTCCCATTCTGCCATCGCAGTCCTGTCTCAGTGAGCTTGCCTTGGGTCTCCCCTCGGCACACCCCAGGTTTTAGCTGCCCCATGTTGTTGTACAGAGCACGCTCCAGGCCCCTCTGGGAAGCGGTGCCCACAGCAGAGGAGACAGGTGGCTGCAGCCCCGCGGCGCCAGGAGGTCCAGAGCTCCGACCAGGAGCCCAATGTGGTGTGGGGAGTCAATGGGAACAGAGAGACTGCAGAGCTGGGTGGGGAAGAGAGCGACCCCCTACCCTAGTTGAGACTCACAGGGCTTTCCTAGTCCAGCCAGTGTTGAAATGTCAGCTGGACCCCCCAGTCCTCTCCAAAGAACTCACGGCCCTCAGGAGGGCTCCGGGGGTTGGGATGCGGGTCACTTTTGCTCCAAGACTCGCACCTTCAGTGATCAGAAACAGCCATCTGAGATGCTGCTCTAGGTCACTGGACTCGCACCTCTGCAGGTAGAAACGCTCAGGTTTCCAGGCCAAACAAAGACCATGAGACGGCAGGTTTTACAGAGGTCAGGATGCGGGTGGGGGCTCAGGTGTCCTCTGTGTCCAAGAGCACAGAGGTGGCTGGCCGCGGCTTTTCCCAGAGTCAAGACTTGAGATGCCAGCATCCTGGGTAGCAGGTGTCAGCAGAGGGGCTGCAGGGACACCCCAGGCTGGGCTCTGGGAAGCCACCTGTATTCTCCTCATTTAGTACCTTGTGTTACACCCCTGCATCGTGTTACACTGCAGCATGTTGCGCTGAGATAATTACATTGTATCACATTGTATCACACTGTCATTACATGGTTACACTTCAGTTGCATCCTATTACATTATCTGACTCTATTGATAGGATTGAATCCAGGATTGGACTGAGATGACTACTAAAATCCCTTCAAATCAAGATCCCAAGATTTGATGCGTTTCCTGCTTTCATGACTGAGATCCTGAAACACCACTTCATTCTGAATCGCAGCGCCTGTGTTCATTTCTCTGAGGAAAGCAGATGCAGAAGAACTCACTGGCTGAGACACTTGTCCACACGCGGTGCGGCTGTGTCTCCCCTGCGCGCCCGTCACCACCGGCGCTAGACACCGTGTTATCAAGGCGCGCGTGGCCCTCCCCCCGCTCGGCCGCTGCCTCCCAGAGCAGAGAGGACTCCAGCCTAGAATGTCTTATAATAGTTGTTCCCTGAACTGCGGTCACGCTAGGCTGTGGTGTTACTTTTAACACTTTCTCAGCCCACAGTAAGACGGGGACTTACCGAGCCTTCCTGCAGCAGCTCTTTTAACCCCCAGCCTCCCGGCGCAGGTGGAGCAGCGGTCCGGTCCGGTCCAGCGGGGACAGGCTGAGAAGGTGCCTAGTCGTCCTGGGTAGTGACACAGGGAGAGTCCTGAGACGGCGGCCCTAAGCCCCCCACCGCACCCCGCTGCCTTGCCGGGACTCCACTGGCCACCCAGCGGTGGCGCGCTTGCCCTTGGAACCGGCTAACCGGACCACCCAACTTTGGGGGCTCCTTCCAGCAGGGACAGGGCCCCCGGGTGCACGGGAGGGGGGGACTGGGGGCACAGGCCTCACCGGAGGAGGGCCCAGGGGGGGCCAGAGCAGCCAGAGCACACCTGGGACCTGAGAACCTCTCCCCACCTCCCACCGCCCGCCTGCAGGGACCCCTCCCCCCACTCTCCCACTTCCCCTCCACGCCCTCCCCGTCCCCTCCCCCTCCCCTCCTCCTACGGGCCCTGGTTTCTGAGCGATGGTCCCGTGGGTCCCACGGGGCAGCACCGGTCCGGTCCCTCCGTCCCGGCGCCTGTGGGCTGGGCAGCGCCTTCCCGGCTCGGGCCCCTCTGGACACTCAGACTTCAGCTGGCCGCCGCGTCTAAGACCCGCTGGGGAATCGGGGTCCCGCAGGCTCCCGCGTGGGGACAGTCCGCTGCCGGCCACGTGCGGGGCCGCCGTAGGGGAGGGACGGCGGGAGGGCCGGTCCTGGTCCTGGTCCAGCGGGAAGGAGGCGGATGAGCGGGGAGCCCGGGCAGCCCCCGGCCCTCAGCACAGGGTCTGCGGAAGCCCACAGCCAAGGGGCTGCGGGCCGTGCGGCGTCTGCGGGCTGTTAGGACGTTACTGTAGGGAATGTTTTTTCCCCTCCGCGGCATGTGGGGTCTTCGTTCCCCCACCAGGGACTGAACCCAGTCCCCTGCGGTGGAATCCCAGGGCCTTAACCACGGGGAAGCCCCTGGGAAGTCTTTCCTGAACGACAGTCGTTGGCATTTATTCTGCTCTTTCCATTCTCGTCCCCTCCCCACCCCCCAGCTTTATGGGGATGATTTGAGGTTTATATTTATTGTGTGATAATTGCCACAATAAGGTTAGTTAACACACCTGTCACCTCATGTAGTTTTTGTGTGTGGGGGGAGAGCTTTTGAAATCTACTCTCTTAGCAACTGTCAAATGTAGGATATGGTGTTTTTACTGTGGTCGCCGGGCTGTATGTAGTTTCTCCCGGGACCCATTCCTCTAATGCGCGAACGGCTTCCCCACCCCCGCCCCAGGTGGTTTCCGCTCCCGGTACCCATGCTGGGTTCTCCTCGCCTGTCTTCAGTATTTATCATGTTCTTGTGAATTCTTACATCTCTTTGCTTATATATTTTTATTATGAAGATGTTCTATTCTCTTAAGTCATTATTTTGCTTATTCATTCTCTTTTTTTTTTAAATATTTACTTATTTATTTGGTCGCGCCGGGTCTTAGTTGTGGCAGGCGGGCTCCTTAGTGGTGGCATGTGAACTCTTAGCTGCGGCGTGCACGTGGGATCTAGTTCCCTGACCAGGGATGGAACCCGGGCCCCCTGCAGCGGGAGCACGGAGTCTCCACCACTGCGCCACCAGGGACACCCCTGCTTATTCTTTCTTGCGTTTCTTCTTTATTCTTGTGTGCTACCCTGAATCTGGGTCACACATGAAGCAAATTCCTGGGTGCCATTTCCTGGTTATTTTACTTGCTGGGTTTTCCCTTGTTTGTGTGCATTTTTAATATTGTGTTTTCCATTAGCATGTGGTGATTAGGTTCCTGTGTTCAAGCAGGCGATTACACAGGGGTCGGTTTTACATATTCATTCATCTAAAGATGCTCTGTATTGTAGTTAATTGTATTAAGGAAATTCATACAAAGCTTAGCAAAGCTGCTGTGTGATTTGATGGTCACTGAAATACACTGTGAACTCATCCATGTGCTTTTCAGGTTGCCTTTTTCTCAGTAAACTTTTGTTTTGGAATAATTTTAGAAGCACAGAGAAGTTTCAGGAAGAGTACAGGGTGGTCTCGTGTCCTCCCCTCCCCCGCCAAGTGTGCACACAGCTGCCTCACGTTGTCACAGCAAGGAGCCGGCCTGGGTGTGTCACCATTAACTAAACCCCTGAGGTCGTTCTGACGTCACCGGCTTTTCCACAGTGTCCTTTCTCTTTGGTTCCAAGATCTAATCCAGAATGCCGTATTGTGTCTAGACTTTTGGTTATTTTTTCATGGTTTTCCGTGGAAGCAGCGGTGACCAGTCAGGAGCGCTTTTGCAGAAGAGACGCGCGTGTGCGGGGTGCCTGCTGCACACCCGTGACGCGACTGTGGAGAACGTCGGCCACCCTGCGGGTCCCCTTCCGAGGCCGCGAGCGGCTGGCGGTCACCGCGACTTTCCTTCTTAGGAGGAGGGTGGATCTGCATCCCGTAAACACTAACCCTGAGCCAGACGCGCCGGAGGGCCCAGCTCCTTTTCCAGGCTGTTTCCAGGCTTGCACAGCGGCAAATGAATCCCGTAGGTCATCAGCCCCCGGAGGTGGTTGTGGGGGCCTCAGTGCTTCTTTGTAGGTAACGTAACATGTCCCCCCCCATCTACACGGGGGAAGCCTGGCCACTTTGTTCAGGTCACTACGTGGCTCTTGCTTGGCCTTCAGCGTTAGGTTGAGGACTGAGGCCTTTGGGCATCAGCCCCTCTCACCCGGGGAGGGCGAGGAGCCAGGGCTCACCCTCCCTGCACCCCGAACCCCAAGTGTCCGCCTCCAACCTGGGTGAGCAGAGCAGAGGGTGGAGGGCACAGCGGGCTCGTGAGTAGAGACGGGGAAGACGTCTTCGGCCAGTTTCTACTGATCTCGAGGCAAAGATGGCCTTGGACTCAGGACACATGATCACATGGGAAGTTCACAAGGTGAGAATGTTACCCTGAAATTTGATTATCTCCAGTGAGATCTAACAGCAGGAGGGAATGCTGAGAGCGGGGCAGAGCAAGAAAGAAAGGTGAAGCTTGTTAAGGAAAGCGGGCGTGGGAATGATGACATTGCATCAATTTTTAATCCCTTTACTGAAAGAAAAGAAACGTAATGCCCGATGACGCAGGCAGGTGTGTAAGCGTGCGGCTGCCACTCCCGGGAGCTCACCCCTCCACCCACCCACCATGTCCTGTGGTCGCGTCCACCTCCGAGGCTTCTTTGTGCGGGGAAGAGGACCTGGCCATGACCGTTGATGTACTTAGAGATGATGGAGTCTTGAGAACACAGCGGCTGAAACATTCATGACATGCTTTCCCGTATTTCCAAACCCATTGCTGTCAGCTGCATGATTAATGGTGACATTGAGAATTCTGGAAGAAGAGAGAGTTTGCATAATTTGTTTATGAGAAGAAGAAGGCTTCTGTTTGAAGAGCCTTGATGTGTTCTGCTGAGACGCTCTGTTTCCCAGATATTGGAGGACAAAGCACAGTCTTTCCCAGTTTGGGGACAGAATAGGACTTAATCCTGCCTCCCTGGGCTAGTGCAGGGTAGGGCTTCAGGGTAAATGGACCTCTGATTCCTGAGAGGTGGCGGGCAGTTGGGAACAAGGGGCCTGCGTGTGGCCACATGTGGGGTGAGTACTCGGCTCTCCTGCAACATTTGGGGCTCCCCGTTGGGCAAGATTAGGGTCCACACCAGCCTTGTCACGGGGCCAAGAGGGTTCTGTGTGGCGTGCAGAGATAGGCGTGGAGGCGTCCCATCCCCGTCATTCAGAGGGTCGCTCAAGCGTGGACTGTGTGCTTAGAAAAGACAGAGAAGCTTTGAATTCTCCTGTAATGTTGACCAGTAATGTCATGGGCCTGCCCCAAAAGATTGTCTTGGTTTCACGCTTGAGGTGCCAGGCACAGCCTTTGGCACCAGCCCCAGGGCACCATCCCCTGCCCAAGCAGGCTCCAGTGCCTCGGAGGCTGAGCTGGAGGATGCTCTGCTCTCAGGAGCCGACAGTCAGCCAGAGATTTAGGAGGGCAGGGACTTCATTTACGGAGCTTCTCTTAAAGTGGTAGCTCAAAACTCTCGCGGTGTTTTGTTGAAGTTGTGTGTCCCAGAGCATCCTGTGCCAAGGGTCCAAGGCTGGTGGTTTGGGTGCCGTGTTACAGGAGTGTCAGCCCCTGGTAAAGAATTAAAAACTGCTCTAGGAAAGAGGGCGTATTATGGCCACTGAGAAAAGTTAGAGCTAAATTTACTTTAGCGTTGTTTTATGCTTTTCCTTTTTCCTTTATCAACTTCTGTTAAATGTTTTCTCTCTGGTTATTTTATTTTATATTTTATTTTATCATATCCAATGCATGAAGAAGGTCACCACATTTTTCTTAGTTTATTCCAGGGGTGTGCTTGTAAATATTCAGCAACTGACTTCCTGGGGACGAGAACTCTGATGTGCAGGGTTTGCTGATTGCGTTGGTGTAAACACTCCCCCTGGCTGGTTGCCAGCCGCCCACGTGATGTCACTGAGCAGCTGCACAGAGATCTGCGCGTTGCCCGCCCCCGGGAGCCGGGTGAGCCGCTGGAGCTGCCTGGATGGTGAGCCCAGGGCACTCGCCGGCCCTGAGGGACGCACAGCCTTTTCTTTGTTATGGTTACATATTGGGCTTTGTCTTCCAAGAGAGGGCTGACCCTAGAAGGCGCGGCTGGATTGGCACAGGTCGGTGTCATCCGGGGGTTGGCGTGAGGAAGCATTACTATCGTGAGCTAACAAATATCCTACTTTTTCTTAGTTCATCCGCTGTCGCTGAAACACATTTTTTTTTAAAGAATGTGATAGACAGTAAGGAGTCTGGTGTTAGGAGTCATGCTCCCAGGCCTAAAGTCCTAGCTCTACTTGACCTTGAAAACATTACAAGAAATCCCCAGCCTAAAATGCTTTCCTCTTAGGGTGTGAAGATTAAATAGGAAATACAGGCCCAGCTCCTGGCCCAGGGACTGATGCAGGCTCTGTGCTCAGGAAGAGCTGGTTTGCATCTCTAGTCTGCTCTTTCCACAAGGAGCTTGGATGACTGGCTGTAGAAATCACTCAGCGCACCTAAAAAGGAATGTGAACTCACCCTCCCGTTGCTAATAGTCTAGCAGGGACGTGATGGTCACTGGGGTGTCCAATCCAGGCCGGCCAGAGGGGGCAGCCCTCATTCCTGCCCTCTGTCTCCCATCCTGCCCGGTCCAGGACAGTAGGGATCACGTCTGCTGAGAAGGTGAAGTGTGCAATGAATTGTGAGGAATGGGTGACAGTTGTCATATGGGGGGGACCATGCCATGATAAAGAGTTTGAGGGTTGTTTTTCAGAGGAATGTTTATATGTGTATGCACAACTTACAAATGGATGTAGCTTATAAAAGACCCCACAAAAATCTACTTATTTCCATTTCTTTAACATTAAAGTAGGCAATAAAACATTTGGATAGGAATTCCTCAATTTCCAAACAATAAAGAAAATGGTATTTCCGTTTCCTGAGATGTATTTTACATCACTTCAGACCCTGCGATGCACTAGAGTGTGAGGTCCAGGGCAGGTGGCACCCGAGGCCCGATGCTTAGAGCCGGTAAAGGAACAGAAGCCCGGTGTGCCCCACTCGGCTCTCTCTGCCGTTGCTGACCAGTGGCTCTCCCGTGTCACTTCTGTCTGTCGAGACTCACATCTGAGGTTCCTGTTCTCAGGAGGCTGAGGCTCAGGTTTTCCCATAAGTTCATTTTCATTTCTCCGCCCAGGCTTGCTCATTGCCTCTTTTTCCATAAGACAGTATCCCTTAGTCCCGTCATCGAAACAGCATCCAACATGCTGCCTGTGGTCCGAGCAGCCATAGTGAGTCTGGCTGGGTCACTTTCCATTGTAGGAATTTAGCAAGAGATTATCTTATTCAAATCTCAGTTTCTTTATCCAGGGAAGAGACAGTAAAGTGACTAATAGAAAGTGTTTTTTGGAAATTAAAATAAAACATAGATGTACAAATTTACATGTGCAGTATAAATGTTAATTACTATTGATACTCTCATTTTAGACCATAAAAGAGGCACGAATCTCCCCCTTTTCCTGAAATTCTTCCAAACTAACTAGAGAAAAGAAGTCCTTTCCTAAGGCCACTCTCATTTTGCTCTGGCTAATCTTAAGACACATCTCTGTACAATCAAGCTTTATAGAAAAAGGCCCAGAAAAAATTTAGAAATTGGAATCATTAAACATGGATTATAAAATAACAAATTAAAAACAAGCTTGAAAGTATTTGCAGGGATCAGGAAATTCTAAAAACTGACACAGCTAATTTGTAAAAGAATTAAATAGAACTTCCAGAAATAAAATGTTAAAAAAACTCTCAATAGATAAGTTTAACAGAAAGTTAAACAGCTGAAAAGATAACCAGTGAATTGTAAAACTGGCCCCAAATTATCCCTAGACAGAAAGATTAGAAAAGGAAACTATAGAGGAATAGATTAGTTTAACAGGATGATTTAGGAAATCATAGATTTGTTTAATCAAAGTTTCTCAAGAAGGGCTAAGAAAAAACATGTGAAGAGACAATGGGTGGGGATTTCCCATGATTGATTAGAGATACTGATCTAGAAATTCAAGAATGCCCATTAATCCCAAACAACATTCAAGCAAGGGGAAATCCTCCTCAGATACTAATAAAACTGCCAACAAATCTGCAAAACAACAGAGACTGAGAAAACCTTAAAAAAGAGGCAGCAAAAAGAAACAGACTCATTATGGTGAGTCCTTGGACATATTCATAAGAGCTTTTTAAAAGTGCTTGTCTGCTAATTCCATCGTTCTTGCCATTTCTGGGCAAGACAGCTTTGAGGACTGTCAGGGGTACAGGGGGTACAGGGCCGGCACAAAGTCAAGGTCTGACCAGGCAGAGTAGAAAGACCTGGTTGAATGCCTGGGACTTTTAATAAAGATCCCGGAAAAGCCACACCTTAGTACCAGGGCTAAACTAAATCCAGGGTGAAGGCTCACTTGTTATCCAGCTCAGCCTGAAATCAGCTTGCAGAGGACCAACTTGACCCACGGAAAATTCACTTCCACTTGGGAGCAAATTCCTCAGCACTCACTGAAGGAGGACGACAAGGTCCAGCCACTCAAACCCATAGTCGTCACACTGCCCAGCACCCAATAAAAATGATTAGATGCAAAGAGTCAGAGAAATTCAACTCATTCCTCGGAGGAAAAATCCAGAAATGACAGAGATGATGAACATAGCAAAGCAGGCGTTTAAGACAGCTCTTTACAACATTTCCAGGCAGTTAAAGAAAACCGCGCATAATGAATAGGGAAATGGAAAACATTAAAAAAAACCCACATTAATATTCTAGAGCTGAGGAACACAGTATCTTAACTGAAAAAATCACTGGATGGGCTTAAGAGTAGACGAGAAACTAAAGACGAAAAGTGAACTTGAAGTCTGGCCGATGGAATTTGTCCAAACTGAAGCAACAAAAGGAAAAAAAAAAAGCCTGGAAAAAAGAGCAGCTCTTCACTGACTTGTGGCTTAATATCAAGAGGCCTAACATGAGTGTAATTGAAATACAAGAAAAAGAGGAAGGGTGGAAAAGTATTGGAATAAATGATCAAAATGTCTTCAAACTTGGTGAAAAGTATAAACCTACAGCACTCAAAGAAACTCAGAGGAAAAAAGAAAATCATACCAAGGCACATTTTAATCAAATTACTGACAACCAATTAGAAAGACTTCTTAAAAGTAGCCCAGGACTGGGGATGCATAACAGACAAGGTGACAAAGAGAGCACAATGGCTGATGTCCCGTGAAACACTGTCCTCGGAGACATGGAATCCCAGCTTTGAGGTGCTAATTAAAAAGTCATTCTGGAATTCTATATCCAGTTAAAATTTCCTTACAGAAATGAGGCAAAGTAAAGCCAGTTACAGCTGAGGTCAGCTTTTATTACTAGCAGAATTGGTAATAAAAACTCATTACATTATTTCCCCAAGGTAGAGAAAAATGATGTCACATTGAAACCCACATCTGAAGGAGTTAAGACCATTGAGGAATAGCAAATATACGGGTAATGATATTTTTTTTCATTTTTCAATTTATTGAAACAATTATTGACACTGAAGCAAAAATAATAACCATACATTGTATAATATGTAGCATATGGAAAATTAAAATAGAAGGCAGGAAGGGAGAGAGGAAAGTGTATTGTTATAATACTTTCATATCTACAGTGATACAATGTTTTATAAAGGTAAACCATGATAAAAGTACATATTGAATCTATAGAGCAAACACTATACAAATAAAACAAAGAGTAACTACTAAGTCAACAGAAGACATGAAACAGAATGTTAAAAAATACCAAATTTGTAATATTACAGAAAAAAGAAGCAACAAACAACAGATGGGAAAAATATAAAACTCATAGCAGGAAGTTGGACTTAAATCCAGTTATATGAGTAACTAATTAAATCAATAAATTAACCAAACTAAGCAAAATGCAGATATTGTTAGACTGGATAAAACAATGCTGTCTTTAAGAAACAATTTTTAAACATAAAAGGACAGAAAATGTTATGTTATTTAAAAACATTTACAAGCAAGCTGGAGGAGCCATATGGGGACGATAGGGACATTTCAATAGAAAGACATGACAACCATAAAAATATATACACACCTAACACTCGAGTCTCAACATACATAAAACGTGATCTTACAGAAACAAAGGGAGAATAGACAAATATATAATTGTAGCTGAAAATTCAGCACTATTCTCTCAGTAACTGACGGATTGAGTAAGCTGAAAATCAGTAAACATATAGAAGACTGGAACAAACTAGCAAGTAACTAGTTCTAACCGCCCTCTCTAGAGCATCACAGCTAATATCAGTAGAATCCATTCTGTCCAAGCCCACAGGAACATTCACCAAAGCAGAGAGCAGATTATATGCTGGGCTGTGAAACAGGTTGCAGTACATTTAAATGGATTGAAATGGTACAATATATATCCTCTGACCACAAAATAGTTAAACTAGAAATCAACAAGTAGTCTTTGGGAAATGCTCAAGTGTTTAAAAATTACATAACATGTTTTAAACCATTGTTTCAATGAAGAAATTACAAGGGAAATTAGAAAATATTTTGAATGGAGTGGTAAGAGAAAGCAACACATAAAAATTCATGGGTTGCAGCAAGGCAGTGCTCGAGGGGAATCTGACAGTAAATACATCAGAAACAAAGAAAGGATTTGGAGTCAGTGATCTAAGCTTCCACCTGAGGTTTCAAGTAAAGGAAATTGAAAAGTAAGTAAAAGGGAGGAAATAATAACACAGAAAATAGAGAAAGTCGATGGAAATAAAAACTGGTTCTTTGAAAAGGTCCATAAAATGGTAAAGCGCTAGATAAATGGATGAAGAAAAAAAAATATGGGAAACATATTTACCAGCCTCAGGAGCGAAAGCGGGGCCATCACCACAGATCTTACATAAATTAAACTGATAAGAAGAAAACATTATGAGAAATTATGACGATAAATTCAACAACAGATGACGTGGACACATTTATTGCAAGGCAAAAATTTCCAAAACTGATGCAAGGAGAAATAGGAAATCTGAATACTCACGCAGCTGTTTAGAAGAAGAGAAATGGGCATGTGTGTATTTTCCAGGAGTTTTTATTATGATCTCTAATTTTTAGTTCCCCTCCTCTTTCTTTCTGTAAAAGTAATAAACTTGGCCGTGATTTTCCTGCACATGACATAAGACTTGTTTCAGAGCTTCCCGCTTGTCTGAGTCTTGACTTCTACGTATGCGCCTAGTTTACTAGGTCTCTAGTGTTACCCTGTGAAAATTCGCTCTCTCCAACAGTGTCAGATTAAACAAAAATGTTGTTCTGCCTTCCTGGTATCAGATGTCAGAGAGATTAAAAACTAACTTTCAGTGGTGTCCAGGAAAGCTAAACAAAACCACTGGGCATCTTCAACTGCTGACTTTCGCCCTGAGGGCATCGTGGTCTGTGTGAGCAGCCCGGGAAAATCACAGCAGCGCCCTAGACTCCTCTAATCTATTTACCACAATCCCTTAAACCCTGACCAAGACCACCGGGCAGAGCAGGGCACATCAGGGGACCATCCCCCGCAGGGAAAAGACAGAGCTCACCTCCGCAGGTCATCCCCCGGGGCCGCTCAAACCCCGGTGCGAGTGCAGAAAACGAGCCACACGCCTTCCACACGGAGGCTCACAGAACTGTAAGGAGGGGCCTCGGGACGTTCGCACGCTGTCTGATGTTTTGCTTCATTGTTTGCTTTTGTCTTTACTCTTCGCAAAGGTGTTTCCAGTTGACTTTATGAATCTCTGAAGAGCAGAAGGAAACCGTAGGCCACAGCTGCCTGAGGATGGAGATTCTGCACACGGTCTTTCTGGGGGACAACCCTGGGCGTCTCCCAGGAAGGCTGAACTGCCGGGCTTAATCAGCAACGCCTCCTCTGACCTCTGGGTGCTTCCTGGGCCCCCGTGGCGTGCTTGGCCCGAGCGGGCTCTTTGCCGTGACACTTCACCTGTTTTCCTGAAGCTCTGCAAACAAACGGCTGAGACGAAGAGAACGTCAAATAGGAAGAAATGCGGGCTGCAGCAAACAGGAAACTGTGGCAAACAGGCAGGCTTTCTAGCCTCTGCGTGCCTGTGCGTGTGCACGTGTGTACGTGTGCACGTGTGTGCGCGTGCAGGTGTCGGTGTGTGCACGTGTGTGCGTGTGCACGTGTGTGGACGTGTGTGTGCGTGCAGGTGTCGGTGTGTGCACGTGTGTGCACGTGTGCACGTGCCTGTGGACGTGTGTGCGCGTGTGCACACGTGCGTGTGGGGTGTAGGTTACGTGCGCATCGCAGTGCATGGCTAGAAGTGAGCATTCGATCGCTTAGATTGTTCTCTGTATCAGAAGAAGTTGTGGCTGTTGAGATGCCCGTGGCGCCACGCAGTGTCACCCGCGTCCACGCCCTCCACACGCTGCTTGTGAGGAGGTCCAGTCTCCGTGGCGTCCCTCCAGCGCATCCCTGAGCGCATCCGACTTGCAGAGTCACCCGTGTTTGCCGACGACCTGCGCCGCCCACCGCTGCCTCCTAGCCGAGGTGGGAGCGGGGGGGACATGGACCGGGGTGGGGGGACGACACTGTCGCCGTCCGGGGAAGCCTGCTGGGCCAGCTGGGCGGGGGGCGGGATGGGGGGCCTTGGGCAGCTGCTCCTTACGCGCCAGGGACCAGCGCGAGGTGTGGGGCGAGGACGGAGGCCCGACCTCCCTGAAGGAGCGGGGTCTGGCGGAAGAGGGCCGTGTGGTGTCCCCGGGCGGCGGCGGGGCCCCCAAAGCCCGAGGGCGTGAGAGCCGTTCCCGCTGCGCTCTGCGCTGGGGGTGGTGGGGAGACGCCGCCCTGGGCCGTGTCGCTGCCTCTGAGACCCCGGGTCTGGGGCGAAGCAGCTGGGAGTGGCCTGCAGCCGCCTGCCTGGACGGGGTCTGAGGGGCAGCAGGTCTCAGGGATCCGGCCCCTGCCCGCCCCGGGGCCAGGCGTGGGGGGCCACACTGGCCTGACGGCCCGGTCTCTGCCTGACCCCCCGACTCCCTGTTCTGCGTGGAAAGCATCCCCCGCTGGCCTTTCTTTCCCCCTGGACCCAAAGCACTCTCACCGGTCCATGTGTGTGGCGGGGAGGCGGCGGGGCGGCCTGTGTGCCGGCAGCCGCCTCCCGGGAGCCGCGGCCGTCTCCTCCGGCGTGGATGCGCAGCGTCTCATCAATAATCCGCCAGCCGTCTCTTCTGCTCCATCGCTCCAGGAGGAGCGGAGTTTCATCCGCCGCAAACAGCCCGGCGGCCCGCCTGGGACGCTTTCAGTGGGCCGGGTTCTGCGGCCGGAGGGGCCTGGGGACCTGCATTTCTTCAGGGTTCTCCGATGGCGGTAGTGGGGCCACGGTTCCCGGCCCCTCGGTCCCAGCACCTTGTTGCATTACAGCGAGTCCTCCGCCCCAGGCCGGCGCTGCGGTTCACGGCACCTTTGTTGTAACAGTCGGGGTGTGGGGGGACCTCCGGCAGCCCTTGAACGTGGCTGAAATCCCCAGGCTGCCCCCTCATCCCGTTGTCAGAGGCCACGGCTCAATGCTTTGAGAGGCTCTCAGAGAGAGAAAGTCTGAACTTTGTGAAGAGTCACAGAGGGAGCACAGCCCGGCTCTGGAAGGTTGGGGTCTTACCCACAAAGCTGACTGGAGACTCACCGCTCACCACTCTGCCTGCACGGGGGCCCCTGCGAGCCCGGGTCCACGCGGCCCCCGCAGCCTCTGTGCCTGCACGGCTGCGACTCTGGGGCTCGGGAAGGAAGCTCTTCGGCTGCATTCTGCATGCTCAGGGTCCTGGCTGGCCTCCGTGCCCTGGAAGCTTCTCTCCCAACAGAACCGGCAGGTGGTTCTGCTATGGGATGAGCCCGTGTCTGTGGAGATGCAGCCAGACGGGGTGTGAATCTGCTCCCCCAACACCCAGAACCAGCCGCGTCACCATCACAGAGCCTGGAGGTGACCGGGGGTGGTTACACGGGCTGTGTCTGCCGGAGGTCAACCACCTAGCAACTTTTCGAGGCCCAGAGCAGGGCTGGTCCTCCATCCCTCTCCCCACTGAAGTCCCCCCCCCCCATCTGCCCTCATGCACGTGTTGCAGGGGCCTCTCTTCCGCCCGGTGAAGTGCTGACCACTTCAGGAGGGTGCGTGGGCCCTGCCTGCAGCTCCGAGGGGGTGTTTTTCTTTCTTTCACGTCCCCCTCTTCCTACTGACGTTTTACCAGAGGGGCAGCTCCACCATGTGCATTGGACCCTGATGTGAGGATGCAGTGGGTGAGTGGACATGCTGGTCTCCATGGGTCAGACTTCCCTAAAGATGTGAGGGCCTCACCTGTGGCTTTGCTTCTCACCCTGGCACAGTGACACCCGCTCAGCCCTCCCCCACTCTGACCGCAACGGGGACTGGGTGTGACTTCCTGTCTCTGCGTGTTTGTGAGCATGGGTGTGTCTGTGTGTCTGCGTGCACTTGCGAGGGGGGAGGCAGCTGCCTGCTCTGGCTGCAGGCGGGTCTACCCTGAAGCTCATCAGGTGCAGGCTCTGGGACCCCTGCCCGGGACCCTCCCCAGGATCCCTGACCAGGACCCCTTGCACGGCCCGTGCCGCGGCCAGTCCCTATCATTCTAGTCACAATTTTCAGTACTTTTTCTTAAGAGGGCCCCCAAAGAGGTAAGCTCCAGGCTCTGGGAAACTTGGGCCCCCCCAAGTCCAAGCCAAGAGATCCTAATGGCAAGTGGGCATCGGTCCCGGCACGCCGCTGTGGGCCGTGGCCTGTGGCAGCTTTCAGAGGTCACCAGGTCCTCCCGCTGCCCCGGGGATTGTGGCTCCCTCTGCCTGCTGTGGGGCTGGGCAGCCTGCTCGGCCACAAGACGTGGGTATACAGTGTGGCCCTGGTCGTCTCCTCTGTCCTCCACGACCCCCCGCCCCCGGCCTCATGGATGACTCACACATGTGCACCTCCAGCTCATATCTTTATAAAGAGTCCTTGGACTTGTAGCTAACTACTTGTTTAACTCCTCAAAGACACCTGAAAATGAGCACATCCCAGCCCGCCAAGAAGTGCTTACCAGTTGAGATAGACCCTCAGTTTTCTTCTGGAAGCTTTGGGTGCCCAGAAAAATGGCTAACTTTTATCAATTCAGCGTTCAATATTTAGGTCAATAGACTGTCAATCCACTGAGATAACTGGGGAAAAGAGCAAGGCCAAGACTGACTGGAAGGAGAAGGGAGCAGACACAGATCACCAGGATCAGGAAGGAGACAGGTGACATCCCTGCAGAGCCTACACTACTAACGGGATAACAGAGGAACAGCGTGAAAACTCTCTCTCCACTCTCTCCAGTGTTCCACTGGGCAGTTTCCCCGTCCTTACGACAACGCTGTGCAATTAAGTAGTGTGGGTTTACGGTCAGTCTCTAGCGCAAGCAGTTTAACCTCCAGCTCTGCTCGTCTTTAAGATAGTCTTGGTTTCCCTGACACTTTGCATTTCCACGTACGTTGTCCAATCAGTTTGTCAATTTCTACAAAAGAACTTGTTGGGATTTTGGTTGAAATCTCATTAAATCTCTAGAGAAATTTAGAGAACATTAACATCTTAACATTTGTGTTTTAGTTTTTCAATCCTTTAACTTGTACTGTTCCATTTATTTTGGTCTTTTTTAATGTCTCGGCAATATTTTGTTATTTTGAAAGTATAGGTTTTGCATATATGCTATATATTTTGATGTTATTGGTATTTAAAAAATTCTATTTTCCATTTACTTTGTTGGTAGCACATAGAAATATTAATTAATTTTATATATTGGCCTTGTATCAAGTGGCTTTGCAAATTTATTTACTCCTAATATTTTGCAGACCATTTTAGATTTTTATGTACATAAACATGTATGTGAACAATGGCAACTTTGCTACTTTCCAACTTTCCACTTATATATGTATTTCTTTATTTGAATTTGAACTTGGTCTCATTGTTCTGGAGAGGACTCACAGAGCAATTTTTAATGGAAGTGGTAAGAGTAGACATTCTTGTCTGTTTCTGACCTCGGGGGAAAGTGTTCAGTATTTCACCATTAAGTGTGAAGTTAGCTACTGTAGGGGGTGTGTGTGTGTGTGTAAGATACTCTTTAATTAATAAAGTGCCTTTTATTCCTAGTTTGCTAAGGGCTTGAGACATGAACTAGTACTCAGTTTTATCTTTCTGCATCTGTTGACATGATTACATGATTTTTTCCCTTTATTTTGTTAGCATAATTTTTGCTTACATTCCTAATGTTTTATTATAAAAATTTTCAAGTATAAAAAATGGAAAGAATTATACAGTGAACGCTCACTGCCTAGACTATTTTTCTATATTTGGATATCACGTGTATATCCATCTCTCTAGCCTATTTATTGTAAATTGTGATGTATTTCAAAGTTGACATCAGTATACTTGATTCTTAAATATCTCGGTGTGTATGTCACTAAGTAGAGCTGCGTATGTGTGTACATCTAGTTTTACTTTGAATTAAATGCACGAATTCTGAGTGCACATTTGGTAAGTTTTGACAAATGTGTGTATCCGTGTAATGCAAACCTCTCTCAAGAGACAGATGCGTCGCCAGCACAGAAAACCCTCCCATTCAGTCAGTATCCACGCAGCCCCAGCTAACCGTGTTCAGATTTATTTTCCCCATAGAAGAGTTTAGACTGTTCTAAAACTTTACTTAAGTAGCATCACATAGCGTGTGCTTTCTGTGTTTGGCTGCTCTCACTGGAGAGAACGTTTCTGAGATTTGTCCCTGTAGCTGTGTTTATTGGTGATTGATTCTGATTTGTTACTGACTCGTGGTCTTTGCTGGAACATATGAATTTCTTTATCCACTCTCCTGTTGATGGACACCAAGTCTATTTCCAGCGTCCTGCTGTCATGAGTGAAGCTGCTATGAACATCCTTGAACGCGTCTGTCTGTGACTATGTACTGTCACTACTCTTTGGTGAAAACGTGGGCGTCGACCCCTGGGTCCCAGGGTCATTGTGTGTTTATTTCTGAGGTATGCGCCGACATTTCCAAAATGGGGGTATCATTTTATATTCCTGTCAGTTCCTTTTGGACGCTTGGTCTTGCTGGTCATCTTAGTTTCAGCCATTCTGAAGGGTGACTGGCCGTGGTTTGAATTTTCATGTCCTTGGTGAGTAATGACGTTGAGAAGTATTTCATGTGCTTGTTATCCTTGCGTATATTCTGCAGTGAAATATACGTGCAACTGTCTGCCTGTTTTTATTGTGATCTTTGTTGATATTATTACGTTTTGGGAAAAGTTCATTCTTTATATATTCTAAAAGTAAATTCGTTGCCAAATATATATTTTGTGAATATTGCCTCCCAAAATGTGTTGTGACTATTCAACTGAAAGTTTAAATTGTGATGAAATCTAATTATGAGTTTTGACAGTTGTTGCCTCCTGTGCTCTGTCTCAGGATATTTGGTCCATCCTGGGGTGGGAAGCTCTGCTATGCTGTCTTCCAGAAGTTTGTGGCTTTCACGTTCACACTTACACCCATGTCCCAGCTTGAGTTAATTTCTGTACGTGATGTGGGTTTGGGCTGAGGTTCCTTCTGTCTGTGTGTGGATTTCCAGTTGTTCAAAGACTTCTGTTTCCCTGGTGGAGTACTTTAGTCTGTGTGAGAAATCAGTCATGCATGGAGATGTGGGCCAGCATCTGTGTCTTCTCCTCTGTCTCACTGGGCTTTTGTTGTTCTGCGCCGGCTCCACACTCTTCTGGTTATGCAGCTTTAGTGACATCAGGTGGCGCAGTCCTCAGACGTCTTCTTTCTCATCACTTTGGCTGTTCTAGGTCTTTTGCTTTATTAAATGTAGATTTTTAATTAGCCTGCCAATTTCTACAATAAAAAGTCTGCCGGAGTTTTGAAAGGGTTGTATTTAAAAGATAGACGTATGTGGGGAGAATAGACATCTTAATTATGTTGAATTTTCTAGTACAGGGCATGCTGTATCTCTGTGTTTATTTGTTTTCTTGATTTGTCTCAGAAATGTTTATAGTTTTCAGTGTGGAACTCTTGCACGTTAACAAAAACATTCCTAGTATTTTGTGTTTTTTGAAGGTATTGTAAATGGAAATTTAAAATTTTTATTTTTCAGTCTGCAAATAATAAATGCTGGAGAGCGTGTGGAGAAAAAGGAGCCCTCCTACACTGCTGCTGGGAATGTAAATTGGTGTAGCCGCTGTGGAGAACAGTATGGAGCTTCCTCAGAAAGCTAAAAATAGAATTACCATATGACCCAGCAATCCAACTACTGGGCATATATCTGGACAAAACAATATTCAAAAAGATACATGCACCCCATGTTCATAGCAGCACTATTCACAATAGCCAAGGCGTGGGAACAACCTAAATGTCCATCGACAGACGAATGGATGAAGAAGATGTAGTACATATATACAGTGCAATATTACTCAGCCATAAGAAAGAAGGAAATAATGCCATTTGCAGCAACATGGATGGACCTAGAGAGGATCATACTAAGCAAAGTAAATCAGAAAGGGAAAAACAAATACCGTATGATATCATTTATATGTGGAATCTAAGAAAAGGATATAAATGAACTTATTTACAGAACAGAAACAGGCTCGCAGACATGGAGAACAGACTTGTGGTTGCCAAGGGTGGGGACGGAGAGAGATGGACTGGGAATCTGGGGTTAGTAGAAGCAAACTAGTATATACAGGATGGATAAACAACAAGGTCCTACTGTAGAGCACAGGGAATTATATCCAATCTCCTGGGATAAACCATAATGGAAAAGATTATAAAGAATATGTATATACATGTATAACTGAGTCATTTTGCTGTACAGCAGAAATTAATACAACATTGTAAATCAACTATACTGCAATAAAATTAAAAATAATTATTCTTCAATTGTTTGCTGCTAGCTGCTTTTATTTATTGATCTTGTGTCCTACAAACTCAATAAATTCCCTTATAGTTTGTAATAGTTGTTTGAAGAATAGTACAGTGTGGAAAAGAAATGGTGAGGGTGAACGTCCGTGCCTTGTTTCAGAGCTTGGGCGAATTTTGTCAGATGCCTTTTATTTTACTACTGAAACAATCATGTGGTTTTCTTTTGTCATGTATTAGTATGGTGCGTTAACTTAATTGACCTTGAGTGTGAAGTATCTTGCATTTCTGAAATAAAACCTCTTGATCATGATGTGTTACCATCAAATGTTGCTGTTAAATAAACCCTACTTACTACGTCCTTTATACCTTCGCTGGTTTTGAGTTGCTAATAACTTGTTCGTGACAGATACTCGTCTGTGGTTTTCCTTTCTTGTAGTGTCTTGTCAGTCTATGGTGTTAGTGTTATCCTGGCTTCATAAAATGAGTTGCAAGTGTTTCCTTTCTCTGCATCCTCTGAAGGAGTTTGTATACTGTAGTTATTCTTTCTACCTTGATTGTTTGGAAGAATTTACCAGTGAAGGGATCCAGGTCTGGAGGTATTAAAAAATTAATATCAGTAACAGATGTACATCTGTTTGCATTTTCTATGTTTTTGTCGGTGGTTTTAAGTGATCTGTTTACTTCTTCTAAGCTGCACAGTTAGTGGCATAAATTTCTTCATAATATCTTTTTACTAACTTTTAAAAGCCTGTAGGGTTTATAGTAACATACCATTTTTTTCTTTTCATGCTTTCTAATTTGTGATTTCTATTTTCTTGTCAATTCTCTATGAGTTTTATTAATTTTATGAATCTTTTCATAGAAACAACTTTTGACTTGTTTCCCTATTGCATATCTGTTGTGTGATTGATTTGTACGACTAATTTTATTATTTGCCTTCTCCTATTACTTTCTTAGGGTTTATTTGCAGATGTGTTTTTATAGTTTTATTAGGGAGAAGCTTAGATAATTGATTCTTATTTCTTATTTTAAATATATGTATTTGAAATTATAAATACACCTTTTATGTAGAACTTCAGCTGCATCTCACAAGTGTCAGTATGTCTTATTTCAATTATCTTTCAACTGAAAACATATCGTAATTTCCATCGTTTCTTCTTTAACCCATGTGTTTCTGTTATTGATTCCTGGTTGATTCACACCAAGCACAGAACATACTCTGTATGAATTTAATCCTTAGAAATAGCTTAGACTTACCTTATGGCCAGAATGTGGTCTGTCAGAGCAAGTGTTCCATTTGCACTTTTAAAAAATGTATGCTCTCAACAAATGGGGAAAGCAGGGGGCGGGGGGGTGGGGGGGTTGGGAGGGGATGAATTGGGAGATTGGGATTGCCATATATACATTACTAATAAAAAATATCACATTGTACACTGTAAATATATGCAGTTTATTGTATGTCAGTTATATCTCAATAAAAGTTCTTAAAAAATGTATGTTCTGCCATAATTGATGGAATGTTAATATATGCCCATTCTGTCCTTGTCTAGTTGTGTGATTATAATCTGTATTTTTGGTCTCTTTTTCAATCAGTTATTGTGAAAGGTGTCCTTAAAATCTCCACCTATGATTGTAGGTTGGCCTATTTATATACTTTTTTTAAAAAAATATTTTTAAGCTGTGCATGCAAATTTGTTTTTAATATCTTTCTGTTATATGCCTCATTTATTATTATGAAATATCTCTCTCTACCACCAGCAATAAGGTTCACCTCAAATTACATTTTTTCTTATATTAATATAGCCTCACTGCCTTTCTGTTGCCTAGTGTCTGCTTGTTCCCCATATTTTTACGTCAACCTATGTTATTGTGTTTAAAGTATGTCTCTCATAAAGAGTATATAGTTGAAATTGTGGGAAGACATTCAGGAGCCTTTCTGAAACCTTGAAAATGTTAACGTATGTGGGCCGAGCGATGGGATTCAGAATGTCCTGCTTGAGCAGTGGAGGAGCTGAGGGTGCGGGGCGTGGAGACTAATATCACCCTGTTTGGCCCTGAAGGATGGCTGGTTAGCCAAAGACGGGTAAGATTCCTCAGAGGAGGAACAACCTAAGACAGGCACAGCCGCAGAGGGGCCAACAGGGGTGGTGCATAGAGCCTTCCTTATATCACCCTGTTTGGCCCTGGAGGATGACTGGTTAGCCAGAGACAGGTAAGATTCCTCAAGGGAGGAACAACCTAAGACAGGCACTGTCGCAGAGGGGCCAACAGGGGTGGGGCACAGACCCCTAATATCTGAGAGAGGTCTCCTGCCCCCAGGGCTGTTTTGCTCTCCAGGCCCAGCTCAAATCCACACTTGCTCAACTCCGACCCAGGAGACAAACAAAGATAATTGCCTCAGTCATGTGAGGCCTTTGATTGTTTATGGGTGTAACCTGAGAATGTTAGTGGAAGAACTCAATAAAAGCAAGGTGGGATGAGTCAGCAGGGCTCTTGATCCGAGAGGTCTTGAGCCCCCGGGTCCCACTTTTCTCTTCAGTCTGTGTCTGTGTTTTCTTCAAGCTTGCGGCACCCGTCACTCACCTCGAGTCGCCGAGCTGGTCTCGGCAGAAATTATTTTTCTTTTTTTAAAAACAAGTCTGACAAGCTTTGTCATAATTAAAGTGCTTAGTACATTAACATTTAAAAAAATTTATTTATTTATTGGCCGCGTTGGGTCTTCTTTGCTGCACATGGGCTTCTCTAGTTGTGGTGAGCAGGGGCTACTCTTCATTGTGGTGGGCAGCCTTCTCAGTGTGGTGGCTTCTCTTGTTGCAGAGCACAGGCTCTAGGTGCGTGGGCTTCAGTAGTTGTGGTGAGTGGGCTCAGTAGTTGTGGCTCGCAAGTTTAGCTGCTCCACAGCATGTGGGATCCGCCCAGACCAGGGCTCAAACCCGTGTCCCCTGCACTGGCAGGTGGACTCTCAACCACTGCACCACTAGGGAAGTCCCAGTCCAATAAGATTTAGCTTAACTCCATTCATGGTTGGATGGTTAGCCTACTTTCTATGATTTGTTTTCTGCTTGTTCTATCTGTCTTTTATTCTCTATTCTTCCTTTCCATTTTTGGATTACCAAATATTTTTATTACTTCATTTTCCCCCTCATCTACTGGCATTTAGTTACATATTTCTCATTTCCCTATAATTTCAAGTATGCATACTTGATTTATAAAAATATACCTTAAATTAATACTTTTACTGCTTCCTGAGCAACTGATGAATCTTACAAAAGTTTTTTTTTTTTTTTTGGTCATGTACCCACTTTTGCATTTTGTGCCATTGATGTTATATTTTATTTCTACTTTAGTTAGGAATATGGCTAGCTATCTTCATTGTTATTGCTTTAAACAATTAATACTCTCAAACTTAGTCTGAAGTTTATCTTTTATGGTGCTCTTCACTGCTTCTTGTATTCACAGACTTCCTTTGCATTTCCTTCAGGCAAAAATTTTGCCTCATTATGCCTTGTAATGCACATCTGTTGGAGAGAAATTTCATAACATTTTTTGGTTACAAACACATCTTTATTTTCCCTCCATCATTTTAAAATAGTTTGTTGGGTGTGGACGTCTAGGTTAGTAGCGTTTTTCCTTTTCTTTCAGTACTGAAAAATAGCATTCCATTATCCTGTGACTTCCATAGCTTCTGTTGAAAAGTCATTCATCAGTCTTACTTTTTCCTCTTTGAAAGCACATGCCGTTTCTCCTCTCACTAATTTCTAGATTTTTTTCCTTTATGGTTGGTTTTCAACAGTTTGATTATAATGTGTCCGGGTGTGTGTGTGTTTTTTTAATGATATTTGTGTTTGTGGAGTTTCTTGTATCTCTGTGTTGGTATCTTTCATTTTGAAAAAACCTCAACCATTATATCTTCATATATAGCTCCATTCTGTCCCTTTCTCCTTGTGGGATGGGGTATTTGGCAATTAACTTTTTAAACATGTTCTATGTGTCCTTTATAGTCTGTTATGTTCTTTTCATTCTTCTCTCTGGGTTTCAGTTAAGGTGTTATTTATCTTTCAATTATTTAAGCCTGTTTTCAGCTATAGTCAGTTGATTAGCAAACCCTCCTGATGGAATGTGAGATTCGTATTTTTCATTTGTAGAATGCGAATTAGATTTTTCTGTGTGATTCCTATTCTCTATTGAAGTTTCCTGTCTTTAATCTATTTTATCTTTTTGCTTATTTTAAACTCATATTTATAGTTCTTGTTTGATAACACCCAGAAGTGAATTATCTGGAAATAAGTTTCTAATTTCTGTTATCTTTTTATTAACTATTATCAATTCTTTGCCTCTTTACATTTCTCACAAAATTTGATTGTGTGCTGGAGAATATGATTAAAAAAACCACTGGGTCAAAGGTGATGTCATTTCACCTGGAGGTGTTTTATCTACTCTGCTTTTAGGAAAACAATATAAGGGCTGACCGCACTCACCCTAGTGGGCATTACTCTGGGCTTGGTTTAGGTGGTCATTGCTGCTGGACTCAGTTCACCTCGAGTCATCCTTCTTGCTAGGATTTCAAAGCCTGGTGAACGTCTTGCTAGGAGAGCAGCCATGCTTGCTGCAGCCCCACACATTGGTGGACCTTCATCTCTCACGTGCTGGGAGACAAAGGAGTTTCGCGTCGCCTTCTTACCCATCACTGAGGCTTTAGTTAGTCTGGCTTGTTGCTTTCACTGATGTCCAGAATCTTTAAAACTATGATTTTTGTCATTTATTTCACCTTTCCCCCCCCAGATTTTACAATGATGTACCTGCTGGTATCTACTACATCTTACTTGGAAGTAGAATTTCCAATGATTAAAAAAAATACACCTGATTACTATATTGACTTCCATTGATGAATAAAGTTACTTGAAGCCAATTATTGGGACAATTTAATAAGTAAAACCCTTGTGTTCCTGGAAAGGCCCTGGAATTCGGTGGAGGCTGCATAAGAAAGTTGTGATGTGGGAGAAATAGAACATGTCCCCGTGGGGGGCTCCTCTGCCTTCCTCCAGGCAATTTGATGTGTCCCCATAGGAACTGTGTTCCAGGCTCTCTTCCATTACGTTCAGCTGTGCGTGGGGAGAAAGTATGAGAAGATAGATGGTGGAAACATTAAAGGGGAAAGATGGGAAAATGCATTAGTGGGGAGAGAGAAAAGATGATGGACGTGCTGTTCTGGAGTATTTTCTCCAGAACTAGACTCAGAACTAAAGTTTCAAAAAGAACCCAGAAAGCCCCTCTGTCCATCTGAAGCTGGAGAGCCACCCCAGTGCGGCCGTGACTCTGGTCGCGCTCCTCGGCCCGCAGCCCTGCTTGCCTCTCCTGTGCTCCGGGGTCCTGGAAAGGGAGCTAGCCACTGATCTACACACATTCACCTCGTGATGCTTCAGGAGATGGAAAGGCGTGATTCTTGCAAACACCGTGTGCATCTGCTTGCTAAGCAGGTGCAGTGTGGGAGGTCCCCGCCGGGCACGTGTTAACGGAAGGCGCCTTGGGAAAGACAAAGGGAAAGCTCAGCGTGGAGGCATCTGTCTGCCTGTGAACTGTGACAGAGACATGGAGAAGCCTTTCCCTGTAATCGTCAGCCCAGGGAGAGCCATCTGAAGGCTGGGAGTGCTAACCATCAATCTCCCCGTGCATGCGGTGTCTCTGTTTAATAGCTGATAGAGCGTCTCCAAAGGGCTTCCTTGGCTCTTTGTTTAAAATGACACATAATGGGCCTGGACTTATCAGTGTCTCTGAATGTGTCTTCTGTGCTCTGTCCCCACTGGGGGATTCGGTCCATTCTGATGGATATGTGGAGGATGGATTTTGAGCTTGGTATAATTTAATCCATCAATTTAACATTAAGTGAATATGCAAAGGGAATCTCTTTGTGGATGGAAAACAGAAGGGGGACATTCTTACTAATTCGAAATGGACTTGAGAAATGGAAATAGCCTGTGCTGTCAGTATCTGCTGTAGAGTCCAGCAATTGGGCAATCAAGCGAGCTGTGTGGGTCCCAAGCAACTAAGATCAGTCCACAGCCACTTGGAGATTTCTGCAGCATGGCAGCCGAAAGCCCTCTGGAATGCAAGGATGTGGCTGTTCCCCAGGGCAGGCTGAGGGCTTCCTGGGCAAGACCAGCTGTCCTTGTGACTCTGAGCTCTGAATAAGAGGCCTGAACCAGAGTGCTGGTGCATCGTTTAAAATCACATCAAAAGCCCAGGATTGGACAGCAGGGTTGATTGATTTCAGATTTCTTTGGTCCCAGAGGTGTGTCAGAGCTAAACGTGGAATGAAACTGGGGGAGAACAAAGGCCCTCGCAAGCTCGCGTGGCAGCCGGGAAAAGTGGAGCCCCCAGCCCCACACCGATGTCTGGAGGTGCAGCTGAGTCTGCATCTTGGAGCTCGCACGGGGCTGAGGATCTGGTCCTGTCCCTCTGCACAGTGACCAGGAGCAAAGCCACCCAACTGAGACGGCGGCCAGATGCGTTGGTAATGCGGAGCACTGTGTGAGTCCCTGACTCACCCTGGCCGGGGCAGCCTTTTCTGCAGCCTTTACTTTTCAAAGGCCAGAACCCTCGAGTGGCCCCCACCTTCTCACTATGAGTTCGTGAACCACATGTGGGTGGTTTTGTTCCCTGGAGGCTGGCAAATGTCCCCCCCACCCCACGTATCTTCCATCCAGGCCTAGTCCCATTTCATCACAAACACCTCAAAGAGTGCCCGCCCTGCCCTCTCCCTGGAGGCGTGTGGGTTTGGTAGAAGCCAAGTGTCCTCCAGGGGCCTCGCTCCATCTAATAATGACCCGCTGTACATGGACTGGGTCCTGCGATGGGGAACAGGGTGCAATCAAACCCCATGCTGTCACAAACCAGTAAGCACAGATTCATGTAAGCTCTGAATAAACGTAAGTCTTCCCAGACGTGCAGCTGTTATAGAGCAGATGATCCCATCACTTGGTGCAAAAAACCATTTCTGCTGCAGCCAACCCGACCCCTGTATTGGACATATTTCTTCACTGTAGAACCCAGAGCAGGCATTAGCTTAGATACCAGAGTCATCGTCACCTCCAAGTGTATTATGAGCTGACCCGTGGAGGACATGGGGATTTAGGGCGAAGGTGTGATTGTTTACTCTTGGAGACGTGGTCTGAAGGATGGAAGGAGAATGTTGGTGGACAGGTGACCTCCGCAGAGCCTGAGGAGTCATAGTCTAATGACATTTACATAATGCATATAAAGTAACTACAAAAAGGGTCATAATTCCCCGTCCCCAGAATTGCTGTTAAGTGACCTTTGTAAACGTTGTTTTTTCAATCAGAAAGTCTCACTTTCCATGGCTGCTGGCAGAACTGACGAGAACTTGCTTCTCCTTTGAACCTGCTTTGTCACTGGTCCCAGTTTCTCTTCTCCTGCTCTGTCTCGTCACGTCTGTGATAAAGCTCCCTCTTCTGTGGGGACCTGGTGCGGCAGCAGGGCCCAGCGTGTGTGGCCTCCCTCTCAACGGGGCCCCCAGACTCAGCCGGGTCTCTGAGCTCCATGGGTCCTGAGGGGCGCACTCTCCCCCAGTTTTCAGCCTGCTGGTGACCCCAATATGCACAACTCAGTGTCGGGTGGGCTGAATGCATCCTGGCTGTGGATTTTGCCAGGACACATGGCCAGGTGCAGGCGGTACGGCTGGCAGGTGGGTGTCCCCATTTGAGCCGTCACCTCAGGCCAGGCTACCACGTGCCCGGGGACCCTCATGGGCAGAAACTATGACACTAACAGGCCGAAGCACCGGGACAGCAGGGAGCGCTGACCGTGGTGTGTGCCAGCAGGGGCAGCGTGACTGGGCCCGCCACCCCAGGATCCAGCACCCGGGACAGCCCCCTGGGCTCCAGGGATGACACCCAAGCTCTCAGAATCCTGGACCTTCCCCTCAGGCAAGAGGAACCGAATCTTTGGGAAACGGGGCCTTATTGCTTCCTACAAAGTGAATGAACTTGGGCTGTGATCAGTGGACCCCACGGACACTTGGAAGAAACAACAGCACTTATTGCTGTGATCATCAGAGGGTAGAATTTACCTATGTGTGCTGGGTGCAGCTTGGAAGGGAAGGGGGGGCTCCCTCTCATTTTTGTGCCCCCTTCCCCAGCTGTCACTGGGGAGGAACTGGGCTGGGAAGCCCCTCCAGGCGCATTTACTCCAAAGAACTAGGAACGCTGAGGGCCGCTCCCCCTGTGCCCCAGTGGCCAAGGCCAAGAGCCCTCCTGGGACCAGGCGCAGCCCTTCCAGGTCCTCTGTCCCCAGCTGCCGCCGCCTCACTTAGCAGAATCGAGGAAATGGAGTCCTAGCCTGGGAACAGGAAAGCTGAGAACGGCCCAATTTATGCCACAGAATCCCCAAGAGGCTCGGAAACTGGTGCCAGATTTCTCTGGAAATAGGGTTAAAAGTGCTAAAATCCAAGGACGGGGGTCGAGGTGGCCTTGAGAAGCAGGCCCTCACACTCTGTCCCATTGGCTATGCCCCACCTGCCCGGAGTTGTTACTCACTGTCTGCAGCAGGTGGGAGCTCAGCTGTGTGATGGACTTGCCCTAAACCTCTAAGCACACGTGACGGCCACCCGGGGCCCTGAGGATGCTGGTGAGGGGTGGTGTGTTAGCTTCCCGAGGCTACTGAAACAAATCACCCTGAACTGGGTGGTTTAAAACAGCAGAAATGTATCCTCTCATTATTCTTGAGGCCAGAGGTCTGAAATTAAGATGTCAGCAGGGTGCCCCCCCGCCCCCTGAAGCCTCTGGGGGAGTATCCGTTCTTTGCTTCTTCTAGCTCCTGGTGGCTCCTGACACTCCTTGTGGTCCACATCTCTCTTGGCTCCACTGTCACACATTCTCTCTCTGTGTGTCTGTCTTTATCTGCCTTTCTTTTATAAAGACACTTGTAATAGCATTTATGGTCTACCCAAGTAATCTAGGATAATGACTTCATTTTGAGATTCTCAACTTAGTTATATCTGAAAGGACCCCTTTTCCAAATAAAGTAATATTCACACGTTCTGGAGATTAGGGTGTGGACATATCTTTGGGGGAAGTGTTCTGGTCATCCCACTATAGAAGGAAACATTCTCTGGAGAATCTCACCAGCCCAAGAGGGGAGTCCAGAATACACAAACACCCAGTGTTCCCAGCAGACAGGTCACTCATTTGCTAAGAGCTTCCACTCAGATTCACTCTTAATTATGAGCAGATTTTATCAAATATCTGAAAAAAAAAACAAAAGAAATAAACATAAAAGAGCAACATGGAGAAAGAGATCCTTTGGGGAGAAGCAACCTTTTTAAAAAAGCTGTCATGAATATTCTCAACAAGTTAAGGAAAATGTTGTACTCATGAAACAGAAAGAGGATGCTATGAAAAGGAATATTCAACAATAAAAAAGAAAAATTGGAAAAAACTTAAATGGCAAAAATTTCAAAAAGAATTAAAAAATTGGAAGACAAAATTGAGGAAATTCACATAAAATGGAGCAAAGAAGAAAAGTCAAAATGATAGAAAATGAACCAACATTTAAATAATAGGAGTTCCAAGAAGGGAAAAAAAAAATTAGAGAAAGAGTTAAAACAGAGGGGATGAAATCATCAATGAAATAATTCAAGAAAATTTCCTAGAATATTTGGTGTCCCAGAACAATATGTGAAATAGATTCAGATCAAGGCACATCTTTATAAATTTCAGAACCCTGGGAACAAAGAGAAGCTTCTGTAAAGGAAGGACTCACTGCAACACTAGAAACAAAAAGAATGTGGAGAAATGCATTCAAAAATTCTGAAGGAAATTCTATACCCAGCCCAACTCTCACACAGGTGGTATAAGAAAAGAATCAAGGTATTTCCCTTATAAACAGCCTCAAAACATTTATTATCCATTCACTCTTTTCTGAATAGCAACTCCAGGATATGGGCCACTGAAACAAGAGAGGTAAAGGCACAGTCTGGGAGGGGCAAATGACCCCACCCTGGAGAAGGGAGAAGGCTGGTTCTCCGCTGGCAGGTGTCCCTGGGTGTGCGTGGTAATCTGTCCAGAAGGGAGAGGTCTGACTCCAGAGAGAGCCCCATTGCTCTTGATCAATCTTTCTACCTGAGGACAGAAAACCCACGTGAGCCTGGGTACGTCATATGGATGCAGCTCTCACGCATCCCTCCAGCCCTGCTCCTGGGTGAGTGGGGGATGCTCATTACATTCCACCCAATGCCTGAGGCTCGGGGAGGCTGCAGTGGTCACAGTGCTGCCAGGTGCCCAGTACCTGTTCCAACGAGAGCCTGACCAGCACCCTGACCGTGCGTGGTGAGCCCCCAGTGCATTGCTGTGGAGCCGAGGGCCTCAAGCTGGTGTGGGCTCCTTCAAGATACTGGAAGCAGGTGCACATAGCTGTGTCTTTCCAACAGTTACAAAAGTGAAATATTTTTGTATGCTTTCCAAATATAAGCAACCCAAATTGTGGGTGTTCAGGCCCCATAAGTCCTGGCTCTGCCTGTGCTCTCAGGGCAGCTGCCTATAAGATGAGTAGCAGAGATTCCAGTTCCAAGAGTATGGAAGACAAGGTAAATTTGTACCCTCTTACTTCTAACCAACTGATCCACAAACAACCTCCTTACTAGGCTGGCGAGAAAATAAGGAAAATCCTCAGAAGACAAGGTGGGAAGAGTCAGTCCTCCAAGAGGGAAGCTAGTCTGATTAATGCCCACCTGGGGCACCTGAGTGTCTTGGATGGTCTTGAACTTCCATTTTAATGACCACATAAAGGGAGGGGGTCAGGAGTTAGAACCTAGAAGGATCACATCCCGGTCAGAGGGAGAACTAGATGACAAGGTTGCCCAACAAGGCAATTTGCCAGACTTGACCTTGATGTTAAAAAAACAAGACACCCCTGGAATTTGAAACCAGAGGCTGATACTCATGTGAGTCTGTGACTTGAATTCTTATACCTGTATATTCTAAAAATTGTAAGCTAGGAATGCAGAGTGGTCATGGGTTGTTAGCACACCAGGAACCTGGTAGAAACAAAGGAACATAGCTCTCTGGAGGAATGGACCTTCAGCTCAAGACTCAAAGAAGTTCCACAGAAGAGGCTCTATCTATTGGGTGGTGATAATAAAAAGTCAGAAAGCACATAGTAAAAAAAGGCAGCAAGAGAAGAGTGAGATAAGCAGATGGTTCAGGTATTGGAGTTATCAGACAGAGTATGTTGGTTTAATGTGTTTAAGTAAATAAAAGAGAATTTGCAAATATGAAAAGCAACAAGCAACTGTAAAAATGGTTTAAAAAATAACCTAATAGAGACTACTGATTCTGGCCAATACAAATAACAAGAACTAGATTTATCCTCCTGACTAAAATAACAGAAAAATGGACAACTTGTGAAACAATTGTTTACAAGACACAAGACATCAGGTAGCAAAGGTTGGAGGTCCATGAACAACAAGATGCAAATGAGTTAAGCCCTGAGATTCCTTCAGCTTCGAGGCTGGAGTCGGTTTCCCAGCTGTGGTGCAAGTTGGGGACCTCAGGCATAGCCCTGTGGGTGAGTGTGGAGCAGATGGAGCTGAGAGTATGTGCAGATGAAACAACGAATTTTGTGGGAGAGAGGACTGGAGAAAGAGAGACGAGGAGAGGGGACTCCTGAATCTGCACGAGGTCTCCACTGGGTACCCAGTGGAGTACTGATCAGAGCATGAATGAGAGAAAACTGCAGGAGGCCAGGGAAGGACCTCCTGAAAGGTTCGAGGTAAAACGTCAGACGCCTGTGTGGGGCTATGGAAACTGTCTGTTCCCATCAGGCAAAGTTGGAAATCCCAGAATATGTGGGGCATTGGGCAGAGCACACAGAAGAGTATAACTTCTGTAATGGAGAATGACTGGCCTTTGACTGGAGGCAGCTCATATCCTGCCTAACACATCTTAAGTTGAGACCCAAAATGATTGATGTTCCAAAGAACCCAGCTTTGTCCTTGAGCAGAGCTCAAGAATATTTACAGAAATACAAAAATGCCTATCACCCAACAAATGAAATTCTCAGTATCTGGCATCCTATTATGGATTAAATTGTGTCCCTAAAATTGATAAGTAGAAGTCCTATGGTTTCCCTTCTTTGTTAATATTGTGAGTCACTTTGATGGATTTTAATGTTAAATCAATCTTGCAATACTGACATGAACTTGGTCATGATGTATTATCATTTTTATATGCTGTTGGATTTAACTTGCTAAAATTTTGCTTATATTTTTTACATCCATATCAATGAGAGATTTTTTCCTGTAGTTTTCTTTCCTTTTTTTGGGTAAGACTTTGTACAGTTTTGGTATCAGTATAATGCTGATATGAAATGACTTTGGAAAAAAATCATCTCCTCTTCAATTTTTCTGGAACAATTTGTGTAGAAATAGTATAATTTCTTCCTTAAAGATTTGGTAGAATTCATCAATGAAACCACTATGGAAGACAGTGTAGAAGTTTATTAAAAAGTTAAGCATACACCTACCAAATGATCCAACCATTTCACTCCTAGGTATTTATACAAGAGAAATGAGAGCATAGACATACATAAAAGCTTGTATACAAATGTTTAGAGCAGGCTTTATTTCTAATAGCTCATATTAGAAACAAACCAGGGACTTCTCTGGTGGCACAGTGGTTAAGAATCCTTCTGCCCGGGGATGAATTGGGAGATTGGGATTGCCATATATACATTACTAATAAGAAAAAAAATCAAATTGTACACTTTAAATATATGCAGTTTATTGTATATCAATTGTATCTCAATAGAAGTTCTTAAAGAAAAAAAAAATCCACTTGCCAATGCAGGGGACACAGGTTTGAACCCTTGTCTGGGAAGATCCCACATGCTGCAGAGCAACTAAGCTTATGTGCTATAGCTACTGAGCCTGTGCTATAGAGCCTGTGAGCCACAACTACTGAGCCCACATGCCACAATTACTGAAGCCCACATACCTAGAGCCCATGCTCCACAACAAGAGAAGCCACTACAATGAGAAGCCTGTGCACCACAATGATGGGTAGTCTCTGCTCTCCACAACTAGAGAAAACCTGTGTGCAGCAACAAAGACCCAATGCAGCAAATAATAAATAAATAAATAAATACATAAATATTAAAAAAATAAATCAAATGTCCATCAATAAATGTGTGCACAAATAACCTAGGATATGTTCATCACATTGATTGTGATCATGGTTTCATGATTGTATACATCTATCAAAATGTGTCAAGTTGTACATTAAATATGTAAGTTTACTGTATGTCAATTATACTTCAATAAAGTGTTATAAAATAAAAGTGTAATCTACAAAACTGAAAAAAACACATACACTGGAAGCAAAATAGTGTTATATACTTCTCTAAATGGAAAAAAAATAGAAAGAAAACTTTGATAGATACATGAAACAGCAGAGATGACACAGATGAAGAGAGAATAAGTAGATTGGAAGAAAAACCTGGAAAAATTACCCAGAATGTAACAGAGTCAAATAAATAAAACATGTGAATAGAGGTTGGCAGATATTAAAGGTGAAGTAAGAAGGCCTAATGTGTTACTAGTTGGAGCTCACAAAGGAGATGAGTATGAGAATGGGGTAGAGACAGCATGTAGAGAGTTAATAGCTGAGAATTGCATAAAATTGATGAGAGACATGAATTCCTAGATGCAGAATCACAAATCCAAAGCAAGGTATGTGAACGGAAATCTGCACCTAAGTGCAAAACAGTGAAGTTGAAAGACAAATAGAAGATCTTAAAAGGCAGATTATAAGCCAAAGAACGACTATGATTAGACTGACACCTGACTTCTCTACAGTAAATATGGAAGCCAGGAGCTGATGGAATCACATCTTCGAAGTGCTGAGAATTGTCCACTTCTTTTGCACACCCAGAAAAACTATCTTTCAAGAACTTTTGAAGTTTCACCTTAAGAATGAAAAGAGTTTTCAGACAAATGTAAATAATAGGTAAAGACCAAAGTTAATTTGCCTGAAATGATTTTCTCAATCTCTCAAAATTCACCATTGCTACACTGTTCTTCCACCCAGCAGTGCTGTTTAGAGTATCCTCTCTTCTTCTTACAACACATCCCAGAGACCTTATCATTTGAAACTCACTGACATATCTCACTTGCATTATTTGTGGGTAATGAATGAAGAGATATAGTTTTGTCAAGACTGTGTATATATTTAAGTGTTCTTCCTGAATCCTCTACCTCAATACTTCTCTCAGGGAGGAAAAAATTTTTCCAAAGAAAATTGAGGGTACAAAATGGGATCTCCCTTATTCCTCCCAAATGCTCTGGATACACCTAAATTGTTTTCCATCTGTGTTTCCTCTCCTTCCTTCAAAGTTCAGAGAAAGAACTGCCACATGTATTCAGGGCTGGTGCCTCCTTTCCTGTCCATCTCATGTATGTTTGACCTTTCTGCGTGCAGAAGCCCCACTTCTCCCTCTGCTGGTGGAGACTTTCCTGTTCCAGTCTTGCAGGCCAACCCCTACACACCTTTCAGGACTGTGTCTAAGGATCCATTTCCTTATTAAGGCTTTTGGAATGTCTCTCCTTGTGCAGGAGTGGGGTTTGCACCATGGGCTGACTGCCCCCTGTAAGGGCTGAGTCATGGCCACTATGCATTATTTGTGCATGCATATTTTCACCTGTTCATCTCCCTTCATCCAACTGGGGCTTCCTTTAGGTGAGAATCCCTTGCTTCCTCTGCAGTCCTGGTGCCTCCTGCAACATCTGGCATTGATTCATTAGTGGATTAGTTACTGGGTGTCTGAGGAATGTGAGGATAAATTAATGACCATTTCCTCTCCATCACATCTATATTTCTGGACTGATGTGCAATGAAGCCCTGAAACAGGGGGTGGCAGGTTAGGAGGGACCAGGAGACTTTGTCAAAGAGGACAAGATGTTTAGGCTAAAGAGGGCATGAGGTAGCCAGCCAGCCATGCTCAGATGCTGGGGGAGGGCACTCATTCTGCAGCCTCACGGCAGGATTTCTCAGGAGCTATTAGCCTGTGTAACCATGAATTAGATGACCTGCAAGGTCTCCATACAATGTGAGAGTCAATGAATCTCCCAGAAATGCTTCCAGCATCATTTCACTCGTTGCTCACACACCTCCAGAAGCCTGCACTGCCTTTCCAGTCAAGCCCCGATTTTATAAATGCCGTTTACCGAGTCACCCTATTCCCACTACCGACAGGTGGGCAAGTGCTGCCCTGCTTCCTCTTGTCTCGTGCCCGCAAGTCCAGCTGCTCGGATTGTGCCCAGCTGTGCCCAGCACCAGCCCGTGCTGCCTCACCTATTATGAATCCTCTCTTGGAGTCATCCAGAGATTTCCAGGTTGGAGTGTCCAAACTGAAGACACAATGTTCAGGCTTTTAGCTGGGAGAAGACTTGAATCTGTGTCCTGAAATGGAAGGGACTGTTTCAAAAGTGTCAAGTTCTCCACCACTGGAAATGTCCAAGTCGAGAGCAGGCAGCCAGTTTCCATACATGCTTGAGGACGGGGGTGCACTTCAGCTTGTGGGAGCCTCCTGACACCCAGGCTCTGAATGCCCGTCGGTCGCCACACCTGCTGGCTTAGACCCTCCGTCAGGTCCCCACCGTTCGTGTGTGTCCTTGAATATTCTTGCGCCTTCTCTGCTGCTCAGAGGATGACCCACTTGCATCTTCACCACAGCCCCTCCCCCATGGCCTGACCCCACGACACCCGCTCCTCCAGCAGACCCTCCGTTGTCTGAGGGGAAGGCGGCATCTGACTCAGCTTCGCAGGCCCACAGCCTACCCCAGAGCAGCGCCCAGCATAGACCCCCCACAAATCCCCAGGGCAGATGGGAGGGGGGATAGCCAGAGGGAGGGAATGGAAGAAGTGGGCCCCAGGCTCCAGCAGCCCCCAGGTGCAGCGGGAAGGGCAGTTGCTTCTGGCCCCTCCTTCCCCATCACCTCCGGGAGGAACAGGCTTTTGGGGACAATTATGTCAAACCTTACTTCTTTATATATTACTTTCCTGCCCTTTCTAATAAGCTATATGTTAATTTAAAACAGCAGTTAACAGTGAAATTCATTTACAACAACATAATCCACTGTGATCGCAATGCCATAAATTTATGTTTTAAGTAATTTTTAATGCTTGTAGCAGCTGGGGCCCTGAAGTGTGGAAATAGCTAACATTTTTCACCTTGTGCAGCCAAGGGAGAAACATCTTTGCTCTTTAATTACACAACCACCAAAGACAGCATGCGGTGAGAGGAGCAGACATAACTGCAAAATAAGAAATGATCGGCCAAGACCACAGCCAAGACGTTACATGTAGACGCAGAGGTGCCAGGACGCCGCGGGTGAAGCCTGGAGCGGAAACGTACATCCTGAAATTGATAAGCAGCTGTGGTTTTGAGTCAACTGATTAGAAAAGACAGCCATGTTAGGAAGATGCGATTACGGAAGGAGGGAAACGTGACCTCTCACCAGAAGGAGCTGGATGCGAAGGGTGGAGGTTTATTTTTGCTTGTGGGTAACAGACGTGCTCACGGCCCCGCGCTCAGGCGCGCACGCGCGTCCAGGGTGCAAACACGCGACAGTCTTGAGTGGCGCTGATGGCGGGGGGCGTGCCCTGTGCCCTCCACCCGTCCGCAGGCTCCTGGAGAATGTGCGGAGGTACCCTGACATAGACCTGTGCCCCCACCCCCACTGCACACCCTTTAGGGGCTTCAGAATGAGGGGAAGGAAACAGGAGCTTGAGGAAGCCCCGCTGAGGACCGCATGAGCTCTGCCCAGACCCCCGGCCTCTCTCTGCGTCTGTTTCTCCCCGCCTCCTTCCCCGCCTCTCTCCCGCGTGATTCGGGCACCACTTTGCACAGCGCGCGGCTGGCTTGGTCCGCCCACGCGCGGCGCCCGGCTAGGTTCCCACGGTGGAAACCGGGGTCCAGCACTTCCTGCCGAGCGGAGGACACTCCTCCGTCCCAGCTTCGTAGACCTGCTGTCCACCAGAAGCACACCATGAGCCGCGCGTGACTTAGTGAGCAGAAACGGGTGAGATCCACTCACAGAATGTCTTTTATTTACTCAAATAAGACCATGCAGCATGTGCTTGGTAAACAATCATCACTGACTGTTTTACATCCTTAACTTTTCTGCACGCGGTCTTCGGGACCCGGCGACTCTCGGTCCGGACCAGGCGCGTGTCGTGTGCTGGGGGGGCGGCTCGCTGGCGGCCAGGGTCCAGGGGCTAGGCCGGCTGCCGCCTCGGAAGAAGGCAGTGAGACAGCCGGTCCCCCCAGTGACCACCCATGGCTCTCCCCGCGTCCTGGACAGGCCGTCAGAGCGCGGAGGGTGGGGGCCGCAGCAGTCCCCCCGGGAGGGTGGTGGTGAGGACCCTGGGGGCCTGCTCAGGACTGGCCTTCCTGTGCAGGTAGGACCCCTGCTCCTCCTCCTGCACCCCCGATCTGTCTGACGGCTTCCGATCTACGTCTGCCTGGTCTGAGACTGAAGCCTCACAGATGACTGTGCGAAGGGCCCTCCCGCCGGCCCCTTGGAGGACAGACATTGGAACACGGACCTGAAGGGGGGTGGGGGTCGCGGGTTTCCCGCGTGGGTGGGGGTGAGGCCGTGCGGCCCCTCCTCTCCGAGAGCCCCCTGGCCCTTGGGGGTCCCTCAGCAGCGAGGGCCCCTTGCAGCCTGCATCTCTCGGCCTCCACTCCCACCGCGGTTTGGGGCAGGACACCTCAGGGGTCAGACTGCTCGGACTTTGCCCCGAGCGTGGCCGCTCCTCCCACACCTGGCTCCGGCCGGGACTCCAGAGGCTCACGGACACTGCGGGTGCTGCAGGGACAGAGCACACCCGTCACCAGAAAGTCTGGTTTTTACGGTCTCCTCCCTCCCCTGTGCAGACCCTGCTGGGAGCCAAGAGCCCCTCAGGGGAGGGATTGGGGGGCAAATTCTGCTGCCCAAAATCAGTGAACGAAGGTCGTAACAATGAGGGAGAACAAGTGCCCTGCGGGAAAGGATGCCTTGCTCCCGAAGCAAAGCGTTGCTTTCCTTTAACGGTTTTAAAAATTCCTGTGTTTTAAGTGCTTGCTTAGTGGATGGTGGAGAGAGAAACGGGCTGAGAACTTTGGTGCTGGTGAGGGTGTCAGAGGGCACAGTCAGCCTGAAGTCAGGCAAATCGTCCGGAACGCACGCCACACCCGGGGCCACGCCCGTCCCCAAAGCCCTCGCCCGCTCGGGCGCTGGGCACCAACGGGAGGCAGCCCGAGGCTTTGCCTGACACTGTTTGAACGCGGCTGCTGTGTAGACAGAGGCAGAGCCGGGTCCCGACACGCTGGTCTCCGACGGCCAGCCTCCAGCGCCGTGAGAAAGCAGCTGCGTTGCTGGGGCCGCCCCTCTGCGGGGTTTCGGTCCCGGGGCCCCGGCTGGCGAGGCCCTGACTCAGGAGACAACAGCGCGTGGGTTCAGGTGCGTTTCGGCTTGAGCTGGGCGGGGCCTGCGATGATTAGCATCAAGGGAAGGAGGAGGAAATTCCCCGGACCCGGAGCTGAGGCTTTTCTTCAGAGCCGAATGCTTCCCAGGACCAGCGGGGTCTGCACTAGGGTACGGGGCTCCCCTGCATCCATCCCCCCGGGGTGTCCACGTGCGCGGCTCACGGGGCGGGAGGGGCTCGTGAAGGCGCCGCCTCGGCCTCGACGCCGAGAGGCCCCCACCCCCGCCGCAGGGCCGGGGGCTCTTGTCTGAAGCAGACAGGCCGCGGGGAGCCCGGGCGCCCAGGCCCGACGGGCCTCGGAGGGGCGGCCGGCGCCCCGGCGAGCTGGCCCTGCGGGGGTCCCGAGTCTCTGGACGCTGAGCTTGGGTGAGAGCGCCACTGCGTTCCGGGTCCTGGCGCCCGGCAGCCGTTTCCTGCCAGGGCGCTTGACGCGTCGGACGCGGGCCGCAGCGAGCGGCAGCTGGGAGCGAGATCTTAACTCTTCGCTCCCAGACTGGGAGTCCTGACCACTGGGCCTCAGGGCCAGCAGCGAGGGCCTGGTCCTCAGTATTTGCCAGCCTTGCAAGGATGAATTCAGGCGAGGAGGTAAAGAGAAGAGGAAAAGGTTTATTGGAAAAGCAAAGTTCACATGGAAAACGCACGGGAGAACTCAGGGAGACAGAGTCACCAGAATTGTGCCTTTGGGGAGTTTAAATCTGTTATTAGGGGGCGGTTTTCCGGGTTTTTGTCTCTCTTCTGGCCAGTCATCCTGCTTTGTCCCCCGGCTAATCTGTCTCAGGGCCCTCCCCTTAGGTGCGCTGCCACCTCTCAGCCCAGACGGGTCCCGCCGTGGAGGCGTCTGGGAGAAGCAAAGTCACCATGGCCTGGAGTCGTCCCCTGACGTGTGACCCCTGAGGAGTCTTTCTGCGCGTGTGTAGTGTCTCCCTTGCCCCAAGGAGGGAGGAAGCGGAGGTCTCTTGATCCTTTTCTCAAGCAAGGTTTCGCCCCTCTCTGTTCCTGCCGTGACTGTTATCTTAGGGCGTCCGCAGGAGACCAAGCCTGGCTGTTTACGCTGTCTCTGTTGTTACTTCCATCTCGGAGAGCAAGCAGGAGGCTGGTTACAAAGGCCTAGCCTGGAGCCCACCTGTCTCCTGAATCAGGACATGCAAGCAGGAGGCTCCTTGTGTCTGGCCAAAGCCCACTTTTTCCTGCCCTGTGAAATGTTAATGGGAGGCCAGTTGTACGTGCCTAGCCTGGAGCCCACCTGTCTCCTGTCTGAGGAGCAGGAAATAGCTAAGGGAGGTGGTTTGGACTTTTGTGGGTAAAATAATGAGAACTGTTCTTGGATGTGCACTGTGAAGTCTGCATCGTGCATACAGTGATGGAACATCTTGCTCCAGGGCAATGTATCTGGGCGATTTCAGTCCGGGCGCCCCCCAGTTGCCAAGGGGACTGACAGACCCCAGAGGCTGAGCTGCCCACAGCCCATAGCCTGGAGGAGGACGTGAGGACGGGGGCCCCTCCCACGGCCCCTCCCACAGGCACCCGGGGCAGCCGCTGCCCTGATTTGCTAAGCACGTGGTCCCTGAGGCCTCCCCGCCTGACTCACGCCAAGTGGGCAGGTCTGGGAAACAGACTCTGACCCGGCCCCTGACAGGTGGGGGGGCCGGGGGGGGGGGGGTGTCAGGGCCCTCGGAAGCCCTGCCTGCTGTCGGGGTCTCAGCTCGGTGCCAAGGCCATGCGGGGACTTGGCCTCCACCTTAATATTTGTGTGAAGGAAGAATGCTTTGAGGGCTCCCTGCCACTCCCCGGGGTCCCTGCGGGGCGAGCCGCCCTGTGCGGTGGGCGCTGGTGAGAGACTCGACAGCCCCGGCCCGGACGCCTGGAGCAGCTCTGCCGGGTGAACATCCAGAACCCACGGCTCCCCTCCTTCGCCCCCAGTGTTGGGGTGACAAGGAAAGACGGGGCTGAAATAAGATCTGCCCCCCACGCACAGCGGCCCTTCCTGGGGCGTCGCTCAGCCAAGAAGGAGCGTGCCTTTCTCACAGGTCCGGCTCACAGTTCCTTCTGTGCCTTGGAGGGGGCTCAGCCGGCCGTGTGCCGCGCAGCCCGAGGCTTTGGTGAGAGCTTGGCACCGGGCGCGGGCCTCCGGTACCCTCGGGACCGCAGCGGGGAGGGCTGCTAACTCAGCGGCAGGGCGCCGCCTGCTCCAGGCCTGGGAGCCCCGTCCCCGCGCCTGGTCCGGGTTACGTGGCTCTGTCCGGAGCGCTATGTGTCCACGGGTCGACACACGCTGCGTGTAACAGTCCGAGCAGACCCGTCCGGGGGCCTCTTGAGAGCCCAGGGCAGCCCTGTGTTGGACGTGGAACAATAATGACTGTGAAGCTTTCTTTCCTCGGACAAGAGAGGCCGTCTGAGCGCTGCCCCTGGGACGGGAGACGGAGCGGCCCGTTCCCCTCCGTCACCGCCGGCCGCCCGACTCCCCCGCTGTCAGTGATGTATGCGGCACCAGGATAGAGGACGCGCGCACAGCACCCAGGCTGCGTGAAGACACATGACGGCGGCTCCCCCTTATCTGCCGGTGCAGCCGCCCAGATCCATCACCGCGCGCGCAGCCCGGCTCCGGGCCGGCCCGCGGGAGGCAGGGCGCCGGACGCACGTCGCAGGCGCTCGTCAAATGCGGCCGGGTTCCACTTAGGAATTCCTGCTGTGGGGCAGGGGCAAAGTATCTATAATAATTTTAAGGACATCCCCAAATGTTTATTTAGATAAAAGATGGATAACAGGAAAACTCCGGAACCTGCAGCCCGATAACTAGGTTTTATTAATGACCTGCCACCGGCTCGGGCTGGATAATTAAAGCTTTTCCCCCCAAAGGAGGAGAGGGGACAGATTTATTTGATGGCTGGATAACCGGGGACACTGGTTGGAAAGTATTGATATGATCGGAGCTCATTCGATTTGCTCGAGACAGCCACCCCTATCAGCTAATTTCACCTGTGAATAGTTAATTATCCCCGGATGCATATGGGCAAGCCATTAATAAAATTTGACTATGTCATAGCTCCTCTGTCACCCACACGTGTCTTTTATCTCCTGCATCACCTTCTTAGTCTTTCTCTCCTTTTTTTTATTCCTTTCCATTCTCGCTTTTAAAAAAATGAAGCTCGGGGAGACGGATGTGGGCTGCGTGGCTTTTGTGCTGTGTACAGAGGGTGCGTGGCCGGGCGGGCCTGAGCGCCACAGAGCCCAGGACGAGGCCTGGACGAGGTGGGGGCGTCGAGGCAGCGGCCTCCAGACCAAGCCTGTGTGCAGCTGGACGGGGGGCGGGGGCGGGGGTGGCGAACGCTGGGCTCAAGGTTCCCGACGGTGGGCGTCTCACATGCAGGCCGGCCGGGCGCCGCAGTCCAGGAGCACGCGATGGGAGCCTGGTCAGCCTTCTCCCGGCCCGGCTCTGCTGCAGGCTCCTCTTGCGGCCCCGGGAAGGCTGGAGCCCCGTCACCACGGATGAACCCGCACCCAGGGACCTAGCCATGTCCTCACGGGGCATGGGGTCCTGGGTTGTGACCTTGAGTGAGTCCCTAACTTCTCTGACTTCCCATTTTCCCAGATGTGAAGTGGGGTCGATGACGTGTACTTCCAGGGAGCATGTGGGCTTCAAAAGCAACAGATGTAAAAGGCGTCTCGAAAGACAGCTGGGAGAGGAGGGGGTGCAGGGGTGGAGGGCTGGGGGTCGGGGTGGGGCCTCCAGCTCCTCCTCGGCCCACCTCCTGCCGTGTTCCTGGCAGGTGAGTGATGGGGAGCAGGAGGGGCCCCTTCCGTTCGCTCCCTGGGTGACTTCATGGACCCTCATGGGTGGGGTGACCTCAGCTTTACTTGACTCTCAGGGCTGCGTCTTCTGGGAGGACGTGGTGGGGTCCCTGCTCCCCAGCCACACGGGTCGGCTTGGAGCGTGGGCCCAGGCCAGGGGGCGTGAACCGGCTGGACCTTCGTGTGGGGACACCCCCTCACTGGTGAAGATGAAGCGCCCAGAGGGGAGAGGATGCCAGGAGAGGGGGATCCTGCTGAAGGGGGTGGGGCCTGCTGGTAGGTAAGCACGGGCCCCGGGGGCCCGGCGGATGCTCCCTACAGAGCGGGGCAGGGAGGAGGCCCTGAGGGGGTGTCGGTCCTGACCCTCCCCTCACCCCACCATCTCTTGGACCTCCTTTCTGTCCCCTCGGGGCTGACAGTTCCCTGCATCCGGCGGAGCCCTCTCTTCCTGATGTCTGTCCACGTGCCCGGCGTAGTGACAGGTGTGCAGCAGGTGTTGGATGAACCTATGATCCGCAGGAGAAAAACTCACCCCACCCCCAGACCCATCCCCTGCCTTCCCTGCCTCCACCTGCCCAGATGCCTGCAACCTCATTCTGCCCCCTTGGCTCCCAACCAGGTCCCGGCTCCACCTGTGCTGACTTGGTCATCTGTTCCCCTCCCACCTCGATGACAGGCTCTGGAGGGTAGACGTTGCGGCTCCTGTACCCCCGCTCTGCCTGCTGGGCCATGGGGTGGCCGTGCTTGCTGCCCTGGCCCGCTGGACAGCCACGGTCGCCTGGCTCTGGCTCTCTTACTGCCTGCTGCTGGGGCACAGCAGCACTGCCCACTACTGCACTTTCCTGCCAACCCTGCAGGTGGCCCCCCTTAGCGTGTCCCCCAGCCCACCACATCCGCCCTTCCCGCAGAGACCCTCCTGCCTCAGATCTCCCGCCAGTTCCCACGCAGCAGCGGTGGGCATTGGTCCACCCGCAGAACCTATCACTCGCTCACTGAACGCCCCAGTGGCTCCCTCAGGCCCCACCCTCTGTCCCTTCCTCTCCCTGCTTCCTGGGACCCCAGCAGCCCCAGGACCTTTGCTCGGCCACTGCCTGGTACGTCCTCCTGTGCAGACCAGCCTGCTGGCCTCCCAGTGCTCTCCTAGAGGGCCTCTCGGCCCCAGGAGCAGCCCCTCGCCATGCTGGACCACATCGCTCTTTATCTTCACGGCAAGATGATCCCTTCTCTGACGTCTGCATGCAAGCCAAGCAGGCACTCACTGCGGCGTCCCCACACAGAGCTGGGGCCCCATAAGCAGGGCTGGGAGAGTGAACACCCTCTCATGAGGGCATCTTACAGGCACAGTCTGGGTGACATGGTCCAAGTGGCCCCAGGCCTCCTCCGGCAGCCCTGCCCTTGCTTCTCCGCAGACGGGAGCCGTCCAAGGGACCCGGCGGGAGCCACGCCCACCTGCACACCTGGTAACGGGCCTGTCATTCGCAGACCCAAGTGTGGAGATGGAAGTGTGCCAGTGCTTCTCCCAGCACCAGCCCCACTGACCAAGGACCTAGAGGCAGTCCTGCTCTCCCTGGGACCAGATAGGATCTATGCCTGCCCAAACCCCTGGTAATAGACATTCAAGAGGAGACATTACAAGTGATACCACAGAAATACAAAGGATGATGAGACTACTGTGGACAATTATACGCCAATAAATTGAATAAACTAGGAGAAACGGAGAAATTCCCAGAGACGTACAACCTACCAAGACTGAATCATAAAGAAATAGGACATCTGAACAAATAATGAGTATGGAGATTGAGGAGGTAATCAAAAGCCTCCCAACGTGGAAAGCCCAGGACCAGATGGCTTCACAGGTGAATTCTACCAAGCATTCCGAGAAGAACCGATGCCAGTCATTCTCAGACTCTTCCAAGTAACTGAAGAGGAGGGATCACGGCGAAGCTCATTTTAGGAGACCCGCATCACCCTGATAACACGGCCAGATAAGGGCAGTATAAGAACGTAAAGTCCAAGGAAATATCCCTGATGAACACGGTGTAAAAATATTCCTCTACATGTTAGCAAACCCAACCCCACAGGACCCTCACAGGATCGTACACCAGGATCAGGTGGGATGTATCGCTGGGCTGTACCGATGGGTCACTATGCGCACATCAGTCAGTGTGGTGCACCGTGCCGAGAGGACGACAGGTCAAATCAGAAGCAGCATCTCAACAGGGGCAGAAAGAGCATCAGACAAAATTAAACATCCTTTCATGATAAGAACGCTCAGCAAATTACGTATAGAAAGAATGTACGTTAAGATAGTAGAGGGCCCCTCTCCGCCCCCTCCCGCACCGGCATGCGAGGCGCGCGGCGCGGCTCCCTCCTCGGGGCCGCGGGAGCCCGAGCCCGGGCCCACCGTGAGCCACGGCCGTGGCCGTGAGCGCCGAGCACGACGACCGTGAATCGGAGCCGGACCGGAGCCGGGCGGTAGGTCGGCCCGAGGGGAAGCTGGGTCCAGCCTCCGCGGTGAAGCCGGCCGCCAACCGGACCCCGGCGGGAGCGGTCCGTGGACGGAGGGCGGGGAGTGCCGCCTCTGCGAGGACGCGAAGGCGTTCGGGGGCCCCAGGCGGACGAAGCAGGGCTGCATCGCGCGGCCGTGCATCGCGGCCGTGCATCGCGCGCGTGCTGCCCCACACCGCCGTGTGCCCAGCGCGTGGCGAGGCGGGGCAAGAGGACACGGTGGAGGAGGAAGAAGGGACGCTTAACCGCATGCTCACGGAGTGCTCCCTGTGCTACGAGGTCATCCACCCCGGCTGCCCGAAGATTAAGGCGTCAGAGGGCGTGGCCAACGATGGGCTTCCAGACTGCTGGGCGTGTCCAGAGTGTAAGCGCGCTGGCGGGACCGGGAAAGCCCGCGGGCAAGAGCGCGGCCCCGGCTTTAAGTACCGCAGACCCGCCCGGCTCCCCGCTGCAGGAGCGGAAGGTGAACCGGGACCACGGGGAGGGGCAGGAGCCTGCCCAGCGTGGGAGGGAGTGTGAGGAGGCGCCCGGCGCAGCGCCGACGCGCACCCCGAGAAGGAGCCCCTGACGGCATCCCGCGCCGCAAGTCGGACGTCGTGCATCTGGGGAGGAAGCGGAAATAGGAGAAGCCCCGGGAGCTGAGCGGACGCGAGCGGGCCTCGAGGCTTCAGGCGTCCCCCGCTTCCTCCTCTCTCCTCTCGGCGGGGCCCCCCTCTAGGCAGCGGCCTCGGCGCCTGGCGGAGACCCCGTCTCGCTCACGTCCAGCAGCAGCTGAAGCCTGGCAAAGAAGGTACGCTTTTTGGGAAAAAGCGGCGGTCCCGGAAGAACGCCGAGGACCGGTTGTCTCTAGCCAGCAGGCCTCTCGGGCGGGTCGAGCGGGAACCGGAGGACGACCAGCCCGAGGCGCCCCCCAAGACTGGGGAGAGCGACCACTGCCGCTCCGGCTCCCCCACCGCGGGGCCCAGCACGGAGGGCGCGGAGGGCCCCGAGGGCAAGAAGAAGGTGGAGATGCGCCGGAAGCCGCGCCTCCCCAGCAAGGAGCTGAGCGAGGAGCTGAGCGAGGAGCTCAACCAGATCCAGAAGACGGAGAGCAGCCTGGCCCACGGGAGCCGCCAGCCCGTCAGGTCGGAGCCCGAGAGCGGGAGCGAGGAGGCCAAGCGGCCCCTGGGCCTCTGTGAGCGCCCCCACCGCTTCAGCGAGGGGCTCAGCGGCCCCCCCCGGGAGCCGCGGCACCGGCTGGGGCCCGGCCTGCGCAGCCCGCCCCGAGTCATCTCCCGGCCCCCTCCCCCCGTGTCCCCGCCCAAGTGCATCCAGATGGAGCGACATGTGATCCGGCCACCCCCCATCAGCCCCCCGCCCGACTCGCTGCCCCTGGACGATGGGGCGGCCCACGTCATGCGCAGGGAGGTGTGGATGGCCGTCTTCAGCTACCTCAGCCACCAAGACCTGTGTGTCTGCATGCGGGTCTGCAGGACCTGGAACCGCTGGTGCTGCGATAAGCGGTTATGGACCCGCATCGACCTGAACCACTGCAAGTCCATCATGCCCCTGATGCTGAGCGGCATCATCCGGCGACAGCCTGTCTCCCTGGACCTCAGCTGGACCAATATCTCCAAGAAACAGCTGAGCTGGCTCATCAGCCGGTTGCCTGGGCTCCGAGACTTGGTGCTGTCGGGCTGCTCGTGGGTCGCAGTCTCAGCCCTCTGTAGCTCCAGTTGTCCGCTGCTCCGGACCCTGGATGTCCAGTGGGTAGAAGGACTAAAGGACGCCCAGATGCGGGATCTGCTGTCCCCGCCTACGGATAACAGGCCAGGTCAGATGGACAATCGGAGTAGGCTCCGGAACATCGTGGAGCTGCGTCTGGCCGGCCTGGACATCACGGACGCCTCCCTGCAGCTCATCATTCGCCACATGCCCCTGCTCTCCAAGCTCCACCTTAGTTACTGTAACCACGTCACTGACCAGTCCATCAACCTGCTCACCGCTGTGGGCACCACCACCCGAGACTCCTTAACTGAAATCAACCTGTCGGACTGCAGTAAGGTCACTGACCAGTGCCTGTCCTTCTTCAAACGCTGTGGGAATATCTGTCACATTGACCTGAGGTCCTGCAAGCAAGTTACCAAGGAAGGCTGCGAGCAGTTCATAGCCGAAATGTCGGTGAGTGTCCAGTTTGGGCAAGTGGAAGAGAAACTCCTACAGAAACTGAGTTAGTCCAAGGACAAGTATGTAAGTATGGGGTGGGGGTGGGGGTGGGGGTGGGGGGGACGCGGCAGGGGAGGGTAAAAGACATTACAAACACTAGGGCTTTTATTTTCAATTTGGAACTTGGAACAACAGACCGCAGAATGATTCCATTTTGCAAGTCTCGCTGAGGGGGAAGCCAGTCCGCCACCGTTTTGGGGATGAGTGAGTCAGGCGCTTACCTTTGGTTTTTCTGAATCAAAACTGCACTGCTTTCTGGACCATTTCTAAGGTGGCCTTTACCAAGAAGACATTCCCGTTGGAGAGGAGGAAGAACTTAGAAGAAATTCTCTTACTGAAGCGTGAGCTTAGGAATTTTTTTTTTGGTGGTGTTTTTGTTTTGGATGCCTTATTCCTGGCAACTTTGGGGTTTTTGGTGTCAACGTAAAGTGGACCACACACCACATCTGCCGTTTCAACATGTTTGTTTGTTTTTTTGGTTTTGTTACATCTTACATTATGCAGAACTGTTTTTGTACAAATTGTTTAAAAGTTATTTATGCAAGGTTTGAATGCATGCCAGTGTTTTATTGTTTTGAGATTGCCAACTTTCCTGGTTTCCTTAAGGTAGGAGAGAACTTAACCTGTACTTCGTACGAATCCATCTACACACGTGCCCAGATCTGGCAAAGCAGGCTAAGACCTTCCAGTTAAAAGCATGTCTAACTGGAAGTTGAGAGCCTGCTTTGTATGTCAGGAAGTTACAAAAGCATGTTGTGGATCTATGTAAATTATAGTCAAAGTGAGACACTTTGCTAAATTTCCTCTGTATAGAACTCACTTTTTCCTCAAAATTTTAAAATTCAGACTTTAGCCTTTGCACTCAGGAGGGTTTTGCTCCAGCATGAGCTCTTGTACTCTATAAGATCTAATTTATACAGAGTCAGGAAGTTGAAAAAATAATCCAACATAGCCTTTCTTTTCCTTTTTTTCTCTCCTTTGAAGTGTGCGTTGAGTTCTCATTTAAGGTTTATAACATGGCTGTTTCCCAGGTGTAAAGTTATGCATTCATAAGTGCCATTGTTGTAAGATGTTGTTTTCCTAGACCTTCCCTGACGCGGTTTTACCTTTGTTGAATTTGTATAAACAACTGTACAAAAATAAAAAATAAAAAGATAGTAGCGGGACTTCCCTGGTGGTGTAGTGGTAAGGAACCCGCCTTCCAATGCAGGGGACGCGGGTTCAATCCCTGGTCGAGGAACTAAGGTCCCACGTGCCTTGGGGCAGGCAAGCCCAGGTGCCACTACTGAGCCCACGAGCCTCAGCTAGAGAGCCCAAGTGCCACAAACTACAGAGCCCACACTCTCTGGAGCCCACATGCTCTGGAGCCCACATGCCACAACCAGAAAAGAGAAAACCTGCATGCCACAGCTAGAGAGAATCCTGAGTGCCACAGTGAAGAGCCCACGTGTGCTGCAACGAAAGATCCTGCATGCTGCAACTAAGACTCGACGCAGCCAAAAATAATAAACATAAATAAATTTAAAAAACTTAGTAGAGCCTATAAATGACAAGCACACAGCTAACATCCAATTCAGTGATGAAAACCTGAAAGCTTTTCCTGTAAGATCAGAAACAAGGAGGCCCACTCTCACCACTTCTCTTCAACAAGCTACTAGCAGTCCTCATCAGAGCAATTAGTCAAGATAAAGAAATAAAAGAAAAAAAATATCAGAAGGGAAGAAGTTAAATTGTCTCTGTTTGCAGATGTCATAATATTATATACAGAAAATCCTAAAGACTCCATTGAAAAAGCTACTAGAATTAATAAATGAATTCAGTAATGTTGCAGGATACAAAATCAACATGCAAAAATCAGTTGCATTTCTATACACGAACAAAGAACTATCTGAAGAGGAAATTAAGAAAATAATCCCATTTGCAGTAGCATCAAAATGAATAAAATACTTAGAAGCAGATTTAACCAAGGAGGTGAAAGATCTGTGCACTGAAAACTACATGACACTGTTGAAAGAAATTGAAGAGATACAGATAATGGAAAGATATCCTGTGCTCATGGGTTGGAGGAATTAGTACTGGTAAAATGTCCATACTACACAAACTATATGCAGATTCCATACAATTCCTATCAAAATTCCAATGGCATTTTTGATAGAAATAGAAGAAATAATCCTAAAATTAGTATGAACCCAAGCAGCCAAAGCAATCTTGAGGAAGAAGAAGAAAGCTGAAGGCATCATGTGCCCTGATTTCAAACTATATTACAAAGCTATAGTAAGAAAAACAGTATGGCACTTGCATAAACAATGACACAGACCAATGGAACAGAATGAGAACCCAGAAACAAGCCGATGTGTACATAGTCAACTAATCGTTGATAAGAGAGCCAAGAACACTCAATGGGGAAAGGGTAATCTTTTCAATAAGTAGTTCTGGGAAACTGGATATCCATATGTGAAAGAATGAAATCAGTTCCGTGTCTTATACCACTTACAATAATTAACTCATAATGGATTGAAGACTTGAATGCAAGACCTGAAACCATAAAACTCCTAGAAAGAAACTTCTAGAACTCTTTGACCTTGGTCTTGGCAGTGATTTTTTGATCTGATACCAAAAGCACAGGCAACAAAAGAAAGCAAGTGGGACTATATCTAACTAAAAACTGCAGAGCAAAGGAAACATTCAATAAAATGAAAACGCCACCTACAGATTGGGAGAAAATATTTGCAAATCATGTATCTGATAAAGGGTTAATGTGGAGAATATATAAGGAACTCATACAACTAGCAAAGCGAAATAAAAAATAACCTGATTTTAAAAATGGGCAGAAGGGGACTTGCCTGGTGGTGCAGTGGTTAAGAATCCTCCTGCCGATGCAGGGGAAAGGGGTTTGAGCTCTAGTCTGGGAAGATCCCACATGCTGTGGAGCAACTCAGCCTGCGAGCCACAACTACTGAAGCCCACACACCTAGAACCCGTGCTCCGCAACAAGAGAAGCCATGGAAATGAGAAGCCTGCACACTGCAATGAAGAGTAGCCCCCACTCGCCGCAACTAGAGAAAGCCCGTATGCAGCAACAAAGACCCAATGAAGCCAAAAATAAATAAATAAATAAATAAATAAATTTATTTATTTATTTTAAAAGATGGGCAGAAGATCTGAATAGACACTTTCTCAAAGAAGGCATACCAAAGGCCAACAGACACATGAAAAGATGCTCAACATCACTAATTATCAGAGAAATGCAGATCAAACCACAATGGAGGATCACCTCACACCTGTCTAGAATGGCTGTCATCAAACAGTCAGCACCAATGTGTCGGCGAGGATGCGGAGGAAAAGGAAGCCTCATGCCCTGTTGGGAGGACTGTAAACTGGTGCAGCCACCTCGGAGAGCAGTATGGAGGTTCCACAGAAAATTAAAAATAGAACTATTGTAAGATCCAGCAACCCCACTTCTGGGCATGTATCGGAAGGAAGTGAAACCAAAATCCCAAAGAGATATCTGCACCCCCACGTCCACTGGAGCAATATTTGCAGTAGCCAAGGCATGGAGACAACCTGAGTGTCCATCCATGGAGACAGACACTGTGGGACATCATATATTTATTATGTAATGCATATTATATTATATCGTGTATGCAGTGGCAACATGGATGAACCTGGAGGATGTTACGCTGAGTGAAACAAGCTGGACACAGTTTAGTTGCAATTGTGGCATGGCTGTGGGCTGGAGCTCCTGGCCGAGGCGGACGCTGGGCTGACGTGGCTGGTGCCCGTGGCTTTCATCATGACGTGGGTCTGCCTGGACTGTGCACGTGGCTTCTAGAGAGGGGCCTTGGGGTTGTGGTTCTGCGTGCCCTCTTGGACCCCAGGGGCCCTCGCTGCCAGCAGTCGCTGCCCTGGAACCGAGGCCTCCAGCCATGGAGCAGCATGACCCTGCAGGCGCATGAGTGGCCGCCCTTGGCAGCGGGCCCTCTGCCCCAGATGAGACTGCACCCCTCCCGTGTCTTGTCCACAGCCTCACGGGGGTCCAGGGTCAGAGCCAACCAGCCGAGCTGCCCCCAGATCCTGACCCACAGGAACCACGTGACATAGTGGAATGTTTAGTGTGAAGCTGCTAAGTTTTGGGTAATTTGTTACGTTGCAAAGATCCCTGATACCCCCTCCAACCATCCGTGCCCCACGGGGCGCTGTCCCTGGACCACGGGGCAGCACTTTTGCGCCCCTGATACTCTTCCTGAGTCTGAAGAAAATTTTTTCAACAGCTCTGTACTGGGGTACAAAAACGTCAGTGTATTTAGTAGCAGAGAATTTCCCCTTTGAGAGCCTGGGAGCTGGCCTCGCCCGGTGGCATCTGCCTCCCTGGCTTTTCCTGCAGAGGCTCGGGGCTGAGGCCAGGTGAGTACAGGTCCACTGGCTTCTGCCCTCTCAGCTGCTCCTGACAGCAGAGCCATCGCCCTTGACCCACATTTGGGGCCGTGAGTCACGGCCCGCACAGGGAAGGGGCTGAAAGACATCACTATCTAGTTGCAAGTTTTCTTCCGCTGCCTCAGTCCCCCGGGGCCACCCGGTCAGGTCGCTGGGTAAGACACAGGGTCCCAGTTACACCGGAGTTTCACGTAAACGGCGAGGGACTGTGGCTGTTTAGCACGCGCACGTCGCGTGGGTCTCTGGGTCATGCACCCTACAGGACTCTTTGCGGCCTGTCTGGGGGACCCGTGGCACCGCTGCTGCTCTCGTGTGCTTCTGCGGCACCTGCACCCCCTTGGGATCGCACCTGGGGGGCCGCGCGGGTCTGCGAGCTTAGCCCGCGGTGGGACGTTCGGCCTCCTGCTCTGGGAGCAAACGCGTGACTTCAGGGCACGCGCCTGGCATTTCAGGACCGCCCTGAAGACAGCCCAGGGCCCCGCTGGATGCCCCTGCCCAGAAGGGAGAAGCAGGGGCGCCTCCCGGGGGCCCTGCCACGTCAGCCACAGGCGGACCGTCACAGCATCCCTGGGTGGGCAGGGCCGGCATTCACTCTGTGACCTTGGCCTGGCCCCTGCCAGGGCTTCCAGGGTCAGCCGCGGGGCTGGGGGGGTGGGGTGACCCTTCGTGTCCTTACTTGTTCTACATCCTCTGGGTAAATAGATTTCACCCGAGGTGCTGTGCAGAGACGCGGACGTACGGACGGGAACCGAGTGGTTGCGATGACTTTATTTCACTGCTTTCTTACTTTGTGGATAGAAGGGATTCCAGTTTCTTTAGCGTTCTCCCCCTTATCGTACGCTCGGTCCTTGCGGTGTTTTGTGCTCTGATCTGGCTTCGTGTTCGATGGTGTCAGCACCCGCAGGGTGCGGTGCCCCCAGGTTCCAGGGGCTGGGGCCGCTCGGTGCCCGGGCCCCGCGCCGTCAGCCTGGGGCGCACGCGCCACTCTGGTGTCACGAGCCTCGTTCTCCGTCACGGAAACACGCGCCACGTTGGGAAAGCTGCGCACGTGTGCTGCCCTTAGTCTCCAGAAGCAGGAAGACGTTTCCACTTAGGATCCAAGGACGTGCCGTTTCCCTTCTGTGTTTCATTTCTTTTAGTCACACCGTCCCAGCAGTCACACGCGTGCCTTGGCTCTTCCTGTGATTCCAACGAGGGTCCAAGCAGGAGCCCCCCGCCCTGCCAGTGTCCTTGCGTCCTCGGCGAGGAGGAGCTCAGCGTGGGCACGTCTGGCCGAGACCGGCAGTGGCCGTCGAGGAGGGAACCCAGACAGGCTCCCGTGTCCCGTGTGGGCCGAGGCTTCTGGGCGCGGCCCTGGCTGGCCCTCGGCTTGGTGGGCTTTGGGCCAGACCCTGGCGGACGTGTCCCCCCGGCCCCTCCTCCAAACTCGGCTCAGAACAGGAGCCTTGATGTGCCCCCTGCGGGAGGCTCACCGGTGATAATTCCTGTGGGGACGGACCGGGTGCTGGGACCCTGCCCCATGGGCTGTGGGAGGGAGGGGGGCCCTGTGGGGACGGACGAGGGTGCTGGGACCCTGCCCCGTCGGCTGTGGGGGGAAGGGAGGCCCTGTGGGGACGGACGAGGGTGCTGGCTCCAGGGGGATCCCAGCGCAAGTGCCTTCGGGACCCGCCCTGTGGGGGAAGGGGGTGCGTTAGGCTGAACTGCGGAAGGTTCCTGAGAGGGGCAGGCGTCTGGGGGCCTGCAGAGACAGGAGCGGGGCAGGGCAGCCTTGAAACCTGTCGCCTTGGCGGTGCCCATGCTGGCGTGACCATGGGGCCCCTGATGCAGCCGTGGTGGGGACCCCGCTGTGCTGGCAGAACTGTGGCCCCAGAAGACGTGTTGGAGGGCCAGCCCCGGCACCTCAGGTGGGGCCTTCTTTGGAGAGGGGTCGTCACAGAGGTGGTCCAGTTACAGTAAGGTCATGGGTGGGCCTGACCCCCCAAGACCAATCCAGAGATACCCGCAGAAGGGAGAGGTTGGAGGCGGAGATGCCAGGACTGGGCAGGGCCACTCGAACCTGCAGGGGCCACCTTGGCCGACGGGCGGGGTCCACCCGCAGTCTGTCTGTGCGGGGGGCGGGGCGGCACAGACCCCCTCAGCCTCGGAAGGACCAGCCCTGCCCACCTGGGAGGATAAACGTCCGCCGTCCTGGCTGCCTGGCCTGAGGTGCTGACACAGGACTCAGACATGAGGCTGCATGTCCATCACTGAAATTCCAGCGACAACTCGATTTCTCAGTGCTGTTCCCTTGGAAACGGCTGGCGGTGGGGCCTGGAGTCCCTGTAGAGCCCCCGCCGGTTCCACAGTTCTGGGCCCGGCTGGACCCGCTGCTGCGGCCGAGGTGACCGGACACCCCCAGGTCCGGCCCCACGCGGGGTCCCTGCCGCATTCACCTCCAGCCCGCGAGGCCGGGACCATGGCGCGTGGCAGGTCTGAAATCTCATTTTCTCCAGTGAGCAGAGACAGGGTGAGTGGGGCGCTCGGGCCGTTAACCTGGTGGTTGCGACCTCACCCGGTGGCTTTCCTGCGACCTTCACAGCTGCCCTTGAAAGAAGAGCCCGAGGGAGCCAGACCTTTAGCAGCCCTGGGAAGAGGGGGTTTCCCTGCCTGCCCCTCCCCGCCCTCCCTGCGTCCCTCTTGGAGGAGCTCCGCCCTCAGCACAGGCCTCCCCCTCCCCACCCGCCTCTCCTCCTGTCCTGTTTCCGCCTGACCCTCCGTTCACTCTCCCCTCAGCAGGGCCTCCGTCCCCCTCGCTCTGCCGGCCCGGAGGTGCAGATGACTCAGGGTCTGTCTTAGGCTGGGAGACAGTTCCATCCATCCTCATCCTTCGCTTTGCGCTTTTGCCCATAAGGAATGGAGACAGGGCCTGGGGGCCTCGAGCCCAAGGATGTGGAGATGGGGGTGGAGGGAGATCAGGGCAGGACCTTGGGGTCCATGGCTTCCATCAGGGCCGAGGAAACCAAGTCACGCTCTCCCGAGCTCAGGGGCGCCTGGGGCCACAGGAGGTCTCGCTGGCCCCGAGGCCCTGGCATCCTGGGGACCTGGAGGTGACGGCCTTCCTCAGACCCTGGAACCTCAGGCCACCCTGACCTGGCATCGCCGCCCCAGGACAGCTGGCGACCTGCTCGGCTCAGCCGGGCAGAGCTCACTTTTGTTCAATAAAACACAACACACAAGATCATTAGAGTAACTGTGTCAGATTAAATGTGTCTCCGTGAACGAGAGTCGGGCCCCTTTAGGAATGCCTGCAATTTGCTTTGTCTTGCTGAAAACAATATTTTCCCCGAAGACCCCGGCTCGAGGGCCATTACAAAACACCATTCATTTTGCATGAGCTCCCCGCGCCCGGCACAGAGGACCGCGGGGCGCTCGTGAAGTATTTACGCGCCGCTGTGCACGTGCCTCTGTAAGTCACGCGGGTCCCTGGGTGGCAGGGGCTCCGGCTTCGCGGCCGAGGCCGGGGGAGGCCGTGGCGCTTTGCGGCGACGCTGCGGAAAGGCCTGGATCAGGCCGACGTGGGCTTCACGCCCGCTGCCCCGTCAGACAGCGCGCCTGGCTCGTCCGGAGAGCGGCGGCTCTGCTCACCGTTGCTGGGGCCTGTGGAAGGGAGCGAACGGGAGCAGGAGGGCACGTCCTCAGCATCACAAAGGACTTGTCCGCAGCGCCTCGGAGAGAAGACGGACGACCCGAGAGACGGGCAAGAAGAAGACGCAGAGGGTTTACACGAGGATGGAGTCCCTGTGCTGTGCGTGTGGAGCCGGTGTGCTGTCCCGTGCTGATCATGCTTACGTTAAAAAGAGACTCACAGGGCACTTCACAGAGGGGGAGATTCAGATGGAAGATAAACACCTGGGAAGGTGCCAGCCCTCTGCACCTCAGGGAATCACGTCCCAGGGAAGCCACGCCGGCCCCACCGTGGCCGCTTGGGCGGGGCTGGAGAGGCCCGGGCCGGGGCTGCCCGCCCCCCGCGGCCTGGACTCAGCTCGTGACCCGGCACGCCACGCCCGGCTCTCCCCCGACAGAACTGCGGGCACACGGGCCCGGACGTCCACCCGTGACGGCTCCATGACGGGGGCGGCTCAGGTCGGCCGCGGGACGGTCAGATGAGGAAACACCAGGCAGCCCCCGGCACGGACCGCGGGGAGCCACAGGCCACGCCGTGGGCGGGTCTCACACCCACGTGTGGAGCAGGAGAAGTCGGGCCTGAGGGCCGCACGCACGACTCACCACACACGGCTCAAGACGGGCGAAGCCAGGTCCACGTGCTTGAGCCCTCGGCCCAGCAACCCCACTCTTAAAACTCTAGTTTAAAGACGTGCTGGGAAAAGCCCACGTGGCTCAGGTCCATGGCCACTCGCGGGCACCGTGTGAAAGGGTGGGCAGCCTACGTGACAGCCTCCATTGTGGAAACCGGCACAGACCTGTTTTCCGGAGATGCCACCCCTGTGTGCCGCCCCAGCCCCTCTTTGCAGGACGTGGCACGGCCCCCACAGGCGGGGTCCACTTCCCACCCTTTGCCCCTGGGCTGGCCCGAGACGGGGCGGGAGGATGCTGGGTGACTTTGCAAAGCGAGGTCCCCGGAGGCCACCCTTCAGGGACATTCACCTTGGAGCTGAGCCGCTGTTCCTCTAAGAGGGGAAGGCCAGGGAGGGGGGGGGGGCTGTGGCCACGGGGGCTAGGGCCGAGCAGGGATGCCCAGCCCCCGCCCTGGTCCATCCACGCCGCACACTCTCTAGCCTGGGCTCCGGGCGGCGGGGCACCCGCGTCCTGCACAGTCCACGCACACGAGTGGAAAGGACGTGGGGGAAGTTAACAGGGAGCCCACAGCACCCTCCTGGTGCGGGTCGGGAAGACCTCTCCTAGCACATCCTGCTCTGTGCTTCGTGCGTTGTACAAATGAAGAACAAAATTAAAGCAAAAAGAAGACAATGCCATCCCGAAAATTGAAAACACGCTAAAACAAAAGAACCTAATTAGGTATCAAGTTGGTGACAACACCCCAGGGAGAAAAGCATTATTTCAAGTGACTTGAGAGCACGGTGTTCTGACGGTTCATCCTCCGTGGAAAATGCCGTGAGGAGGTTATCCTCGGGGCGGGGAGGGGACACCAGGGGACAATTCAGAGGCAGAGGACAGAAGGGAGTGGAGGGAGGGGGACGCAGAGAGACGGGGGAGGGGGAGAGAGCGGGAGCCGGGCTCTGTGGGGTGAGCCTTGGTCCTGCCCTCAGGAGAGCTGGCCACCCATCCTGCCCTCTGCCTGGTCCCCACGTCCTTTCCCAGCGCCGCACCCGGGGGCTCTTGTGATGCCCCGGCCCCTCCAGGCCCCCAGAGGCTCTGACGCAACTGCACGTGGAGGGCGCGTCCCTGAGCCTCAGGCTGGCACGGCCTTTGCTGCCCCTGGGTGTGAAGGGGACCCTCTGCCCAGGTGTCCGCCCCAGGGCTCCCCTCAGGGGCAGCTTCTCAGGAGCCCCTCCTGCCCCCTCCGCCCTCCCCTCCCCCTCCAGACTGGCCTCTGCTTTTCCACTTCCCACAGAATCCCCAAGAGGGCGGGGGCTTCGTCCGGTTCCCTGGGTCTCACAGCACCTGGCCCGGCCCCGAGGGCAATGGAGGAGACTCCAGGAGGGACGAGGACATGTGAGCCCCCAGGCGGTGGGTCCCCCGATCACCCAGTGGGACCCCCAAGCAGACAGCGGGGGTTCCGGGGACTTCCCTGGTGGTCCAGTGGTTAGGACTCTGTGCTTTCACTGCGGAGGGCGCAGGTTCAATCCCTGGTCAGGCCAAAAAAAAAAAAAAAAGATAGCTGGGACCACCCCTCAGATAGCTGGGACCCCCAGGAGACAATGAGACACTCCCAGATACTAGGCCACTCATATATCAGCTGGGACCCCCGTCAGACAGCAGGATGCCCCTCAGACAGCTGGACCTCAATCAGACAGCTGGGCCCAGCCCCTGGGCTGACAAGGCCCTGCCCGTTAGCACGTCCACAGCAGCAGTCCCAGGGACTGAGGCGTTGACCCAAACCTTCCACGTGGGGCCCATGTAGGTCCGGCCCTCCCCACCCCCAACTCCCTCTGCCCCCGAGTCTCCCCATAAAAGAAGGAAGGGTGCAGAGGAGCTGGGAGCACCCAGGACTCTATGAGCGAGCAAACTCCTCCTACTGCAAAGCTCTCCTTCCCCGTGTCCTCCAAGGGGCTCTGAGTGTCCCCAGAGAGCCCGGCGGGACAGCAGTCAGCCCTGGGGAGGCCCCGCAGCGCACCCTTCCGCAGGGTCCCCCCATCCCGTTCATCACGCCAAGCTCACCACCATCAGTCCCCTCGCAGGGGGAGCAGCGCCTCCCCGTGAAGCGTGAAGGGCAAGGTGTTCGGTGCACCGGACGCAGGACGGCGCATCTGCAGCTCCCATCTTGTGAGAAGCGTCTCTTCTCCAAGGAGGCGGCTCTGCTCCCATCTGGCCCGATCACCCCTGCCAGGCTGGAGGCTTTTGCATAAGTTTTACCGTGAAATCAAGAGGGAATGAGGCTCTCGTGCAGGTTCTCAGGGAACGTGAGGGCGGGGGGGTGTGTCGGGGGGTGGGGGGCGAGATCAGGAAGCAGCGGAGAAACAGTCTTCTCTCGAGGAAGAGAAACAGACCCAGGACCTGGGAGCTCAGGGCGCCAGCCGCCACGCCCCTGCCCTGGACGGAGGGCATCTCACCAGCAAGGCTGCGCCAGTCCCGTGGTCCATGAACCCTCTGTGGCACTCGGAGACGGAGGATGAGGTCTCCGGAACCTTCCACTGGGTGAGAAGGGGACACACATGGGCACACGGGGACCCCGTGGCTTCCCTGCACGAGGCCACGGGCCTGCCCGCCCTCCTGGGGCAGCTCTGGGCCTCCGTCACGGTGGGAAGTGGGGCACCCCCTGCTTATCTGGGTCACTGTCCGCGGTGCCCAGTGCACTATGGCCGGCACTTCACCAGCCACGCGGCGCCCGGCCCTTCCGAACACGCGTGTCAGCGCCAGGCCGCCCGGTCCCGGGGTCTCTGGCCTGCTGACGCGTCTCTCCGGGCTCCAGACGGCCCTCCCCCCGCTGAGGTGCCCCCCCCTCACACGGCTGGAAGGTTTGGCCCCACATCAAGCCAGTCCTCCCAGGAAGCAAGGGCTTCGTTTCCCTTAAAAAAATCTGCGCTCTCTCTGTGCTTGGCTTTGAGAGCCTCGTGTTCTGACCTAGAATCTAGATCACCATGGTGGTTTTCTCACTCCATTTAGTTTTTGTTTCGCTCTGTTTTACTCGATGTTTTAATTACCAACGCAGTGTATACTCCCTGTAGCAAGTCAAACAGGATAATGGAGAAGTTAGCCATCTCCGTCCCAGCCTTCAGGCCCATCTCGCTGAGGCACAGTGTTAAAAACTGCGTTATTATCTCTGTACATTTCTCTACATGCGTGCAAACGTACGCAATTTAAATTACACTTGGGGTGGCCTCTTCTTCTGTCTTGTTATTTTTAAACAAAACCAGAACCCGTGCTGCACCCGTTGCTCAGAAGATTTATTTTTCTCTTAATACGCTTCTTGGGCTGCTTCTGAATCATGACTTTCACTGAAAGTAAATGTATGCGGAGGACCTTCTGAAAGTGACGGCACATCACGCATATAAAAACAGGTGACTTGCTGTGGTTTAACCTAGCATCTGGAGTGCTGACTCTGCCAGCTCTGTTCTCACGCTTTCCAGGAGTGAAATAGTTATTTCAAGACCTTCCTACTTCCTGCAGTGGACCTTGTCCGGCCGTCACCAGTATCCGGGCTGCAAAGGACACAGGGCTTTCTCTGGGGTCCTGAGAACTGTGATTTGGGGGGCACAGACTGGCTGAAACGGGGAGCGTGGTCCCGGGAAGAGAAAGTCGGGGGCTTATGAAGACAAAACGCTGTGGGGTGGCTCAGGTCGCCTGGGAGACCTGTGATCGACTCTGGCAGGAAATCTCTGTCCCTAAGGAACCAAATCGTACTCGGGTGCAGCCCTGCCCGCCCAAAGTTCCTTCAACTGCTGGAAAGTATACTTAGAACATAACAAATCCTTAGCAGCACTGGAAAGCAGAGTGGCGTATCCTGCCCGGGAGATGCGGCACATTTCTGACATCTGCGAAAGAAATAGAGTCGGGTTGAGCCAAAGAGAGGAACTTGTAGCCCGAAACCCGGCAGGAGAGCCCACGGAGGTCAGAGGCGGTCAGGGGTGAGGTCGCCCCTCGCACATCCCCGCAGAAGGACCGTGAGGGGGGGCACGGCTGCCAGGTGCGGAAGTGCCCCTCCTTCTCCTGGGGCCACTGGTCAGAGCAGAGGGAGCTTGGGGAGCAGGAAAGCCCTGTGGGTCACTCAGACCTTCACCCGAGACTCAGGGCCAAATACACAGGGCAGCGCAGGAAAGCAGGGCTCCCCACCCCTCCCCCCCGCCCCGCCCCAGGACCGTCCCTCAGCTGGCCCTGGGACAGCACAGGAAAGCAGGGCTCGCCCGCCACCCTGCCCCGGGACCGACCCTCAGCTGGCCCTGGGACAGCACAGGAAAGCAGGGCTCGCTCCCGACTGCACTCTGGGACCGACCCTCAGCTGGCCCTGGGACAGAGCCTGCGAGTGTCCTGCTCGGCCCTGAGCCTGCGGTGTTGGAGGCACAGACGCTCGTGGAGACACCCTCCTCCCGCAGTGCAAAGCCAGCACCGTCTCCAGGTTCTTGGTAAAACTGATGCCAAAACGTGGGCTCTGTGCACCGGGGCTGGATTAACTCTCAGAGACAGAGCTTCGGGTGACGTGGGAAGAAATACCCTTATTGCTTTGCCAGGCAGAGGGGGCCACAGTGAACAGATGCCCTCCAACCTGTGTGTCCCCCCGTCCCCAGAGGGGGTGGTGAGGAGTTTTATAGTAATTGTTCAAGGAGCGGGCATGGTGGGCTTTTACTTCAAAAGACAAGGACGCAGGGACTTGTGTGTGGTTTCAAAACCAGCAGCACAGGGGACTCTAGGACACACAGAGTCCGGGGGCCTAAATATTATTTCAAATATTTAAATTAGTATCTACGGTGCTATCAGATGCCGAGACCAGCTCGGCGACTCGAGGTGAGTGACGGGTGCCGCAAGCTTGAAGAAGACACAGACACAGACTGAAGAGAAAAGTGGGACCGGGGGGCTCAAGACCTCTCAGATCAAGAGCCCTGCTGACTCATCCCACGTTGCTTTTATTGAGTTCTTCAGCTAACGTTCTCAGGTTACACCCATAAACAATCAAAGGCCTCACATGACTGAGGCAATTATCTTCGTTTGCCTCCTGGGTCCGGAGTTGAGCAGGTGTGGATTTGAGCTGGGCCTGGAGAGCAAAACAGCCCTGGGGGCAGGAGACCTCTCTCAGATATTGGGGGTCTGTGCCCCACCCCTGTTGGCCCCTCTGCGACTGTGCCTGTCTTAGGTTGTTCCTCCCTTGAGGAATCTTACCCGTCTCTGGCTAACCAGTCATCCTCTAGGGCCAAACAAGGTGATACAAGGAAGGCTCTATGCACCACCCCTGTTGGCCCCTCTGCGGCTGTGCCTGTCTTAGGTTGTTCCTCCTCCTCCTCTGAGGAATCTTACCCGTCTTTGGCTAACCAGCCATCCTCCAGGGCCAAACAGGGTGATATTAGTCTCCACGCCCCACACCCTCAGCTCCTCCACTGCTCAAGCAGGACATTCTGAATCCCATCGCTCGGCCCACATACTTTAACATTTTCAAGGTTTCAGAAAGGTTCCCGAATGTCTTCCCACAATCAGAGTCTGACACAGTCATAAAATTAAAAAAACAAGCAAACCAGGCCTCACCAAAAAGAAGCGGAGAATGATAAAAGCCTATCAGAAAAGAGGAGTACGAGCTCCTCCGTCCCAGCGCAAAACGCAGGCACGAGGCCCATCGCGGGAGGGAGGGGGTTCAAGATCCGGTGAGGGGACCCAGCCCCCAGAGGATCCTCAGGACAGACGCAGACGCGCGGCCCCAGGGCTCCGGCACGTCTCTCGGGGTTTCCGGGAGAGAAGAGTGGGGGTAATAATCAGATTAATCATAACAGTTCTGAGTGTTGAAGAGATACGAACTGTCAGCTTTGACTCAACAGGGACAAGAGAGGTTAGGATGGGAAAAGCGGCCCGGGACCACCTTCACGCTCCGGGCCTGTATCCCACCTGAAGGTCGGCGTGCCAGTCTCCGTATCTCCCAGGAGGATGAAGGCCTACCTGAGAAGGAGGAGGGCAGGCGTGCCTCAGACTTCTGGTCCGTGACTCTGGAGACTGGACAGTGAGCCTGGGGGGTGTGGTGGGTGGAGGCGGCAGGGGTGGGAGGGAGGCAGGTCCAGCACCGACCGTGGTTGCATCAGCGCCTCTTGCACTTGACCGTTTCATTCCGGGGTGAGTTTCTTAGGAATACGCTGGCTCATGGGCACAGAAGGACGCGTACAGGGTGCTCTCGGAAACATTGTTTACATGAGTGAAAAACTAGAACACAAATACCCACGAGTAGAATAAGGTACGTAAATTCTGCTCAGTGCTGACAAGACAGCGTCACGTGGCCATTTAAAGGAAGAAGTGGAGCAGCGTGTGCAGGGGTGGAGGGGTCGTCAGGACAGCACGTGTGTGATTACGGAAGAGTAAGAGCCCGGCCATACTGAAAGTATCTGACACACGCGGGCGTGTCCTCATACATGCACACACACGCACACGCACGCACACACACACACGCTCACGTGAAGGATCCGGAGAAGAAGCACAGAACTGTGACCAGAGACCTCTGCTCAGGCCTCCGGTGACCTGCTGGGGTGGGGAGATGTGCCCTCACTTTCTGTTTAATAAACTTCTACATCATTTACATTTTACGCTGTGAAAGAAAGTAATAATTATAAAACTCTCCAATAAACTCTGCCCTGTCCCCGGACCAGGACTCTGACATCCAGTCTATCCTGGGGCTAACCTTTACTTTGAGAAGTGCAAAGTCACATTGAAAAGCCTTGAAGAGGAATATTAAGTTCACATCTGAGGATCGTTGCTGCCCGTGGGCAGCCGATTCCACGTCATCAAACCTGAGTCTCTTTATTCCAGACACACGTTCCACCCATAATGTGAACAGAGCACCAACTCTTTACAAAACCTTGTGCTTTTTTTAAAGTTAAAAAAGCCCCTTCTTGTACAGGGTTTGGCCACGGAACAAAATGAAATCCCTTCCAAATTAAATGTTTCGCTGTGTCCAGTTCCGCAATGAGGAGCTGGCAGAACCGATGGGACTGAAGTGTGCGGGAGAGAAAGCCACATGTGGTTTAATTTATAGGAGACAAATCCAACCCAGTACATTTTCAAGTGCATGAAATGCTGACCCATGGACACGACGCCAACCCCATGGGGACGTCACAGCCCATAATACTCTGCTGACTTAAACCCGGCAACACGGACTACCCAGCCAAGTGGCCCGGGGAGAGTGCCACTGAGTAGGGAAAGGTAACTACGCAGTGCAGACGTGTTGGAGACGCTAAAGGAAGCATCCCCAGCAGGTGGACGCGCCGCGCCGCCCCGCCCAGCAGCGTGACGCCCGCGGGGACGGCGCCCTGGAGGAGGCCCAGGCGGCCACAGGGGCGCCCAGCGTCGGGCGAAGGCCCTGCTCTGCTGCTCCGGCTCGGTCTGTCTGTCTGCAGTGGGGGCTCAAGGGAAACACCTGGGTCCCCCTCCTTGGGTGCAGCCTAGGGTCACACAAAGTCATTTTCAATCTTCTGGTGGGTGTTCAGTCCTCTTGCTAAGTCAGGAAAATGTGGCCTTTGCTCCAGGGCCCAGCCCGGCTCCTGCAGCTGGGATCTGGGGAAGGAACGGCCCCGTCCAGCCTCGGCCGGCCCCGGGGCGGGGGAGGGGCTCGCGTCACCGTCTGGCCGGTCCAGGCTCCCCAGGCAGTGGGGCCATCTGGGTGCCCTTGGCCCCCTGCCCTCCGAGGCGTCCTCTGAGGAGCCCTTGGGGCACAGATGACACCGCGTTCCCGCAGCGTCCACCCTCCTCACCCCCTCGGTAAATGTAGGGACCCCGTGCAGTGGCCTCCCCAGGCCCGTGGCTCCGACCCCACTCGGCTGTCTGAGTGCACTCGCATGCCGGGTCCTGCCGCTCCAGGCGTGTCCCCGCGCCCAGAGCCGCGCCCCTGGGCACCCGTGGAGGCAGTAGTGGCTCCGGCACCATCTCCCCCACTCGGAACACCCCCAACCCCCCTCTGGGGTGACGGCGTCCAGGGAGACCCCGCCCCCTTGGGGCTGGGCGGCCGGCAGAGGGCAAGGCCAGCCCCGCCTGGACGGCGGCCACCCTTGGAGGGACCCGGGCTGGACGTGTCACACGCTCGGGCTGTTGCGGGGGCACGTCCCCCCTCCCGCCGAGAGCCGTGTGAGCGTGAAGAAAGGAAGGCCCCCTCCCAGTGGACCCACTCCTCCCGGGGCAGGTCCACACTTCGCTGGGGCGGCAGCCACGCGTGTCTGTGGAGGGCGGTGTCCGTGTTCCGAATGGACGCCGCGACCCGGCACCGCGCTTGTTCTCACTTAGAGGAAAATATGCTATAAATGTGCCATGACAGCAAAATCAGCATGTCTTTTTTATTAAGAATGTCACAGAGCCAATTATTTGTGTTTATGTCGCAGCTACGTGCGTGGCTCCTTTTAGAACAAACAACACTCCCACGCTGCTGCGGAAGGAGCGTGTGCGGCTTTGAAATGAAATGGAGCGGCTGAAAAGGCGCACGTTCCCGGACGCGAGGAAGGCGGCGTGGGGGGGTGGGGGGAGAAGCAGCACGCCCGCCCCTCGGGTTTTTGGACGGGATCCGCGCATCCCCACCTGCACACACGGACGCCCTGGGGGGGGGGGCTCCGTGCCGGGGAGCCGTGGGTGACGGGGCCTGTCCTGTCCCCGCTCATCCTGATGCCGCCACGACCACCGTGACCGCCGCCCGGTCCGCCCCGGTGGGGACAGCACACCTGCGGGTCGACTCCGCAGAGCAGCACACGCCTGACTGAGGAGGTGGGTCCTGGGGAGGTGGCTTGTCTGCTGTCCTGGCGGGGCCGTCCTTTCCCTGAGAAAACCGCATTAGACCCGCAGCCTGGGCCGGATCCGTTACAGGAAGTTGGTGGGCAAAGAAGGCATCAGCAGGATAGGGAACGGACGTCGGTTTGGTTGCTGCCCACGCCCTGTAGTATCTGCACGGCTGTGTTGCTCTTGCCGGGGGACACGCTTGTTGGCAGCCCCGGAGTCACGGTCTCAGGTCCGTATTTGACACGTGTGACTCCTCTGGGGACAGACATCCCCCAGGCTGCCCACGCCGCTGCCCGAGGGGGCTCCTCGGTCACCCCACGCCCACCCAGCCTGTCAGGTCCTGACACCTCCCCCTTGGACGCCCCCTTCTCCTACGTCATTTCCATATCCTTGTTCACCATCCGTTCAGATTTTGTCCCAGGATCACAGGTGCCGCTAAAGTGCTGGCTGCTTGCTCTGAGCCAGGCCCGGGCTGGTCAGTTTGCATGAATCGTCCTACTTAATCCTCTGGAGCGGCTTCCCGGGGCCCCTCCTCCGGCCACATCAGGCGTCCTCGGTCGTAATTGGGTGATGCATCCACACACCGTTCTTCCTGACGGATGCTGCTGCTCAAGGCAGGCCCTGGACACACCGTCTCGGCCTCCGACCAGGGCCCAGCAAGCGGTAGAAGCCCAGCGCCCGACTGGCTTCCAAGAGAAAGAGTTAGTGTTGAAGTGGATGAACAGGCTTTCAAGGGTCCCCATACATGGCTGGCTCTGGCTCTGGCTCTCTTCACAAGGCAGGACCTTATGCAACGTGTAGGAGAAACGTTCCCTTTGGCTCTGGCCAGGCCCTGGGGAGCAGCTCAGGTAGACACTGCTGGGTCCACAGCCCACGTCTGGGCATCCCTTGAGGCCGACAGCTCTATAAGGTGGACCTCGGCTCTCTCCACCTGGCTCTGGTGGCCTGATGCTTCCACCAGCTTTCGATGCTTAGGAGAGCTAGTGCTTTAAACACCTTTCACTGACTTCAGTGGTATGAAAGACCCTCAGGAACTAATCAAGCAGAGTGTCTTGGACACACAGAGGACTGGCCCTCCTCCCCCAGCTGGTCATGGCCCAGTGAATTAAGGCCACTGACCTCCACCTCCCAGGCTTTCCCGTCCTTGGTTTCTCATGGTGGCCAAACGGCAACTGGAGCTCCAGATATCGTCCCATCTCCCTTTCATCTGAGCCCGTGTGGTGGCTGGTTTCATGTGTTGACTTGGCTGGGCCGTGGTGCCCGTTTATTGAGTCAAAGGCCAGTCTGGATGTTTCTGTGAAGGTAGTTTTCAGCTGTGACTGACAATGAACCCAGTGGACTTTGAGTAAAGCACATGACCCTCTGTTGTGTGGGTGGGTTAGTGAAGACTGATTTCCCCTCAAGCCTGTAACAGATGTCCTGCTGGAGTTTCTGGCCGGCCAGTCTGTTCTGCAGATTCCAAAGCAGCCCCCATGATCTCATGAGCCAGCTCCTTGGAATCTCGCTGTGCAAGTGTGAGAACTGATGTACACACGACTGGCTCTGGTTCTCTGGAGAAGTCTGGATAATTCAGCCCTGAGTATACCCGTGTCATCACCCAGAGGGTGAGCTGTGCCCCATGGCCACACCTAGTTGCTCTGCAGGTCTCACCTGTCCTGCCTCTGAGGTGAAGGGGAAGGGACGGGGCTGCGGCGTGTGCTGTGTCCTTCTCCATCATCTGCAGTCCAGATGCAGTGGGACTGCAGGGGACCAGAAAGTCCAAATTGTCCCCACCCTCTCCTATGACACGTATCTGGGATGGTCCCGAGGAATCCAAGGTGACTTTCGGAGCCCAGCTTTCTCGCTGGAAAGTTTTACCTACCCAGCCACTTTGCTTCAGATTATTTTCCGAATGCTCAGATAACAGGGAGAAAAGCAAGCTTTCCCACTATTTATCAGCCCCTAAAATTCGATTTCTGTTCAGTTACACATGAGCTCACAAGGAATGAGGCTGACAGAGTTTTAAAACCCTTTTGCTCACAGCCATCACTGCCTCTGTACGTGGCTGGGTTAGAAGGGACAACACAGCGATTTTAAGAAGAAAAAGAAAGAAACCACTCTTTTTAAAAAATTTTTTTAATTTTTAAAAATTTTTATTGGAGTATAGTTGATTTAAAATGTTGTGTTAGTTTCTACTACACAGCAGAGTGAATCCAGGAAACCATTTTTGATTGAATTGGAAACATACCTGATTAAATCTGTTATGTTTCTAGATACATCAATAGTGTACTCTTATAAATGAAATAAAATATTCTGCTAAATACAGGGTGAAAGGTTAAGTTAGTGTAATATCGCCAATGAGCAGAAAATCCTAACCCTCTGAGTAAGCAGGAGATACAGCCTTTTTCAAAATAAGCTTCATGTTCTACACACAGAACCTGTTACTGAAAATTCTGAAAAATCAGATGGCTTAAAAGCGGAGCTTTACTTATTTTTTCTTTTGAAGTAGAAAAATAGGTACCTCAGTTTGGCTAAGGTATTGTTTTGACTGGGAATGAGAGAAAGAGATGAAAAAACTTTTTATCAAAAAGCAGCAAAATGATGGAAATTAAACCTTGTAAAAATAGAAGCCACATCTGGACCAACAGCTCAAGAGCCAACAGGAAATCTCCACCGGCTGATGCACAGACCTCCTCCTGACTCGCTGGGTTTGACGCACAGTTGAAGGGTCCATTCTGAGCTCATGCATGCCACGGGGGGTAGGGGGGTACCTGGTGTCTCTTATGAGGTCACCAATCCTATCAGATCAGGACCCTACCCTTAGGACCCCATTTAACCTAACCACTTCCTTTGAGCTTCATGTCCAAATGCAGCCTCGCTGGGGGTTAGGCTGCAACACGTGAATTTGCATGGGGCTAGAGGTGGGGGGCACAAACCTTCAATCCATAGCATTTACTGAGTTTGCAAGTAGGTGCTGTTAGCCAGGAAACCTGGACTCCTAGCTTTTCTAAAGTCTTTGTCAAATCAGCACTTGCCCTAGGCATCCCCTTCTCAATCTGTGTCCCATGTGCCACCTAGGAGAAGTTTGGAATCTCCACTCCAGACGTTCCAGGGGGCAAGTATTCAACACAGGGAGAGAAAGTAGGGAAGGAAAAGGAAGGGAGGAGGGAAGGAAGGAAGAGAGGGAGGAAGGGAGGAGGGGAGGAGGGGAGGAAGGGGGGGGGAAGGCAGGAAGGGAGGAAGGGAGGGGTGGCTTCTGGTACCTGTCTGGTGACAGCTGTCACTGAAATCCCAAATGCCTGTATACTCTGAAAATACAGCCATCAGCAAAAGTACACATAAAACCACCTATGAGAAACCAGAAGACAGGGAGAACATGGCACAAATTCATCTCACATGTAATAGTGAAGTAAACCCCTGAAACGGGGTTGGAAATTGCTCAGAAGGGAGGAGAGGGTAGTAGTGTCCCACTGGCAGAAGGGCAGCTATAACACTAACCAGTGGGGAAGCGTGCACCCTGGGTGGGTGGACACAAAGAAGTCAAAAGGACGGTGCCTGAAAAGCACGTGGCCTGTGGGGCTGCTCCAGGGAGAGGCAGGTGCCTGGGAGGGTGACATCCCTCAGATGCTTGATGGTGCAAGGAAGGGAGGGAGCAGCTGAGCATAAGACACTGCTGATCCAGGATGCTGTCCAAGGATCAGAGCAAAATAGACCCCAATGTTGCCATTAATAAAGAAGCTGCATTTCACTGTAGCAAATGAGGGGGCACTTGAACTAAGAAACTGAGCAAACTATTCTCTATAAGTCATAAGCTAATGCTGGCCCAGGAAAATATACAAATAACCCTGAACAAAAGCTGTAAGAAGAAACTATAAAACTGTAAGACTTACGAAATTATGAGAAGAAAACAGAAACTGGGAATAAAAACATTCCAGCAAAAGAAAACTCTACCTCAAAAGCTCCTCAAAGCGAATGAAAGCTGAAACACAACAGTCCAACAGGAGCTAATGTGATTAAACAAGAAAGGACCTCACAAATCAGAGTGTCAAAACTCAGAATATAAATGGAGAAGCACAGGGAGGTGTAAAATAACAGCCAAAAAGATTTATAAGTAAGACACTGAAGAAAAAGGTAAAAATCATAATAGAAAGGGTAAATTATAAGGTACACAAGGGAAAATATATACCACCAAAACTAGAGTAAGAGACTTAGAAGACAGAAAAAAAAATCCCCCATCCAAAATTAAAACAGAAATAAAGGAGACAAAAAAGTGAGAAAACAGGGACTTCCCTGGTGGTCCAGTGGTTGAGACTTCACCTTCCAATGCAGGGGGTGGGGGTTCAATCCCTGGTTGGGGAGCTAAGATCCCACATGCCTCACAGCCAAAAAACCAAAACATAAAACAGAAGCAAATTCAATAAAGACTTTTAAAATGGTCTACATCAAAAACAATCTTTATTAAAAAAAAAACTGAGAACTTTGTTGTACAGTGGAAACTGGCACAACATTGTAAAGCAATTATACTCCAATAAAGATCTGAAGGAAAAAAAAGTGAGAAAACTATAGGTATAATAGCCTATCAAAGAATATACAACATACATATAATTGGAGCATCTGAAAAGTAAATTAACACAATGGACTATAACTCACATTTAAATCTATAATTTAAGAAATACAAGAAAATGCAATTCTGCATGTTGAGAGACATTATCATGTACCCAAGAAAATGAACTTGAAACATTAAAATCAAATACAAAAGTGGTGGGATGCAGCTAAGGCAGCTCTTACAAGCAAACTTGTAACTTTAACACCAAACATAAAGAAAAATGTATCATCAGTTATCTTTGCTTCCTCTTTGAGAAACTAGTAAAAGAAGAATATTGAGGTGAATGTGAGTAAGGAAAAAGAAATAATAAAAATAGGCAAGAAAATCAATGAAATCTAAAATGAACAAACAGAGAAAATCTACAAAGCCAGAATCTGTTCTTTGTAAGGGTTAATAAAATTGGTAAGCCTTTAACAAGACAGATGAAGAAAAAGGAAAACACAGACCATCAGCAGCAGGAATAAAAGAGGACATCGCAACAGATCCAGCAGACACACAGCAGAAAGCACAAAGGGGGAATGTTATGAATAATTCATACTCGTACATTTGACAGCTTAGTTAAGTGGACACGTTCCTTGAAAGATACAAATTACCAAGACAAACTCCAGAAAAATCTGAAAATTTATTTAGCCTTGTATTTACTAAAGACATTGAATTAATAATTAAGCAACTTCTTCTAAAGAAAAACAATTTTTTACAAAGAAAATTCCAGGCCCAAAATACCTCACTTGTGAATTCTAACAACCGTGTGAGGGGGAAGTAATATCAGTCCTACAAAAACTCTTGCAGAAATTAGAGGAGGAGCTATCACTTCCCAAAGTATTTTGTGAGGCAACTATAACCAGGACTTCCAAACCAAAGGCATTATAAGAAAATAAATATACAGAACAAATCCTTCATGAACATAAATGTAAAAATCATTAACAAAACGTGAGTATATCAACAAGAATAACGTGAGTCTATGTAACAAGAATAACATATCAAGACCTAGTTAGGGGTATTCTAGGAGTGCAAAACTGGTTTAACATAATGAAATCAATCAATATAATTCACCACATTAAGCGATCAAGAGAAAATAATTACACAGCTATTTCAATAGATGCAAATAAACCATTTGACAAAACGCAACACCTCTTAATAATTTTTTAAAACTCTTAGCAAATGAGGAAAAGCAGATTTCTCAGTGTGATAAAGAGCTCTCACAACTTCTAATCAGTATTGTATCAATACAAGAGGTCTTAGCCAGTGCAATAAGACAAGAACAAGAAAAAAGAAGTCAGGTTCGAAATAAAGAAGTAAAAGTGCTGAGTGAAAGAAGCCGAATACCAACTAGTTTATACTAAATTATTCCATTTATATGGATGTTTTGAACAGGCAAGAGTAAGTTGCGCTGATGAAACCAGCCCCTTGGGTCCTGGGGGTTGGTGGGAGGAACTGATGGCAGCTGGCCCAAGATGTGAGCACTTCATTGAATGGAAATCAGCCTCTACTTCCAGAAAGTCCGCATCTGCTTTCTGGGAAGGGTGGGATAATATTAAATTTTATTTTCTTTTTAACTCTGTCTGTGCTCTGTGAATTTTCTGAAATGACTATGAATTGTGTTTATAATGCAAAATATCAAATGATCCAGTGTAGTCCAAAAAGTACAAATGTGATCTGAAATAACCTCAAGTTACAGACTCTTAGCAAAGAGCAATTTAAAGGCTACTTCTCTTCTGAGCTACTGGAGAGCTCTTTCTAGAAGAGTGATGTCAGTATGAACTCCAGGGAGAGGGTGCAGAGGAGGGAGGATTCGGGGGAGAGGCCAGGGCCCTGGTGGCCATCACATTAGTGAGAGGTTGGACCTAAATCCTGAGAGTCCGGGAAGGTGCTGGTCAGTGTCTCCTGCTCAGATCAGACCTCGGAGGTGAGGACCACAGGGCTGGCGCCTTATTCCTTACCCTGCACCTCCCACCTTTTCAGGTCACATTATTTCCTTTCTTCTATGTTCAGGGTCCTCAGGGGGTCTTTGTAGTATGAAGTTCTCAACTTTTTCTTGGGCTTGCCCTGTTTTTGGCACATGGAGCCTCAAGGATCTAGCAATTGGCCCACTTCTAGCAGCTGCCACGCCCATGCAATCTTGTGGTTTCTCCCCCAGCGCCCACCCACCCAGGCCATGGGTGGGGGGGGCTTCAGCTTGGGGTCTCCACCTCTGAAGCCCTGAGGGAGGCCCAGGTCCTTCCCTGGGATTTAGTGCAGCTGCTTTGGCACCTAGACCACGAGGCAACACCTGGCCCACTGCTCTTTCTCCACTTCCCTCTGGTCCTTCTCTCCCCCCAGCCCCCCGATGGACACATTGGGGTAGCACAAGGTGGGCAGCAGCTGTAAGGACCTCCACCCGAGCCTCTGAGCACACAGGATCATCTCCTCCAGGACCCTCCTGGGCAGCAGTAGATGCAGAGGCCACCGTGAACAGACCTTGCTAAGCAGGAGAGAGAAGGACCCCCAGTTGGACGTGTGTTTAGTTGGGGGTCTGAGCTTAGCCAAGAGGGGTGTGCACCTCACTCAAAGAACATCTGCGAGGGTCCTGCTGTGTCTGCTGTGGTGGGTGAGCTGCTCTATTTATTGAAATAGAAAGGGTGATGCTATAGGCTCCCCTTGAAATCCATCGGTGAAGCCCTACCCGCAATGTGACCGCATTGGAGATGAGACTTTCAGGAGGGAACTGGGGTTAAATGAGATCAGGAGGGTGGGCCCCGAGCTCATAGGACTGGTGTCCTTGTAAGAAGAAGAGATTAGGACCCAGACAGACACAGAGGGATGACCATGTGAGGACATGGGGAGAAGGCTGCCTGCACACTCCAAGGAGAGAGGCCTCTGGAGAAAGCAGCCCTGTTGGGACCCTGATCTCGGATTCCAGCCTCCAGGATGTGGGAACATAAATGTCTGATGTTTGAGCCGCCCTGCTGTGGTATTTTCTCGTGGCGGCCTGAGCAGACGAGCACAGATGGTGACCAAGAAGGACAGTGACTCGTGCAGAGGGTAGGATCTGGGGCAGCTGGAGGAGCTGCTCACCGGCTGGGTGGCTCTGAGTCTGCTGCTGTGCGGGTCTGTTTCCTCGCCCCCATGGTGGGCACGGAAGGACATGACCCTTCTGTGTCAAAGTCCTCTGCCTCTGCAGCCCAAAGCCACGAAACACGCAGCTGATGGGGGCCGTGCCTGCGGGCGTGGGCACCACTGCAGAAGCAAGGGGGCCCCCACGGGGTGGGAAGGCGGCTCCAAGGGGCGCCAGCTGCTGCAACCAGGACAGCAGAGCATCTGGTGTCCCCTCACACCTCCTGAGGATGACAAAGACGTGTGAGCACACAGGCGGCCCGAGGGCTGGGCCGGACCAGGGCCAGGCTTCCTGAGCTGCCCCAGGGGCTACCCCTGCCCTCCAGCCAGAAACCTGGCTCCTGAGGGGAAACCACAGGCTGCAGTGATCACAGGCTGCGCTGAAGGCCACCCTGTCCATTGCTGTCTGTCCCAAGCCAGCCCTTCGCCCCAGAGAGGGCAGGGTGCGTGTGTACATGCACATAAAAGTGCGTGCACGTATGTGCACGTGTGGGCATGTGTATATGGTACCTGGCATGTGCATGTGTACATAACTGTAGGTGTGTGCGTGTGGACACGTGCGCCTGTGTAGGTGAGCATCCGTGTGCACGCCTGTGGGGGTTTTCTGGGTGCCTTTTCCCAGCTCATCCTGTATCCCTGGGGAGGGGACCCGCGGCTGGGGTCCGGGGTGGGGACGCTGTTTCCGTCCTCTAAGCCCTGGGGCCCGTTTTCCCCAGACACCCGGGCACATCAGGCCGGCTCCGCGGGGGTGACCAGTTCCCCGAATTTACCTGTTTTTCCTGAAAGAAAGCTCCCGTTTGGTTCTAATGAGTGGCTTTTCCTAAAGAGAAACCTAATCGCGGCAGGACCGTGAGCGGGTTCTGTAAACTTGTAATCGCAGGTGTCAAACACCGCGCAGCGTTTTCCCTAGAAGACAGAAGCCCTGGGAAATAACAGGGAGCAGGCGCCAGGCAGTGTTTCCTTGACAGAAGTTAATTCTGAACTAAGTATTCCCAGAAAGCAAAGCGGGGAGACATTTTTACACGTCTATCATTTGTCCTTGGAGGGCACAGAACAAATGTGTTTTTTGACGTGCGACACCGGCATTATGCTGGGTGGCCTCGGGCTATATGCTGTTTTCCAGTTTGCAGAATTGGAGGCAAAGAAAACAACTGCATTAAGAGGAACACACGGTACAGGCTAATCACAAGCACGCGGCGATCGCACGCTGCCGGCACAGGAAGGGCCCGGCGCCGGGCGGAGGGAGAGGCCGGGCCAGCGGAGGCGCCAGAACCGGCGTGACCCACGACACGCACGCTCAGACCCCGAGAAGCAAACAGCACCCTCGGAGCAGGGGTCACCCTAGCATGGGGGGGCCTGAAACTGTCCCCTTCTGCAGATGTGGTGAAAGGTATAAACACCCCCGCCCGTCCCGGAAAGTGAGCACAGGCAGCAAACGCTGCACAAAAATCAGGGGCGGCAGAGGCCGGCTCCGGGCTCTGCGGCATCCGTCCTGGGGGCCCCTGCGGGCACCCCCTCTGGGCTCCGGCTCCGTCCTTGTGGCTCCCCTTCCTGAGGCCCAGAGGCGCCTCAGCAGTGTGTGGGCCCTGCCCAAACCTGGGTGTGTCCTCTCCAAACCAGCCTTTGGATGTGTCCACAACGCGGTTCTGACTTCGAGGCATGCTCACACCTGCGGGTTCCGGAAGAAGCTGGGGCAGCCCGGGGGGGAGGGTGGGGGCGCCCATGTGGGTGTGGAGATGCTGCCCCAGCGAGGGGCAGCTCTGGCTGGGAGTCAAGCCTGGAGGTCCCTCTCTTTTCCCAAGGACCACATCTCCATCTGCCTGCCCTGGGGCCAAGCTCCAACCCTTAAGCCCAGAGTCCCTCTGTGGTCACTGGTGGGGGGGCCACGAGGGGCCTTCCTCCCTGGCCTCCGGCCCAACCTGGGAGGGGACAGGGCCGGGGCCCAGCTCACGGGGCACAGACGGGCAGCCAGGACCCCGTCAAGGGGGAGCCCCCTCTGCGTGCACCAGGTGCAGGGGACCCTGGAGGCTGAGGGGCCCAGGTTGGGGCCCCGCCTGCTCCTCCCTGCCCTCTGCCTCCTGAGCACGGGCCCTGCTGCTTCCCTGGACTCTCTGAGGTGGGGCTGGTGGTTTGGGATGACCGTGCCTGGGAGTGTGAGTCAGGAGGAGCTGGAAGGTGCAGCTTGGGAATCTCCTGCAGGAACATTCTAGCTCTCTGCCCCGCTTCCTCCCCAGGCCACTCAACAGGCTCCTCCCCCCCACCCCCCAGTGCCCATGCACGTCCCGCCGCACGGGGCCACGCTGGTGTCCACAGGGTGTGCCTCCTCCCTGCCTGCCCCCCCCCACCACACACTCACACATTTACACCCACACACTCAGCAGGTCCGGCCAGGAGGGCGCTCTGCGGCCCCTTCCCTTTCCAGGCTGCGGCCTGGCCACCACGCAGCTCCCAGGCCTGAAGGGGACAGGACAGGTGCTCTAGCCTCAGTCCCAGGAGAACCACACCAACCCCATCCAGATGGGGCGTCTGACCCTTGTCCCAGAAATGCCGCCGGGGGGACACTGCAGGCGGCCCAACTGGGGCCCAGTGCTGACACTGACCCCTGGGGATGCGCCTGAGGGGTCCTCAGAGCCGGATCCCGGCCGCTCACCTCCCCTCGGCACCCCGGAATCTGCGGCCCCGGGCAGAGCAGTTCCCTCGGCTTTGTGCGTCAGATGGGCACACACGAGTACACACGTACCACACGAGGCACGCCCGCATGTTCACATTCCCCACCCACACACCACACACACGCCACACACACGTGCACACACACGTGCACATGCCACACGGCGCATGCAGACGTCATGTGTGCACACACCCCACCCCCACACACAAACACGCCGCCCGTGTGCACACACACACCGTCCGCCCTGCTGAAGGACACCCCGTGGATCCCTTCACCGCAGGGGTGACCGTGTCCCCGGAAGTCCCTGTGGTACGGTCCTGAGCGAGAACGTGACCCTGGGCCCTGCACCCGGCTCTGCTAACGGTCCCTGGGTACCACCCTCAGCAGCTCTGCCTGTGAGGCTACGCGTCGCGACGTCCTCCCTCTGCTTGCAGGTCACGACGGCCAGAGTCCCTTCACGTTGCCCCTGGTCCGGTGCGGGAGAGGGCGGGGTGCGTGAGGCCAGACTCCTCACTGACGCGGGGGTCTGGGGCCTCGCTGCACCTCCTCTGAGCCCCGAGGCTCGGAGTCTGGCCCAGGGCACCTGCTCCCCGGCGCCCGCCTGTAAATAACGGCGGTGGCGGGTCTCCTGTCAGCACCGCTGATGGACGGTGCCTCACCCGCCATCACAGCCTGTGACTGCGGGAAAATTAATGTAAGTGGTAGTTAATTTCTAATGAATTCCACTCAGGCGGTGAATACGGTCCCTCGGCGTTATGGCAACCTTCACGGATCACTGCATTATGTAAATAAATTCTACTTTACGCTGGGTTATTAGAAAAGAGAGTGGGATGGGGAGTCTGGCTAAATCTCGTCTGCCAACGCACACGGCGAACCTCCTACAGGAACTTTCAAAGGGGGGGAAATAAAAACCCGACTGAACTACCCGTCCTCGGCCTCTGGATGAACACCTCCAAGTCCGTTTCGCTGCTGTGTGCCAAGGAGGAAGGGGGAGCTTCTGTCTGAAAACCCATGTGGATGCCACAGCAACGCTGGGCCCGCGCGCTCCCGCGCCTCCTCCCCACATCTGGAAGCCGACCCTCGGTTCCCTGGCCTGTCCCCTCCGCGCAGCCCCCTGGGCAGAGCTCTTGCTGTCTCTCAGCTGGGGGACCCTCAGTTCCCTCCAATCCCTCCCCCCGCAAGGATCCTGCACTCCCTGTGGGCCCCAAACGCGCGTGGGACCAGCGCCCACGCCCGCCCAGCTCCGCCCCAGGCCTCCCGCCACCTGCCTGCCTCGGGGATCCCTCTCCCCTCTGGGGGTTCCTGCGCTGTCTCCCACCCTCTGTCACTCTCTACCTGCAACTCCCCCGCCACACTGCTGAGCGGGTCCCCTTGGCCCCTCACGCAGCGAGGGGGCTCGGGCCCCGCCCATGGGGGAGCAGGACCCCGTTCAGGGCTGAGGGTGGGGTCGCGTTAACTCCTCCCAACGCTCCTGGGATGCTGGGATGCTGTCCTCAGCTCACTCGAGAGGAGCTCCCGCGGTAACCTGAGTGAGCAGCCTTTCAGGGTCCTCGTGGAGAGCAGAGGACTCAGGGGGACCGCAGCCAAAAATAAGATAACTTCAGGGCGGAGAAGGAGAGAGCCCGGAGGGTGAGAGACGAGGGGGGCGGAGAGAGATCCAGCCTCCTGGAGGCCCTGATCCCCACGCTTGGGAGCTGCGCAAATCTGGAACTTAAAAAAGGGCTTTTTTGGGGGGGAGGGGCAGATGTTTCTGGTAGCTGAGATCTGGGAGAAAGACCATGATGCTCAGCCCCTCTCCCTTTCCTGCTTTATAACAACGTCTCTAGACTGGGGTCCGGCCATCCGCGTGGGGCAGTGACAGCAACGTCTGAGCCAGAGCCCAAATGGGGATAAAAGGAAGAAAAAAAAAAAAAAAAAAAAAGCCCGTTTTGGCAGGGACAGAATAACAGCCCCGCACAGTCAGTAACGACGCCAACGGTAAAGTCAACAGCAAAACCTGCACTTCAAAGTAGTAAAGAATCCAAACTGAGTTCTGAAAGTACCGAGAGCCGAAAAGCCAAATAAAACCCTTCCAAAGAAAAGTACTAGAATATCAAACCAAGAGCATTTATTGGAGTCTTACCAATTGCAATTCTTAATAAGCAGGTTTCACTGAAAGTTCCTGGAGAGGGATGAAGCCTCTCCTCACAGAGGGTCCCATCCCTCAGGGACGCACGGAAGGTTCTAGAAGGTGAGCGTTGTAAGTGACTGGGAGCTGGGCATCTGTTTCCTTTCTCTCCTTCCCTCTGGGCAGCAGAGCCCTGCACATGGCTGAAAGGCAGTATTTCTCCTCCTTCTCTGCGTCTAGGGGCAGCCTCTGGCAAGTAAACAAAATTGTTGGGTGAATTGGGGAAAGTTGCTTAAAAGGATGAGAGGGATGAGGATAAGCAGTAGCTGGTGTTTGGTTTGTGCTCCATCCCTTCCCTGACTGCCTGGAATGCTGGACATGATAGGTGGAGCTCCAGCCACCGTCTTGGGCCATGAGGTTGCCATTAGAATGGAAACCAAACACCAAGAATTACGGGTGATGAGAGGACAGGAAGAGACCAGGAAACTCAAACGTGGAGAGCTGCCGTCACAGCCCACAGTGCCTTCTGATGGCCTTCTTCGATGTATGTGGGCAACAGACTGTGCATTTTGTTTAAACCACTGCTCTTTCCGGCCCCTGTCTCTTGCAGTGGACACAACATATAGCTGACTGCATTTCGTCAGGTGATCAGTCAGGACTATTTCAATGTGTAAATCCATATACCTGCCAAGTGTCTAACACAATACACAATGCAAAATACATGGATAAATAAATGAAGAATCACAAAGTTTGATTCACTTACTAGAGAAGACTCCTTGCTTCTATGTCAGACAACAAGCTAGGTAATTAAACTGATAAAAGTTATAAGTGAAAAACTGTGGTTTTGTTTTAGAACAGGTGATGACATGTTATTAACCACCGAAAGAGCTGTTACATATTTAGACAGAGATCTCAGGAGAAAGCCACACTGGACTTCCTGAAGGACTGCAAATGAACGGCTAGGATTTCTGCACAGTAATTCCTATTACCTCCAGTATAGTGGCATCACTGTGTAAGGAAGAGCACGCGTCACTTTCTGAGGAGAAGACAATAAATCTTTCATGATGCCAGCCAGGTGCGGAATCTGTCTGAGCCCCCACGAGGTTGCTGCTGGGCTGGGTCCCGGAGTGTGGGAAGACATTCAGGAGCCTTTCTGAAACCTTGAAAATGTTAACGTATGTGGGCCGAGCGATGGGATTCAGAATGTCCTGCTTGAGCAGTGGAGGAGCTGAGGGTGCGGGGCATGGAGACTAATATCACCCTGTTTGGCCCTGAAGGATGGCTGGTTAGCCAGAGACGGGTAAGATTCCTCAAGGGAGGAACAACCTAAGACAGGCACAGTCACAGAGGGGCCAACAGGGGTGGGGCACAGACCCCTAATATCTGAGAGAGGTCTCCTGCCCCCAGGGCTGTTTTGCTCTCCACCCCCAGCTCAGATCCACACCTGCTCAACTCGGACCCAGGAGGCAAACAAAGATCATTGCCCCAGTCATGTGAGGCCCTTGATTGTTTATGGGTGTAACCTGAGAATGTTAGCGGAAGAACTCAATAAAAGCAACGTGGGATGAGTCAGCAGGGCTCTTGATCCGAGAGGTCTTGAGCCCCCTGTCCCACTTTTCTCTTCAGTCTGTGTCTGTGTCTTCTTCAAGCTTGTGGCACCCGTCACTCACCTCGAGTCGCCGAGCTGGTCTCGGCACCGGAGGCTCGCCAGGGCTGGATTCCGGACAGCTCTGTTTCTGAGTAAGTACCACATGGTCACCGTCAGTTTCCCATGCAATGCAAAACAGCTCTCTTTGTTCTGTAAATTTCTCATTTTTTCCTGTGCTTTTTAAGACAGAAAAATGACAAGTAGGAACCTACTTGTAAAACACAACTGACCAATTACAGTTGTTTTTTTCTGGAAATCACAACCACCAATTACAAAATAGGACAAAATGCCTTATAAATCAAAAAAGGAAAAAGAAAAATCCATACAGATGCAGAAAAATGCCCTAAATCAAAAGTAACACTTATAATATCCTGTACCAACTTGCTGAAGGAATCAGGGGCAGAGCCACGTGGGCACAAGAAGGAGGATGCCCCGTGGTTGCGGACATGAGCCAGCTGTCCAGATGTCCTCCAGTTTAGGACAGTGCCCAGAGCAGGGCAGGCACAGGAGTCACAGGGCTTTGCTTGTAGACTCTCAGGACGTAACCAAAGGATGACCATGCTTGCTTCCAGGGAGAGAACCTGGGTCTGGGGTTTGAGAAAAAGAACATTGCATCCTTGGGCATCTTCTGCGTGTCTAACAATTCGAAAACATCATCTATTAACAATAATTTAAATGAAAATTGTTTTAAAAAGTATTCGATACCACTTGTAGTGGATCAAACAGTGCCTGCTCCCAAGATTATATCTACTCAATACCTGAGAGTGTGACCTTATTGGAAATAGGGTCTTTGCAGATGTGATTAAGTTAAGGATGTTGAGATGAGACCATCCTGGATTAGGGCAGGAGAACACATTTGTTACTTGAAGCCACCAAGTCTGATAATTTGTTACAGCAACTCCAGGGAAATAACACACCTACTTACCCCCCTAAATAGCCTTGGCCTCTAGTGAAGAAAATCACTTGAAAAACAATGAATGAAATAAGTCTTCTTTACTTTCCCTCTTAAATTTGTACCCATTTGGAGTGAACAAGGGAGGGGTTTCATGAAGCTGATCGGCACATAAGGCACAGCAATAAAATATGATCCGGCTCCTCGGAAGAACAGCCACAGAAAGCTGCTGTGTCAGAGGAAGGATTTTACTCTTAAAATGCGATCCTGATGTCATCTTCTCATTGTTCCGGAAGAACAACTTATTTTATCACGATGAGAAAACTGATTCAATGAGTTCTGAAGGCTCTACATTTTAAACTTAGGGAAAGCATATCGTTTCAAGATTAAAATTTTGCAACAACCACAAAAAGTCGAAAACAGCCCAAGTGGCTGCAGGAAGGAAGGATGGGGTCCTCCTTCTCCTTGGGAAGATCGGAGGAAAGTTTCAAAACAGAGTGCCTGGTGTGTGATTTGACTCAAAAATACATATGTGTTCAGTTGGGCACAGAGGAAAGCGCATACTGGGGGGAGGAGGCAGAAACCGTGGCATTTTCCTTAAATCTTTTTCTTTGTTTATTTACGCTCTGTTTTAAGGAATAAGTGTACAAAGGTCTTCAGAGAGAAATGAAAACCCCACCCCTCTGTTTGCTGCTTGCTTGACTGACTGACCATCACGTCTGCTCACGGTAAGAGGCTGCGCTTGCTGTACAGTGTTCCAGAACAGGGTCGGCAAACGTTTTCTGTAAAGGGCCAGAGAGCAGACATGGTAGGTTCTCTCAGCCAGCTGCCCAGCTCTGCCGGGCAGCGTTGCAGGGGAGATCAGGATGCATGATGGGTGAGTGTGGCTATGTCCCAATAAAACTTTAGTGACACGAGCAGGCGGGGGCGGGGGCTGCCCACCTCTGGCTAGGACACACAAGAGACAGCCGTCTTGTCCACTTCATCTTTTAAGATTAAAGAAGTGCGGTAGGGGAAAAGAGTATGGAGGGTCCTCAAAAAGTTAAAAATAGAACTACCATACGATCCAGCAATTCCACTTCTGGGTGTTTATCCAAAGAAAACAAAAATACTAACTTGAAAAAATATCTGCACCCCTCATGCAGCATTATTCATAAAAGCCAAGATATGGAAGCAACCTAAGTGTCCATCAAAAGATGAATGGATAGAGAAGTTACATAGGACTTCCCTGGTGGTGCAGTGGTTAAAAATCTGCCTGCCAGTGAAGGGGACACGGGCTCGATCCCTGGGCCGGGAAGATCCCACGTGCCGTGGAGCAACTAAGCCTGTGCGTCACAACTATTGAGCCTGTGCTCTAGAGCTCATGAGCCACAACCACTGAGCCCACATGCCACAACTACTGAAGGCTGCATGCCTAGAGCCTGTGCTCTGCAACAAGAGAAGCCACTGTAATGAGAAGCCTGTGCACTGCAACGAAGAGTAGCCCCTGCTCACCACAACTAGAGAAAGCCTGCACGTAGCAATGAAGACCCAAAGCATCCAAAAATAAAAAATAAATAAAATAAATAAAAAAAAGAAGCTACATAATATACATTATATACATAATTTATAGACACAGTGAAATATTATTCAGCCATGAAATAGCAGGGAATCTTGCATTTGCCACAACACGGACCTTGAGGAATTTATGCTGCAATAAGCCAGTCAGAGAAAGACAAATATCGTGTGGTCTCTCTTATACATGGAATCCGGAAAAAACAAAGCACAACATCCAAACTCAGAGATAGAGAATAAATAGGTGTTTGTCACAGGTGGGACTGGGCAAAATGAGTAAAGGGGCGGTCAAAAGAAAAGGTACAGACTTCCGACTTCGGAGGGCAGGGGTGCTGGGTCTGCTCCAGGGTCATGTGTCCAGAGTGTTGTCCCTGCTGCTGTGCCCGTGGGGCTGCCAGCGCTGTGCTGCAGAGCAGTCCTGCTTGTAAGAGCGCCCCGTGTGCTCCGTGCCATGGTTTCCACCTGGGCTGCCCCCAGACATTTCCTTCCCGGGAGAGTTTTCAAAGCTTAGACATCCGACTCCAACATGGGGACTTGGATCCGGGGTTTTGGGCTCAGGATGGAGAGAGGCAAGCATGGTATTTTTCTCAGTCAGCTTTTTAAAGAAGATATAATTTACACAAAATAACATTTACTGGGTTGTAAGCAGTTGTGGTGGTGACCACAATGAAGATTTCTGATGTTGATCATTTATTTGTGTCTTCTCCCTTTTTCTTTTGATCAGACAACCTAGAGATTTATCTTATTGCCTCTTTCAAAGATCCAGCCTTTGGGTTCTTTTTCCCTATTGTTATTCTTTTCTTTAATCCCTTTGATTTCTATTTTTTAGTATTTCCTTCCTTTTGCTTACTTTGGGTTTCATTTGCTCTTTTTTATTTCCTTTGGGTAGAAAATTAGACCATTGATTTGAGTCCTTTCTTTCCTTTTTTCTTTTTTTAAATTTATTTATGTATTTATGTTATTGGCTGTGTTGGATCTTTTTTGCTGTGCGCGGGCTTTCTTTAGTTGCGGTGAGTGGGGGCTACCCTTCGTTGTGGTGCGTGGGCTCCTCATTGCCATGGCTTCTCTTGTTGCGGAGCACAGGCTCTAGGCACATGGGGCTTCAGTAGTTGCAGCACATGGGCTCAATAGTTGTGGCTCATGGGCTCTAGAGCACAGGCTCAATAGTTGTGGTGCACGGGCTTAGTTGCTCCATGGCATGAGGAATCTTCCCAGGGCAGGGCTCAAACCCACGCCCCCTGCATTGACAGGTGGGTTCTTTATCACTGCGCCACCTAAGAAGTCCGTGACTACTTTTCTTTAAACAGTTATCTTTAAAAGGGATGTTTAAATAAGGGGAAATGTCTTTCATGTTTACCTAAATAGTTATTATTTCTGGCTCTCTTCATCTCTTTGTGTAGATCTGCATTTCCATTTGAGTTCTCTTAGCTTTAGTTTATCAGGAAAAGTCTATCTCCCACCTTCCTTTTCAAAAGATATTTTCAGTGGATATAGATTTCTAGACTGACATTTCTCCCCAGGACTTTGGAGAAGTTTTATTGTCTTCTGGCCTGCATGGTCTCTGATGAGAGGTCAGCTGTTATTCTTACTTATTTTTCTTTCTTTTTATGAGGAATGAGTCTTTTTTTTTTTTTTTTTCTCTGCAGGTGAGAGGTTTTCTCTTTATCTGATTTTTAGCAGTTTGATAATAATATACTCTTATGTAGTTCTTTGTTTCTCCTGATTGGAGTTTGTTAAGCTTCTTGGGTTTGTGGGTTTATTGGTTTCACCAAATATGGAAACATTTGGGTCATTATTTCTTCAACTATTTTTTTCTGCCTCACCTTCCTGGGACTATAATTCCACTTGTGCTAGAATGCTGGCTACTGTCCCAGGGCTCACTGAGTTCCACTGTTTGCTTTTTTTTCTTTTCTTTTTGATGTTGTTGTCTTTATTTGAGCTCCATTTGCTCTAGAAGTTCCATTTGTCGTTTGTTGTTGTTGTTTGTTTTGCAAGGTTTACTGAGGTACAATTTGCCTGAAGTAACCCTCACTTTTAGTGTACAGTTCTATTAGTTTTATAAGCAGGTGCAGTCATGAAACCACCTCCACAAACTGTAGAATAATTCCATCACCGAAAGCTTTCTTTCATGTCCCTTTGTGGTCAATCCCTTGCCCCCACCCCCAGCTCCTGCCAACAGATCTATCGTCCGTCCCTGTAATTTTGGCTTTTCCATAGTGTCATATCATTGGAGTCATAAAGTATGCAGCTTTTTGAGTCCAGGCTTCCATCAGTAACAATAATGGACTTGAGGCTCATCCAAGTTTCATTTGCATCAGTAGTTGTTTTCTTTTGCTGCTGAGTTTTCCCTTGCAAGAGGCACACAGCTGGCCCGTCCATTCACCGCCTGAAGGACGTGTGGGTTGTTTCCAGTTTGTTGTGGGTTTTTTTTTCAATTATATATAAAGTCACTATAAACATTCACATAAAGGTTTTACTGTGCACATAAGTTGCCATTGTTCTTGGACAAATACACAGAAATGAGACTAAGTAACTGAGTATTTGACTTCCCGAGAAATGGCCAAACTGTTTCCAACGTTGCTGTACTATTTCTTATTGAGTTACAGTTGCTACAATTCTCATGGTTAACTTGACTTTGCCTATTTTTTAACCATTCTAATAGGCAGTAGTGCTGTCTTGTTGCAGCTTGAATTTGATTTTCACTAAAATCTTGTGCTGAGCATCTCTTTTGTGTTTACTTTTCATCAGTACATTTTCTTTTGTGAAATATCTCAAGTCTTTTGTGCATTTTTAATTGGGCTGTTCTCTTACTATTGTGTTTTCTTTATATATTTGAGACCCATTCCTTGATCAGAAATGTTTTGCAGATATTTTCTCCTAGTTTTTGCCTTGTCTTTTCATTTGCTTAACAGAGTCTTTGAGAAGACAGTGACTGCGATGAGATCTAATCTAACGTTTTCTTTTGTGCATCATGTTTCTGTGTGATCATCTTTGCCTGACCCAGACTCACACGTATTTCCTCCCACATTTTAATAATATTGGGTTTTACAGTTAAGCCTATGATCTATTTTTAGCTAATCTTTGTATAAGGTGAAAGGTATGAAGTTCTGTTTGTGTATATGGACATCCAGTCTTCTAGAATTCTATGTAAAAAAGTCTATCCTTTCTGCTTTGAATTGCCTTTAATCCTGTTTGAAAATCACGTAGGCCTGTTATGTGTGGGTCCGTTTCTGAGCCCTCTGCTGGGCCCTATGGGGCTATGTGTGTACACTGCTACCGGGACTGCACTTAATCACTGCTGGGGTTTTATGTACGGTGAGCCTTGAAGTCAGAGTGAGTGCTCCAACAGTCTTCTTTGTTTTCAAAATTCTTTTGGCTGTTTTACTTGCTTTAATTTTCCATATAAAATTTTGAATAACCATGGCATTTTGTACAAAAATCCCTGCTGGGATTTTTATCAGGATTGCATTGAGTCTGTGGACCAATGTGGATGGAATTGACAGTAATATCAGGTCATCTAATCTCAATATTTTATGTAGATTTTATCCAAATTCTCCAGGTGTTTTACAATTTTAAGTGTACAGAATATGCTTACTTTTGTTAGATTATTTAAATATATCATGGTTTTGGTGCTATTATAATTAGCATTTAAATCTCAGATTCTATTTGTTCATGGATAGTATATACAAAGATCTCTCTCACTATATAGATAACAGAGAAAACATGAAATGTTTCTGGTAGGTTGTGGTCATTGTGAAGTCAAATCCTAGGGTAAGAAACTTGATCTAAACAAAGGGCTGGCACACTTTCCTGCAAATACAGACCACATCGTAAATATTTTAGGTTTTCCAGGTCATAAGGTCTTCGATGTAACTACTCAGCTACTACTATGGCTGCTGTAGAAGGTTTAACGGTATGTACATGAACGGCACAGTTGTTTTCCACTAAAGCTTTTTTACAAAAACGGGTGGCAGGCGGATCTGGCCTGTGGGTGGTAATTTGCTTCCTTCTGACCTAAGCCAACTTTTGTGTTGTGCTGCAAGTCTCGGGGCTCTACATGCTGGTCTGTCCAGGTATTGGGAAGTAGGTGAGCTGCAAGAGGATTTGGTCAAGCTCTTATCTTAAATCAAACAGAGGCTAATAACCCCAGGAGAGAGGAAAGATTCAGAAATCCATCGGGGGCTTCTCAGGTGGTGCAGAGTTTAAGAATCTGCCTGCCAACGCAGGGGTCCATGATCTCTGGTCCCGGAAGATCCCACATGCCATGGAGCAAACTAAGTCCGTGCACCACAACTACTGAGCTTGTGCTCTAGAGCCTGCAAGCCACCAACTGTTGAGCCCATGTGCCACAACTATTGAAGCCTGAGCACCTAGAGTCTGTGCTCCGCAACAAGAGAAGCCACCGCAGTGAGAAGCCTGTGCACTGCAACCGAGTAGCCCCTGCTCTCCGCAGCTAGAGAAAGCCTGCTCACAGCAACAATGACCCAACGCAGCCAATCAATCAATCAATAAAAAACCCATCAGGCTGTGTCCCTGTGGCAGGCGACACCAGGACACTGCACGCCACCGGCTCCAGGTCAGTCTGCAGAGTCCACAGCAGCGGTTCCACTGACTCAACTCACACCCACTGCACACGCATACTGTGTACACACAGCACACTGCAACCCAAGCAAACAGAGACTTACATGTGCACACACTCTTCTCAGACTAAGGATGACACACACATTTAATCAAGGTCCAAAATCCGTTTATGGACACATGAACGAGTTACATTTCCCTTGACTTAAAGACTGCCACGGAGGCCTCCCCTGCCTAGCCTGGAGACAGGATGCTGAGAACACGAGTCTGAATCCACGGGGAAGCAGCGGTGTGGCTGAACTTAGAGACAGGGCCCGGGCCACGGCACAGGGCGGCCTTCCAAAGAACCTGGGCTCTGTCGCGGGGCAGGGCCGGCTTCCCCTCCCCCTGAGGTCGTGTTGTCCCCCCCCTCACCCAGCACAAACAAAGCTTGCGCAGGAGTGAAGGACGGGTTCCCAGGTGGGGCTCAGGCCTGGCGGGATCCGGAGCCACAAGGAGGAGAGACGCAGGCCACAGAGCCCACGAGGCCCGAAGGTCCGCCGCGCGGTGCACACGGGTCCCGGCCCGAGGGCTACATCTGCCTCTGCTTGTGCCTGGGGTCGGTCCTGCAGTAGACGAACCAGCGCCCGCGCCGCTTGACCAGGTAGCAGCCCTTGCAGCGCTTCCGGAGGACGGCCTTGGTCTTGAAGCCCAGCGCCGGCGGCAGGCCGAGGGCCCGGGGCGCGGGGAGGGGCGCGGCGACCGCGGGGCCGGGGCCCGGGGGCTGGGGCAGCCGCAGCAGCGGGCCCGCGGCGGCGGCCAGTCTTCTCAGCAGCGCGGCGGCCATGTGGACCTGCGGACGCAGGATCAGGGCGGTCAGGGTGGCCGCGGCCCCTCAGGAGCACCTCCCGCCCCGGCCCCCCGGCTCAGACCCCGCGCCCACGCGCCCCCCCCCGCCCCCCGAGCCCTGCGGCCCCGCCGCCGCCCCTGCCCCCGGGCGCCCCCAGCACCTGGACAGAGCGCGCGGGCCGCCCGCAGCTCACGGCTCCAGCCCCGGCGCCCGCGCCTGCGCCCTCGGCAGCGCCCCGCCCCCAACCGCGGGGCGCGCCGGGAAGGAAGATGGCGGCGGGGTCACGCGGGGTCGCGCGGCGCCCGGCTGCTGCCCCGCGGGCTGCCCGCCCCTGCGCGGTCCCCGGTCCGCCCGCCTTGCCGGCCCCCGGACGTCTGCAGTGTGGGGGGCGCTGTCGGGGGGAGCGCACACCCGGGCAGGAGCACGCTTTCTAAAAGACGGGGAAAGCCCAGGCTCGCGCGGGCACAGGCCCCGCCCGGCTTCCGGGGCTGTGTCCGCGCGGGCACCCCCGCTCCCCAGGCTCACGGGGCCGCCCGCGCTCCCGCCGGGTCTCTGCACGCGACGGCGCGGGCCCGGGAGGGCCGGGGCCCGGCCCAGTCGCGCTCCGGAGCGGCGCGCTCTCGGGGCTGCCCCGCGGGAGCGATGCCCGCGACCGCGCTTGACGGGCAGCGCCGCCGGGCTCCGCCGCGGAGCCCCCAGACCCGCAGGGGAAGGCGCGCCGTCCAGCGTGACGCGCCGCCAGGCTGCCCTGAGCCGGGGCGCTTGCCCAGCGCTCACCAGCGCGGGCCCCCTAACTCCCCCGTGACTGTCCGTCACCGTCGAGGGCAAGCGCCGCGCCTCGTCTTCGCGTCCTCGGGTCGGTCCCGGGCACGCCGGGCGGCCGCTAAGCGCGCAGGGAGCGCGCGCCCCGGCCCGACCGCACCGCGCGTGCGCGCCTCCCCCGGGCGCCGTAGAGCCAGGCCTGCGGGCGCCGTGCGCATGCGTCGGCGCGTCGGCGCGTCGGCGCGCGGGGTCGAGGGTCAGCCGCGAAGATGGCGGCGGCGGTGACCTTCCTCCGGCTGCTGAGCCGGGGCGGCGCGGCGCTGCGGAGCCGGCCCGGGGGCGCCAGGTGCTTCGGGGTGCAGACCTCGCCGACCGGGGAGAAGGTCACGCACACCGGCCAGGTACCCGCTGCGGCGCGGAGAGCGCCCCCCACTCGGGGCGCCCGGGTGGGCGGAGCCTGGCCCGGCCCCCAGGTCCCGCGGTCCGGTGTCCCCGCTGCCCCGAGTCCAGGTCCCGCGGCCCAGCGCCCCGGTGCCCCAAGCCCAGGTCCCGAGGTCCAGTGCCCCAGTGTCCCCCATGCCCCCGGTGCCCCCAGCCCAGTGCCCGCGGTCCAGTGCCCCAGTGCCCCTGACGTCCGTGACCCAGCGCCTGCGGTCCCGTCTTCCATCTCCCGCTCCCCCCGGGTCCCCCGGCCCAGTACCCACAGGGGCACCGAGGCGTGGAGGTGTGAGCGGCCTGTTCGCAGCCACAGCGGTCTCATTCTGAGCTTCTGCGAACTCAGAAACAAGACTGTTATCCCGGCCGGCGCAGCCCGTCGGTTACGGTGGGCAGGCCTCCGGTGGAGTCAGAAACTACAGATTGTGTGGGTTACATCTTGTTATATTTGTGTGATAAGTATCCCGTTTTAATAACTCGAGGGTCTGCTGTTGACTAAAATACAAACACAGCGTGAAGCTGTGATGCTAAGCCCAAAGATGAGAGTGTAAGTACCTGTGCTGTTGAAAGGTCACGCAGCGGGTTCCCTGGGGCCGGTGAGAGAGAAGGTCCAGGTGTCCCCGCGCCAGGACTGCCCGCCTCCGCTTCTTCCCTGCCTTGCTACTTCCCGTTCAGACTCCTACTTTTTGACGTCTTAGGAATCCTGCCTAGAAATGCCACTGGGGCACAACTGCACTTACTCCTCGTGTGTGATCATGAACGGCCTAAACGTTAAGAAAACACTTTTCCTCTAATGTGTGTGACTGGTGTGAGATACAGAATTGGGCTGTGAAAATCAGACATGATCTCTTTCTTTTCAGGTTTATGAAGATAAAGACTACAGGAAAGTTCGATTTGTCGGTCGTCAGAAAGAGGTAAGTAAAAGATCTAGTGAGAGAGAGGTAGGCTCTCATAAAACTGTTTATAACGAAGAAGAAATAAAAAGTAACATGTAAAGTTTAAACTGCCCCTAAACTGTGAGCACTCTAGAGTCCCTGGAATTCTTCATTTCTTCTAAATGTTAAACATGTTTAGTTCTGTTTTGTTTTTTCCCGTGAAATGTGTAACATGACATCCTGTAGGTATGGTTTTGGGTTGCATGTAGATGGGAGGGATCTTTTCTTTCTTCTCTGTGCCCTGTACTTCTGAGACTCTCAGGTTAAAGTAAGTCATCAACTCTTTAAAATTACTCTTTTGGGGTATGTTTTCCATGGTTCACACCACATAGGTTAGGCTGGTTCTTTTAGGGACTTTTGCTGACAAGCTGAAGACAGCACATGGGTGGGTCTTCCCTGAGTGGGTCTGAAACCCCAGTGTGACTGCGGACATTGGAGTTCTTCCACCATGTCATTGTTGCACCACAGATTTGGCATTTATAGTATTTAAAATTTTTTTAGCTTCCCGGAGAGTGTTTCGAAAGACCTTTGGATATGTGGGGAGATTGCACAGGGTACTGAGCTCTCATACAGCCTCTCCCCCCGCTCCCAGCAGTGTCCCTGTTACTCTCCTCTTGCCCGAGTGCGCTGCCTTTGTTAGAAGTGGCAGGTGTGAACCCTCGCTGAGTGTCGATGTGTTGTGAGGAACTCAAGTGCGGGGTTTCCGTGGGCTTCACTCTTGGTGTTGTCTGTTCCGTGGGTTTGGACAAGTGCATAATGTCTCATGTGCAACATGGCAGTGTCACAGAGTGTCCCCTTGCCCCGGACTCCGCTGGGTGCCGCCACTGCATCCCCCCGCCCCGCAGTCCCTGACAACCACTGATCTTACTGCTGCCTCTACAGTTTCCTTTGGTTGTATCTTAAGAAGTAAACTGACTGCACTAAGTCTGAGTGACGAGGAGGGCAGGAAGGTGGATAGCCGAGCCGCCTTTGCAGGAAAGGTGGGACGTGTCCACGCGTGGCTCTCGGCCAGTCTTGACCGGAGAGGCGCCCTGTGCGGCTGCAGCGAGTCTGCACAGGAATCCACGGCCCTCGGCCTGGGACGGGCCTCCCAGAGAGAAGATGTTGTGAAGAGCCTGCCCCCAGCCCCGCCCCCAAGGAGGGGACAGAGTGGGGCCTGCGGTGGCCCCTTGGCCGCAGGCGGGAGGGTTCTGTGCTCCCGGGTGGAGGCGGGTGGTTCTCTCCCCTCCCCCCGTATCTGTGAAGAGCGACCCTCGTTTCCTCCTCTCCACTGCAGCCTCGGGCCCCTCTGGGTGCTGATGGGGTTCTGGGTGCACAGGGCGAGCAGCCACGAGGCCCCGGTCCCCCGGGACTGGCTGGGCACAGCACTTCTCAGCATCATGATAAACAGATGCTAGGGTTACTCACGGAGCCGGAATTGCAGTTCCCTCGGGCGGCGTTTCCTCCCCGCGTATCTCGTCTGCGTGCTTGTCTCCAGGGATGTTTGGGGGGCGGGGGTGAGGGTCCCACTGCTGACGTGTTTGTCCTCTGTGACTGTGCTCTGATCCCGTGACCCTCTAGTCTGCAGAGGTGGGCGCCCTTCCAGATGTGGTCTTGCCGTCTTCTCCCCTGAGTGTGTCAGCTGGGGCGGGGTCCAGCAGCTCCGTCAGATCGGATCAGGGCCTGTGTGTGGGCTGAGCCTCCGCCTGTGACGCGGGGCTCCCGCTGGGCCGTGCGTGGCAGTTCTGGTTCTGGTTCTGGTTCTGGCTGCTGTGGGTGAGCGCCTCCAGGGCCATCGGCTCACACGATGGTCTCACTGCGTCCCAGCTGAGTACCTGCACCGAGAGACGCTGGCTCCCTGAGGAGAGAGGAGAAATGCTTCGTTCTTTCCTTTTATTTACCAGCTTAAAAATCATGAGTTGATTTCCTCCAGTAAGGAGATCAGTGGACTTAGAACGTCACTGTGAAACAGCGGGGTCACGCGTGTTGTTGTGTTTCCGTGCGTCCCAGTTCTGGTTCCGCGTCCCTCCAATTTCCCGCGTCCCCGTTGCCCCTCGTGGTCTGGGGCTGCCTTTCCCTCCGTCCCCGCGCGGCTCAGCCTCAGCTGTCGCGTTGCCTGCTCGGGGACCTGAGCCAGCTGTCCTTTCAGAGCCGGGTGCCCACGGTGACGCGGTCGTGCAGGCGGCGCAGCCCCTGGCTCTGCTGCTGCTTCTGGTCTTTCCCAGCAGATGGAGGCGGAGAGCGTGTGCACGTGTGCCCATGCGTGTGCACGTGTGTGCTTGTGTGTGTGTGGGGGGCAGGGCCAGGAGAGAAAAGGTGACACCACACGTGGGGCAGGGTGTTAACAGTCGGTGATTCCAGGGAAAGACAAGTGAGAATGCTTTGTACTGTTGTAATTCTCGCAGCTTTTCTATAAGTTTGACATCGTAGCCAAATGAAAAGTTAAGTGTGTATGTACACATTTAATTATTTGTGTATTTTGAGGACCTACCCTGGTAATATTTAAACAAAAGGTACAGAGCGTGCCTTTGCTGCCAGTGTGTGTGTGTGTGTGTGTGTGTGTGTGTGTGTGTGTGTGTATGTGTGTGTGTTGGGGGGTGTACGTTGATTTAAATTCTGGGAGAGCGTCTAGTGTTTTGTTCTTGTCCTTCTTGTTCCAGGTGAATGAGAACTTTGCCATTGATCTGATAGCAGAGCAGCCTGTGAGCCCAGTCGAGAGTCGAGTGATATCGTGTGACGGCGGCGGGGGGGCCCTGGGCCACCCCAGAGTGTTTATAAACCTGGTAACGTGCTGTCTGTCCCCGGGCCCCTGTCCGTCTGTCATGTCCCCGCTGGCCACACACCCTCTCCCTCGGTCTTGCCTACGCACCGTAGACGGGCTGAACGACGGGCGTGTCCAGGGCACCTCTGACTGTGACGTGTGTGACGCCCTTGGGGTCACCCGCCCTGCTGTCCTTCCTCTCAGGCGTAGGCGGCTGTCTTTCCCCCGGAACCACTGCGTTGGCGCGTGTGTGATTGTTTACACTGTTGGTAAACACACACACAGAGCCTTCGAGGAGGACAGCACGGGGTGTTAGAGCAGAGGAGGAAGCCTCGGCATAAAGCTCAGGTGCACGTGGCGTTAGGGAAGGCTGGGGCCCACCGCCGCCCCTGCTGCTGTGTGCAGGCTGGACCCCAGCCCTGAGGGGTGGGCCTCTGTCCAGCGCCCCACCCCTCCGGGCCTTCCAGGCCCCTGCTCAGGGCCGGGAGGGTGGCCGGGACCCGACCGTGTGTTCCAGGGTGAGGAGCCCACAGCCCCCTGTGCGTCTGGGGGAGCAGGCTGGACCCAGGGCCTCTGGTCCAGCATCCGGCCGTGACCCCGAGCTCTGCGGGCGCCCTGGGTTGGCACTGTATTTCCAGCGTCTACTTTCAGTGTCTGATGGTCACCTGTGTCTAGATTGAAGTGGAATACGGGAATAGAAGTGTGTTCCCTTTGAATTTTTCAGGACAAAGAAACCAAGACGGGGACGTGCGGCTACTGCGGCCTGCAGTTCCGCCAGCACCACCACTAGGGACGCACGCGGGCAGCGCGGTGGCGCAGGGACTGGCACCCACCGGTGCCGAATAGAGGGTGTCGGTTGTTCCGAGAACGCTGTGCACGGCTCGTTTCTCTCACGCGCGCTGACTTAGGACTGCAGCTCCGGGCGGCGTCCCCTCCCCTCCCGGGCCTGCCACCTGCTCCTGCCCCGCGGGCCCACAGCGGCGCTGGGGAGACGGGGACGGACGGGGCTGACCTGGCCGCTCAGGGCTCGGCCGGCCCGGCTGCACCCTGGTCATGCGTCCGCTGTCGCGCTTTCCGCCCATCTGATCCCCAGGCTCCACCCAGCGTCTCAGGTCCCGCGGAGCTAAGTCCCTGCTCAGAGATTTTAACAGTCACGTGTGAGCCGAGCTAAGTGCAAGCTGTGTATTTTAAAGAGTGATGGTTATGATGTCGTGTAACACAAAAATAAAAATCAAGTGATGAGGGACGAGAATGGAGGCTTCGTGGGGTGCCGGGAATCCCCGAGGAGAAGGCGGTGCGCGGGGTGGGGGGCACAGGCTCCTGAGCTGGGGGGAGCCTGCACGTCACCCCGTGCCCGGCAGAGCTGGCGAGAAGAGACGCAGCTGGGCGTGTTCTCGTTGTAAACCGTGAGTTGGTGAAACTCTTAACTTTAGAGTCGGGAGGAAACAAGACCGTTTACGCTTCCAGATGGAAGGAGAGGTGACCGTGTGGCAGAGTGACTGCAGGAGCACTGGCGTCTGGCCTTCAGCCCTGGAGGCTGGGCGCAGTAAGTGGCTGATAGTCAGGGACCCTGGGCGCCACCAGTGTGAGAGTCACCGTGGGTGGAAGAGGACTCGGGGAGCCACTCCCAGACCCCAGCCAGCCCGTGGCAGGCGGGCGGGGGGGGGCCTCAGCTTGTGGGCCGGGCCACGTGGGCGGGTGCGGCCCCGCGCGCAGGGGTGCTCGCCAAGGCTCTCGGACTCAGAGCCACAGGCCTAGGGCCTCAGGTAGTGGGCTTAGGGGCTGGCTGTGCCGGCACGGCTGGGAGGTGGGGGCGGGGCCTGGGGGGTCTCCAGGGGTGAGGATAGGAGACTCCGGGTCTCCCTGGAGTGGGATGAGTGGGGGGTAACCCTGACGAGGGGAAGGGATGCCCCTGGAGACCAGGTAACTGGAGAACACACCCGGGCTGTAAGGGCGCCCGAGGAGGGGAATCTGGCCAGGAAATGGACAAAGGCTGCAGACAGTGAACGAGGCACAGCCCGCAGCTCAGGTCCCTGGTCCTGCACAGTGGACCCCTGGCTGCAGAGGGCCTCCTGTCTAATTTGCTGGAGTTTTAACCTTATGTGGATGTTGAGTTTTATCAACAGAAACAGACTCACCACCACAGAAAACAGACTTAGGGTTACCAGAAGGGAAAGGTGTGGGAGAGGGATAAGGTAGGAGTTTGGGAGGAACATATACACACTACTGTATACAAAGCAGGTACACAACAAGGTCCTGCTGCGTAGCCAAGGCAGCCATCGTCAGAATCCTGTAATAAACCATAATGGAGAATCTGGAAGAATATGTGTGTGTATACACACACGTGACGCAATCAGAGGCTCACGCGACGTAAGACAGCTATACTTCAGTTAAAAAAGAGGTCCTTCCAGCTGTGTCCCCTTACAACGTATGAGCGTTAGAAAACTTCACGAATGTGCACGTCATTTCTCCGGTCCTGGAGTAGCGGTCTCCCTCTCCTCCTCCCTCATCTCAATTTACTATTTCTGCTCCTTTTTGAAACACTGCACTAAGTTTATGAAGCGGACTGGCGTGAGGAGCCGTGGGCAGGTAGAGAACTTGGCCGCATCTTTTCAGTTCTGGTCACAGAGTGGCCGCCATCACGGCAGACCTGCCCCAGGCGTGTGCTTAAGGGAGCCGTGCCGCGGCCGTCACATGCAGGTTTAGAACGATCCCTTCAGCGCCCGGGCTCAGGAAGTGTTCGCGCTCAGGGAAGCAGTGAGACACAGCGCGTGCTTACTGCCCGGGCCGTCCGCAGCTCTGCGGGGGGTGGCGCTCCTTTGAAGGGGCCTCTCCAACACCAGCCCACCATTAGGAATACGATTTGGGTGATTCCTATTGTCCTTTGTGCGCTTTGAGATTTTCATGATAAACGTGGCTTAAAATCCTGAATATTCTATTTCCGTATAAAAATTTTCATTGGGACTAACACCGACCTAATGGGCAAGGGACTAGAGAGAAGCACACGTGCGTGTCCAGCTTCCTGCTGCTCACAGACGCTGCAGCAGCTGCAGTCGCGCACGGCGTCCCAGGTTCACCGTCCGCACCTCCATCCTGAGATCCCAGCCTCCAGAGTGAGTGCCGGGGGGGCCGCTGCGCCCACAGCCAGTGATGGTTACACCGACCTGCACCCGCGGGTGAGCCCTGGGCCCCTGCACAGCCGGCAGGGCAGGGGCCCAGGGGACGTCATCCCGAGGGTGAGCCCGGCCCCTCCCTCCCACCGTGGGCAGGGGCTGGGTCACCCCAGGCCTTGGGGTCCTGCCTCTACTTACCCGGGAGGCTCCACCCTGCAGGGTCGCTCCCACATTGGGCAGGAGTCCCAGCCCGACCTGAGTGCAGGTGGGTGGGCTGTTAGGAGTCAAGTGTGCTTTCCCACGAACCTGGCTCAGCCCTGCCCCATTGGTGCTTGGACCGAGGGGGCTGCAGCGGGCTCTGCGGTGTGGGGAACGTGAGGTGAGGGGTCCACCCTGACGTCACACAGCCCAGGCGTGTAGGTGGACGAGGCCCAGAGTATGCACCAGTGGCCGACCCAAGTGTGCACGTCTGCAGCACCTGTGCAGGCAGGGCTTAGGGCCTCGGCGCTGCCGTGTCTGATGGATGCTCAGAGCTGTCCTGTGGGGCCGCGGGCCGCCCCCGCCCCTGCCCCTGCCCCTGCCCCTGCCTGGCCATGCTGGGTGCCACTGGGCCGGGGTGACCCATGGCGGGGGGTGTCCTGTGATTTCTTTCTTTTGTACGTGTGCAACAGTTACCTGGTTTTATGGGGGATCTGTTTGTTCCATTTCCCCAGTCCTGCCGTGAGAAGGTGATTCCTGCAGCCGTGTATGTGGCTGTTGTGGATACAGTGGTCCCTGTTATTCTGTCAACTTAAGGCTGAAAATACTACATAGAAAATTCCAGAAATAAACGATTTATAAATCTTTTTATTGGGGTAGAGTTGCTTTACAATGCTGTGCTAGTTTCTGCTGCACAGGGAAGGGAACCAGCTGTAGGTACACGTATGTCCCCTCCCTCTCGGACCTCCCTCCTCCCACCCACCCCACCCACCCGCTGAGCCGAGCTCCCTGTGCTGCACAGCAGCTTCCACTAGCTATCTTACACGTGGTAGTGTACACACATCAATCCTAATCTCCCGACTCGTCCCACCCTCCCCTTCCCCACCGTGTCCACGTGTCTGTTCTCTAAAATTTCCCGATGTTCTGAGTAGCACGATGAAACCTCCCGCCAACCTGCTCTGTCCAGTCCAGGCCAAGAATCATCCTTTTGTCCAGTGTATCTGGCTGTTGGTCACTGTACCTTCTTGTCATCAGATCCACGGTCGTGGTGGCCAGGGCTTTTGTTCGAGTGCCCCTGGTTTACTCAACAGTGGCCCCAGAGTGCACAGGTGTGTGTACAAAAAACACAGTAATGTGGGACTTCAGGCGTCCACGGGGCTCTCGGAAGGTCTCCTCCTTGGATAAGAGGGGCTCGTGGATCTGGGTGTCTAGGCAACATCGTGCCGTCTCCCACGGCTGGAAACGGCCACAAACGGTGCCTCACACACACAGCCATTCTCTCCCAGAGGCCGGATGCCTGAGGTCAAGGAGTCCCAGGGCCTCCCAGGCCACCCCTGCCTTGAAGGGCCCTCTCCGGCCTCCGGTGGTGCCCGTGGTCCTGGGCGTTCCTGTGCGTGTAGACGCACCACCCCGTCTCTGCCTCCATCTGCCCGTGACCTTCCTGTAAGGACGCCAGTCACTGGATTTGGGATGACCGGTCTTAACTAGTTACACCTGCAAAAACCTGCCTCCAGTCAGGCCCAGGGTGAGGTTCTGGGGGGGCGTGAGGTCGGGGGTGCCCCACCCAGCCCAGCATCTGGACAGGAGGCGGAAGAAAGGCCCGTCCTGCGGCTGCTGTCCCAGAGCAGAGGGGCTTGTGCCGGGAGCGCCCCCGCCCCACGCCCAGGGCCTGGACGGCCCCTCGGCCGCACGAGGTGACCGTGACGGCCCCGGGTTGGTGCCAAGGTGGGGCATTGCTGCCCAGCCCCTCCCAGGGGCTCTGCCCAGTGCTGCCCAGAGGGGCAGCTTCCCTCGAGCCAGGAGACAACAAGCAGGGATGTTTTCCCCTAAAAATCTTCTGAGTAAACACACAAACTGGGGCATTCGCATAAGAGAGTAAAAAAGTTACATTGCTGTCTGCTAAAAATGGAAGTATCTATTTCTGAGTTGAAATGGAAGCCAAGGAAAACTGAACTGGGAGCATTAGAATACAGTGTTTCCTCGGAGGGACCCGGCCCACAGAGCCCAGGCACAGCCCTTCACGAGCGGGCAGCTCCCACCCCCCGGGCGGACGACCTGTAGCCTGTGCCTCTGCAGCTCTGCGGGGACTTGAGCTCAGAGGAAGGCCTGGCCTTTCCCGAGCGCAGGGCAGGTGCGTCCGTGTCTGTCCCACCGTGCACGCCTCCCCTGGAGCCTGCCAGGCCCCGTCTGTCAGCAGCCGGGCCCGTCAGACGCCGGGCCCGTCCCCATCCCCCCCGGGGACCGCAGAGGACCCGGTTCTCGGCCCTGGTGCTGGAGCAGGGGGACGCGCCTTCCGGAACGCAAACGTACAAACACAACCACGTGACTTTATGGAGAAGAAATGTGTTACCTGCATCGAAAGGTGCAGTTTTACACCAGCGGCTCTACACGCGCCACTAACAGGAGGCGTCCCGGCTGCACAGACCCCAAGGGCTCTCCCGCAGCAGGAACAACACTGTATCCGCAGGTGTCACGGTCCTCACCAGGTCAGGTCTCGTAAGAGCCTTTGTCCTCCTGGAAACAAGCCCCCACCCCAGTGCCTCCAGGTGGAAACCACAGTCCATCCCCAGCACAGCCCGGAGGGAAAAGCCCCGCGGATTCTGGTGGAATCCTTTAGCCACGCCCCCCCTTCCAAAAAAGGAGAAAGCAGGAGCCTCGGGCACCTCCTGGCTCAGGCAGGGGGAGGTCCAGTGTGTAGGGCAGATGGGAGGCTGCGGGGGAGGGGGTTGGGGGGTTGGGGGAGCCGGCGAGGGCGGTGGGTGTGGCCCTGGCCTGCAGGAAGGAGGGGTCGTCACCTGCCCTGCAGAGCTGAGGACGGAGCCCAAGTGTTCAGGGAGGGGGCCCTACTAGAATGGCTCTGGGGGCAGGACCCTCAGGGGCCTCCCCAGGACAGACCTCCCCTCAATGTCCCCTGCCTGCTTGTGTCATAGAAAAAGTTTAGTCAACGAAGAAACAATCAGAGAAGTGAGAAAATGCAGAGGCAAAGAGAAAGTCAGATAGGACAAAATAATAATCCTTCAGTCATTAAAGTCAAGGACTTTAGTTCCTTCTCAAGGGCCATAGATAGATAGTATTCTGAGCCTGTCCTGTGAGCTGTCTGGTAGATACTGAACCCCCCACCAGGTGGAAGACGTTAACTACGTGGTGACCAGGCTGTAGCTGTGACACCAGCTGCCACAGTTACAAGAAGTGGCCTCAACGAAGTGGAAACAAACCGACCCTGGACCTGAAGACTCACTGTACCTAAAACAATCAAGACGACGCTGGTCAGACCACCTATGACCAAGGTGGCCGTCAGAGCTGCCTGTGCTGTTTCTGCACGTAACCCCTGCCCTCTGTCTGCAAAAGCTCTTGTCCCCTGGTTGTCCCCGGGGGCGGGGGGGCGGGGGGCGAGTGGGTTGGACGTTGGACATGTGTCCGCCCTCACCCCCGGTTGCTGGCTTCAGAAGTAAAGCAAACTTTCCTTTTCGTCAAACTTGCCACTTGAGTATTGGCTTTCGAGCGTGAGCAGCTGGACCTGACCTTGGGGAACACCCGCGGGACTCCTTTCCCAGACGTTGCTCTGGGCCCGGCTCTGAGGGGCCCCCGAGCTCCTTGGGGAGAACTGTCCTCCAGCACCACGATGGACGTCAACGGTGCTGCCCTGCCCTGCGCCCGCGTCAGCTGGTTGATAGGACTCCAGGGCGGCCGAGAGGAGGTCGCCAGAGCCGAGGGTGCGGTTCCGAGGGACGCGTGTCCCCCTGCAGCTCTCTGAGGTCGTGGTCAGAGGATGAGGAAGAGGGACAGAAGCCGGGACGTTACCTGACCTGGCCGAGAGAAACAAAAACAACAAACCCCGTCTCCAGGTCTGAGGCAGCTCGCACACCTGGAGCCCCTGATGGAGGTTCTGGGGAGGGACGGTGAGGGGAGCCTGCATGGTGATGTCCCTGACACTTGGGTCCTTCCCCAGGAAGAGGCCACCCTCCGCCGGAGCCGCTGGGCGCTGGGCGGGAGACTGGGCTTTTCCGGGACTGTGGTGCTCTGTCTGCACGGACACCCGAAACAGCACCACGAAACAGCTCTGACGTCTGACACCAACACAGCATCCTGCTTTCCTGGACGGTAGCGCTCTGTGCGCGGTTTTACTTTCAACCTACTCGACGCGTGTATTTGAGGTGAGCTTCTTGTAGGCAGCGGAGTTGACCCACTCTGCCGACCTCTGTCTTTTTGTGGATGTCTTTAGACCTTTGACGCTGAGTTGGTTACGGACCCCTCAGGGCTCACACCTGCCCTTTGTGAAAGGACAGCCTCCCCACCCTCCTGGAAGCGGAGGACCCCGCGGTGCACTCGTAAAGGAGGGACGTGCGGAGTTAGGGTGGGCGACACCTGGGCCTTTGGAAATGACAGCACTGGGCTGTGGGTCCGGCCGCAAGAGGTGGGACTGGATGACCCGGCACAAAGCGGTGGGGGGAAGGATGGGGTGGGAGCAGCAGCCCCGGAGGCCGGGAGGGCGTGGGCCGTAAGGTGCGCTAAACACTCGTGGGCAAATGCTGCCTGCCCGCCCCGCCCCTCGCGGGGGAGGGATGAGGCCGCCCAAGGGCCCCCCGGGGGCTCCCTCCCTCCAGGCCTGGTTGAGGATCCACTGGCCGGCTCAGAGCCCCACGCTGGACGCTGGGGCTGCCACCCGCCCCCAAGGGGCCTGCTGGGACCTTGGGCCCCTTCTCCTCTGGAGTGGGTGGGGCCCCCGCGCTGGGAGTGACATCCCCTCCCGCTCCCCGGGCCTCGGCCACACCTGCTGGGTGCATGCAGAAGTCTCACCTGTCCGCCGTGCCACACGTGACCACAGGGCCACGTGGCACCCAGCGTCTCCCCCAGACGGTCAGCCTGACAGAAGGCCCAGCTGGGGCTCCAGCTCCAGGACGCAGCCTGCGGGCCTGCCCTGTCCTCCGAGTGTCCCTGAGTGGTGGCCAGTGCCTGGGCTGGGTCACCCAAAGACAGACACAAGGGCTGGGAACCAGGACGGGACGGGGGACCAGCCCCTCCCATCATGCGGTCCAGGCCGTGGTCAGGATGCTGGGTCCTCCTTCCTGCGGCCCAGGACTCCGGGGGCTCCGGGTGTGGACCTGCCTTCCTCTGCGAGATCTGCTGACCTGGGAGTCGCCAGCCCTCAGCCACGAGGACCCAGGCCCTGGCAGGTGAGGGAGGGACCCGCTGTGCGGACCTGGGCCCCCAGGGGCAGGGTTTGGTGCTCGGTGCCCAGTTGTGATCACTATGGGCCAGTTAAACAACGGACAAGGCAAGGGAGCCCCCGGACCTCTCGGGGCGGAGGCCAGGCCCCCAGCTGAGCGCTGGCTGCGGCCGAGGAGGTAGCGGTGGCCGGGAGAGGAGGCAGGGGTGTGACAGCTGCACGGTCGTCTCCCGCGTGGTGGGACGGTCCCTGCAGGCTGAGGCCGTGCAGGGGACTCTGACCCGCGTGGCTGATGGCGGGCAGGGGGCTGCGGGGCAGGTGCTGGGCCCCTGAGCGGCTCCCCCTCCGACTGCGGCCAGGTCCCTCTCACACACAGGTGTCTGGCGAGGCCTCACCGAGCAGGGCTGGGGCTCTGGCTGTCGCTGTAGGGCCTGGTGATGCTGGAGGGCCGCACTGCCCTCCGGGGACCCTCGCCTGCTCCCGGTGTAGCCCTGGCCCTGGGCACAGGGGCCGGGTGGCTCCCGGGGGCGGGGCCCAGATGCACCTCTGTCCAGGGCACCGGCCGCCCGCAGCAGCCCACGCGCTCAGGCCCCTCGGCCTCCTCCGCCCCTGCACCCCCCGGGAGGCAGCCTTCGCGGGGGAGTCGGGTCCGAGCAGAGGCGCTGGCTCTGCTGCCACGAGTCCCATGCAGCTCCTGGTGAGTTTGTGGCAGGTCTTCGCCCTGCAAGGGTGGGGTGACAGTTTAGGATGAGGGGTGACTGCTCTATGGGGAGCAGCTAGGACGTGAGGCCGACTCGGCACAGAATGGGGCCCACCGGATGGGGGCCGTGTCTCCCCGGGGCTCCGGGGCTCCTACCTTCGGACACACCCAGAATATGGACCATGACGGCCCCGCTGATCGAGCGGAAGGATCGTTTTTTACACCAAGTTCTTAAGCAAAGGGACTCTCTACCCACCTCATGTAAATGTTCCCCGAGGATTCGGTACTGCCTGCGGGGGCGGGGAGGGGGGCAGAGCTGTCACCCGGGGCGAGTTACACCAGCGGGGTCGGTCCTCCCTCTCCATTTTCTGTCCAGACGTGGACACATGGCTGTCCGACGTGAGGGCTTCGAGGCCTGGTGAAGGGACAGCGGAGCGGGGGCGTGGGGGGGTGTGGCCACCTCCTTTGGGGGCGGGAGAGCCCCCCGGAGGGAGCTCAGGGCAGGCGACGGGGGATGGCGGGACGTCCGCTGCAGAAACGTCGCCTCAGGGCAGAAGCTGTCCTGGGGCTGCTGAGGGTCTCGCCCCGGCGTCGGTCCCTCGAGCTGCTGGTGGCGGCCGCGGCAGCACGTGGGGAGCAGGACACGGGGGGGGGGGTGTTCTCTGCACAGGCCAGAAGCCCCCCAGGGCAGCCACGTGTGCTGGGGTCTCGGAGGTGCCTGGGCTGCTGCGTCCACCGGCCTGAGGGCCCGGGCTGCCAGCCTCGGCCGGGAGCCCGTCCTTGGGGGACGGTGCACCCTGACTTCTTGGGGGCCACACTGCCTCGTGTTTCTCCTTAGGGGTCCCGGAGTGGCATTGTTAAGCCCACGAGTAGGCGGAGTGCAGAGGCCAAGAGCACTGAGTGTGAGAGTGGACCCGAGAGAAGTGCGGGTGCAGGGGGGCCTGGCTTTGAGTTCAGACCGTCCCCGTCGGGACCCCTCCACCTGCTCACCCGTGTGAAGCGGCAGGACCCTCCCCGCCAGGTGGGGGTGCTGGGGTGCCCCCGCGTCCAGGAGAGAGGAACACAGGCCAGCAAAAGGCCGGCAAATGGACGGACACCGAGCTGGGGCCGGAGGAGAGAGGCGGGACCCCGCGTGGGAACAGATGTCAGAGTGACGGGGTGGAGGCCTGTCGCCCCCGAGGACACGTCTGCACGTCGGGAGGTGGGCAGTGCTGGAGGGGCAGGGGACAGAGAGGGCTGGCCACTGCAGGGGGAGCCGGCTGCCACCCCCAGAGCACCCTGCACTGCCCTGGCCCCCGGGGCCCCCGCCCCCGCCTCCCCACCCTCCCAGGAAGCCCCTCGTTTGTGTCTGCTTGGTTTACGGCCCAGGAGTGAGGAAGACAGAAACAACGGATGTCTTAGGCTCCGGAGATTCTGCAGGCGGGACGCTCTCCCACTGCAGGTTTCCTCGTGGGCCGCGTTTGTCCTTCCCCCCCCCCCGAAAGCCTGCAGCTTGGGGCAAGAGATTTCCCTGAAACGGATATTAATTGCGTTGTCACAAACTTAGAAAGGAAAACCGTTCGTGGTTTCTGGAGAAGGTGAAGGAAGGCCGCAAGGCCGCCCTGGAGTCCGTCTTTCCCGAGGGCAGCGCCCCGCTGTCCGCAGCCCTTCGCCTGCTCTCACAGCCCCCGAGGGGAACCCAGAGCGGCTCGGACGGGGGGGGCCCCCAGCCACGGCACAGAACGCCTGCTGCGACGTGACCAGAGGAGAGAGCTTCCCTTAGACCTGGGGGAGGGGCTCAGGGTGCACCTGGCGGTGGACCCGCCTGCTCACCTCGTGGGGCCTCCCTGCTCTGGGCCCCGAGAGACACCCTCCACCCCACCCACCAGCACAGCTTTGTGAAGCCGTCGTCGGGATCTGGGGAAAAGCAGGGAGAAAGGCGCGCAAACAGGTCCTTCTCCAGAAAGGCAGGGGCAGGGCCCCCTCCCTGGGCGTGGGTGCCCCCGGTCAGCCTGAGGCCGGGGCGCGGCCGGCCCCCGCCCGCCGCCGCCAGCCCCGGCCTGTCCACCAGGGGGCAGTGGTGCATAACCGTGGCCGCCGTCCCGGCGGGTCGGGTCCCTGGGCTGCGACCACAGAGCCGGGCAGGCCTTTAAGCTGCTGACACCCCCACACGTCCACGGCAGGGAGGCCAGGACCGCGGGGAAATGATGCTGCCTTTCCAACCTGCCTGGGAAGAGGAGAGAGCATTGGGGTCAGGACCTGTGGACTCTTGGCTCCATTCTGTGGACGGGGCCACCCAGGTTCCGGCAGCTGGCTGGCCCTGGCCTTGACCCCAAGGCCAGTGCTGAGTCCCGTGGTCCCTTCAGCTCAGATGCCCCAGCGGGGCCATCTGGCAGGACTTGCTGCCCCTGGGGGAGGGTCCCTCTGGCCGGCCGAGCGCACGTCCAGTGCAGCGGGTGGTCAGCGGGGAGGCGGCTGCAGGGAGCTGGCCGCTGGTGGTGAGGCTGCAGCCAGGCCACGGCTGAGAGGGGCTGGGTTTCCACGTGGGCGCGGCGGCCCGCCTGGTCTTCTCCAGAAAGCACCTCCTCCCCTGGGGGCATTGGCCTGGCCTAGGGACGACCTCGCCAGGCCAGGAGCCCCCGCTACGACGGCGTGCCCTCCTGCTGGGCGGGCCGGCCTGCTCCGGCCTTTGCTGACCGAGTGGCACGTTCTTCGGGTGTTTCTCATAAGACGGAGCCGCTGACGCTCGGATCTGCAGGGTGTCTGGCTGTGGTGGGGGGCGGGCGGCTGCTGGGATGGCGTCTAGGTCCCTGGCGGCCCTGCGTGACTGATGGCCAGGCCCTGCCGCCAGGCAGACACTCTGTCCTCATGCTAAACTGCACCGGGTTCCTCAGAGGCTAATATCAGTATTACAGCACTAATTTATTAGACACGGGGAGATTTTAAACTTCATTTTTGTGCAGTTATTTAAAATTTAAAGTGATAATGTCTAAGCCAATTAAATTTCAGCTGATCACTCTCCAAGTGCACGGGCTTATAAAACATGAATGAGGGTCTTAGGAGCTCTTATAACAACTTAATCTCCATGTACACGATCTGCTTTTGGGGGCCGTCCGGTCACAAAGCAGACCTTAGGAAAAAAGAAAGAAGATGGAAACGAGGCTGATCCAATTCCGAAACTTATCTCAGCCGTCAGACTAGCCGGGACTGTGTCACGCACATCGAATTCCTTCTCTTGTTTTGAGATAATGATGCTATTTTATTTGACCTTTCTCTTTGGGGATTCCTGGCATTTTCATAATTTAGAGGCTCCAGCGGAGAGAGCCTGTTCCCAGCACGTCACCGAGAGGCCCATGGGGGCGGCCAGCCCCACTCCAGGGCCCCCCGGCGCTGCCTCCCCACTGGTTCGCGTGTGCGGACGCACCAGCCTGCCGACCTTCCCGGAAACATGGCACACATGGTCCTGCTCGAGGGCCTGGAAACCCACCCGATCCCACCAGGCCGGGAGGTCAGCAGGACCACCGCTGGGACCCTCAACCAGACGCCGCGCGGAGCTTGGCTCCTGAGGTTGGGGGTGGGGCGGGACTGGAATCCCGGCCGGCTGGTGACCAGCAGGGACAGGCCTCTACCTGAGACCGGCTTCCTGGTGTGTAACATGCAGACCCTAGCACCTTCTCTGTAGGGTGGCTGTGGTGCTACGTGGTCTGGAAGCGCAGAGCCAGTGCCACCAGCGGGCATGGACAGGGGACCCAGGGCTGCAGTACCTTCGCCCGATGCCTGCAGGCTGCAGGGCCGGGCTGGCCCCGGGCGGGGGGAGGTGGGGAAGTTAGGGTACCCGACCGGGCGGTAGGATTCCCCTCAACTAGATAATTAGGAATTTCTGAGCTAGAAGGAGTTGGTCCTCTCCCTGGTTGGGGACTTGATCAAAACCCCACGGAATCTTGGCAGCCAACAAAAGGTTTTGGGAATAAGTTGCGATCGGGGTGTCGCCCTGGGGGCCGTGGCCAGGCCCTGGCTCTGGGGCTCCAGCTGCCGCAGCTGACTTGACACCGCTGGCTGGTTTGGAGACTCAGACAGGACTCGAGTGACATTTACTTGCCGTTTTACTTGGACCGTGATGTTACGTGCCCCCTGATTTGATAGGTAGGTTGGTGGGAAACGGTCCGGGCTGGCTGAGGCCGGAGGACAGGGTGCCGGGCCCGGTGCGGGCAGCTGTGTGTAAGGGCTGTGGTCGTCGGGCCGGGGTCCCTTCCAGGTGTGGCCGCTGCGTCCGTGGCCCCGGGACCAGTGGCGTGTGGCGGCCCTGGACCGGCTCGTCTCTGCTGGCTCCCTGCGGCCGCCTCGCTTGGCAGCTGGGGGGGGTCACCAGACGTGGGGTCTGGGCACCGCACCCCACTTGGGCCGGGGCCTCCTTCGTTGGGCTCCTGTACCGACCGAATCTTTTGGTCAGATCTAGTTTGGAGAAAGGGTTCCTCTGCTGAAAGGAAGTTGGGAAGCTGCGTTTTACATTTCATCTTGCTTTTATTGTTGATGAGAAGTGAGAAGAGACGTGGTCGATACAGTGCTAACCAGCCCGGGTCTCGACCTCAGCGCTGAGACACGGGAGGAGATGGCCGCGGCGGGGACGCGCCGGGACACCCCCCCCCCCGACCCCAGCCCCCGGCCAGGCTCCTGCACGCATGTCGCCCGAACAACACGTCGCGCGAGAGGAACTAAGGCGGCAGACGCGGGGGACCACCCGCCCTGGCGTCGGGTCCTGCAAACGTCGGGGGGAGGCACGTCCTGCCTGGTGGGGGCTGCAGTCGGCGAGGTGGCAGAGTTGACTATGTCCTGAAGGCGGGGGCACTCTGAGCGCCAAGGGCGGCCATGGAGGTGCTCTGGTGCCGAGGCTGGGGGCGCCCTGGACCTGCGGACGTGGACACAGTGGCGGTGGCAGGGCGGCGGCTGGGCGGGGGATGCCGGGACGCCTCCAGAGGCATCTCTCCTCAGCCTCGCACAGAGGTCAGCACAGAGCCTGGCAGGTTCAGGCGGGTGACCGCGCGTCCACCTCCTGCCCTCTGCCCGACGCCCCCCAGACCCGGGAGGGGCCCGCCTCTGTCCCGGCCGTGGGAGGACCACCCACCTGGCGTCCTGCTGCCCTGTTTGCGTCTGCTGCCAGCGGCTCCCGCCCTGGCCCCGGCCCCTCCTCGCCGCGGGGGCTTCCCTGGCCGTTTGGACACCGCGTGCCGCCCCCCGGGGGACACGGGTCAGCCCTGGGGGTAGGTCAGCCCCGCGTGGACTGAGGGATGCGGCTTTGGCCCCGGACAGCGTGACGTGCTTCCTGGCCTCTGTCTGCGCCGGGCTCTGAACCTGGGCGGACGCGGGGGGCTCACGTCCCGCTGGGGACCCGGGCGCTGTGGGCAGGGGTGCTCTGTCCCTCAACCCCAGACTTTCCCTGGGGGGGCGTCCCCCAGGCGGGAGTCTCAGCCCCTCCCACAGTGCACTCCTGGCACGTCCGCCTCCACACGAAACCTGCCTCCGGTACCTCCGCGCTCCCCCCTCAGGCACTGTCTTCCTTCCAGCCTGTCTCTTGAAGGAATGCTAACTTCGACGCGGAGACAGAGGTCATCTTTCCTCACGTCTTCCGACTCCGGCGCCTCCCGGTCGATGCGCCGTGTGGACGTGACACAGGCTCAGCTTTCCAAGCTGCTGAGGGGCAGACTCCGTGGGCTCAGCGGGGAGGGGGGTGTGTGCTGGACGGAGGGGCGCAAAGAGCCAGAGATGACCGAGGGCCTGCCGACGGGGGGGCGCGGGCTCTGGGCCCCCAGCCCCGATGGCAGCCACGCGACCCGTCCTGCGCTGGGGCTGCCAGACAGGCGCCGGCGAGCTCACGTCAGTCCCGTGCGGACCCAGTGCGCACGCCCTCCCAGCCGAGACGCCCGGGCTCAGCTGCCCCCACTGCCGGGGCCCCGCTGCCCAGTCCTGTGCCCACTCAGGGCTGCTTGGAATTCCGCCGTGTGGACGCCCATCCGTGAATACGACCCCCAGGGCTGGGCACTTAGTTGGAAAGACATCGCCGTCTGTCACACATTTACCCAGCGTCCAGCCACCTCTGGTCTCAGCTCTTCACACGTGATGCTCTCCGACCCGGCTGGCTTTAGCCGTCCTGCCACTTGCTTCCTGTTTGGTCTCATCTCTACTCCACTCCTACTGCCTGTTTGGTATTATGAGGTCTTTAAAAATTCCCTTTATTCTCCTCTGTCAGCTGTTTTGGTTCTACTTTTGAGTGTCTTTTTAATAGCTCTCTGGGAGTCACACAAGCCATCCTTAATTTTTACGGCATTAGATGAGAGCGTCACTGCAACTCAAAGGCTGCAAGAACATACAACCGCTTAATGGAATGTCCCCACTCCCACCATGTTTTGCTCACATATTTTACTTCTACACGTTATAAACTCACAGGACATTGTTATTACCGTGCTTTCAGTGGTCGCGTCGCCCACGTGCTCTCTCAGGTGCAGCTCACTTCTTCTGGAACGTCTGTGCTTCCGTCGGGGGTCGGCTCCCTTCATTTTAAAGACTGTCCGACAGTATTTCTCGTAGTGACAGTTTCCCCGGGTTTCATGTGCTCTGGTTTCTGTCAGATGTTCTCACTGGTGCAGACGTTTAGGGCAGTGGGTCTTTCCCTCAGCGCTTTAAAGATGCTGTTCCGTCAGCGGTGGCCGGCTTCACACCTCCCTGCTCCCTTGAGGCTGTGGTCCAGCTCAGGGGCTGCCTCCCCTCCCCCCACCGCAAGTACCTACTCCAGATGGTTTGTGACCCTTTCCAGTGGTCGTGGCACGGGGGGAGCCCCAGTACCAGCCGCTTCACCCTGCTGGACCTGGAGGACCGGGTCACGGGATGCTGACGGAGCAGGGCTCAGCGAGCCCAGCTTTACGGGTACCGTCAGGCCTCCGCGGGGCCACCTCACAAATCCACACGCCTTTCAGCAGGCGTGCGCCTTCGCCTGCAGCCGGGCCAGCACCGGCTTCCGTCGCTCTTTTCAACCTTTTCCGCGCTGGTTGTAAAGAGTAAGCACGCGTTTTCTGGGTCAGAGGTTGTTTTCGTTTTCTCACCCCCGGTCAACTTTGTCCCGTATCCGTGCAGCCCCTGGGGCGGGGGTGTCCACCTCGGTCTCTCTTTGTCTCCCGCAGGCGGAGGCCGGGTGGGCGGGATGCAGGCGGGGGTGCTGCGGGGGCGGTGGGAGGGGCTTGCCCTGCATTCCCCGTCCTCCCCGTAGCTCAGGCTCGCCCCCCCCGTGCATTCTCGTGCCGCTCCAGTGTGGCCTCGTGCGCAGACCTGCACCAAATATCTCACGTGGTCCGGGAGACACACAGAGGAGGATATTCTATGTGGAAAGCATTCCGCCCGGGTGCGTGGACCGTGCTGCCTGACTTTCTGCTGCCCGCCTGGCTTGGGGTCCACCGGGCAGAGTGATGCCAATTCTGAGAGCTGTTTCTGAAGGTCAGAAGATGGAAAGAAACACGGCACCCCCGAAGTTCATCCATTTTTACACTGGACCAAACGATCCCGGGGCAGTTCTGACGTGTCCAGGGCAGAGGCCTCTCTCTGGTCGGGGCGATGTGTCTGGATTTAAGTGGGGACCTTCCAGCCCAGCACCTTGGTCATACCGATCCCCCTGTGTTCCTTATCACGTGAGCCCCAACCGTGACAACTTTGCCATTCAGCTGCCACTGAAAACTGTGAGAGAACGAGCTGTGTGTAATTTCATTGTTTTCTCCGTGTGCCTCTGCTCCAGGCTGGGTACCACACGGAGGCACTGCTGCATCCCCACGGGTGCATCCAGCCCCAAATGCAGTGGGGCTCTCCCTCTGCCCAGTTCTCACTCCCTCTCCGTCCAGACTCCCTGCAGCCCGGCCTCAGGATTCACTCTCTCGTCTTCTCCCGCCCCTGGAGGCCCCCGGAGGCCCCTGGACTGGAGCCTGGGTCCCCACCACGTCTCTGAAGGACTCACAGGAAAGTCTTTGTGGAGGAGAGACGGTGCCTGTGGATTGAAGCCCAGACGTTCTGAGGTGGGGAGGCTGGGCGGGGGGGCCTCTGCCTCCTGCACTGGTAGATGTGTGCTGTTCTCTGACCGCGGATGTGAATTTCACGTGCACAAAATGCACATCTTGGGCAGGACCGTCAGCAGAAGATGTGAGGGAGATGCTAATTCGTAGCTTTTTGTTTTACTGAGTTCCACAGAGAAACGAAAGAAGCAAACACATTCCATCATAGCCACTGACTTTCTAAAAGACAAACCACGTCCCTTCTCATTTTTATTATCAGTATATTTCTCAGGTTCCCCTGTAAGTGTGACTTTCCTAAAGATGTTGCATGAATGTAGACATCACCTAGCTAAGTATCTTAATTTTACAAAGGAGGAAACCGCAGCTCTGGAAGAATCGCTGCTGGGTGCAGAGCTGCAGAGCAAGATGTCAGAGGCGCAGCTGGCGTGGCCCCCACCCCGGGGCTCCTCCCGGCCCCCCAGCCCCAGCAACGGTCCCTCTGCAAGAGAGAGACCACCGCACAGCCAGCTGGGAGGCCTGGGCCGCCGTGTTTGCCCGAGTGCGCGTGGGGCTCACGCATGAGCAGCCAGAACGTAAATGTGGTGAATATTTTATTTAGAATCGTCTGTGCCAGCGCGGGGGCTCACGTCAGACCCCTCTCTCCCTGTCATTCCGTCTCCGTCTCACACACGCCACAGCCACACGCATGCACACATGCGTGTACACACACACGCACCGTGACCATGCACCGTGACCACACACACACACACCAGTGGTCCCCCAGCCACGACTTTGTGTTTCGCGTCACCTTCCACGGACGACACTGTGAACGCCTTTGCACCTGAGCTGACAGCCCCATGGGAACCAGCTGCCCCCCCCCCCCGATCTTCCGGAAGGTTCTCTGCTGCAGAGGGTTCCAGAGCCTGTGGGGCTGCCCCGAGCGCTCGGTAGGGCAGTGAGGGCCCAGGGAGGTTGCCAGGAGACTTGTGGGCCGCAGCGGCCCCGTCCTGGGATGGAGCCTGAGGCCGGGCGGTGTGGTCCTTCGGGTGGTGAGCGAGGGGTTGCTCTGCCTCAGGTCCTCTCCAGAGATGCGCGGGCTCTGGGGACTTGGCTCAGCGCATCTGGCCTCCTGCAAACCCTGTGAATTCCCGTCATGGAGTGGCCGCCCCTCGAGGTCGCTGTGTTGTGAGCCTGTGTCTCCAGGGTCACTTAGCAAGGATGCAGACCCCTGGACTTCAGTCTGGTGTCGCGTTAAGACCAGGAGAAAATAAAACAAACCCCTGGAGATCACAAGAAAAGACATCTTGGAGAGATGACTTCACACCCGCTTAAGTGGACTTTAAGATCCTAAACAAACCGAAACAAGCAAAAGTGTTCCCAGTCCTGCCTCCCTTCTCTCTGCCTGCCTGTCCGGGTCGTCTGGCAGCCCCTCCAGCCCCGCCCCCTCCGCTCCTCCTTCAGCCCCCTGTGCAGGGGTCCCGACAGCCAGGCCCGGGGCAGGGGCTGCCAGGACCCCGCGTGGGCGAGGAGCGGGGGGCAGGCCCGGGACCGCGTCCGGAGGGGCTGCAGCTGTGAGCCCACCGGCCCTGCGCAGGGGGAGGGGCTCGAGGTCGGGGAGCAGGGCCTCAGCTGCAGGACGTGTGCGAAGGGGACGCGGGCCCCCTGTTCAGAAGCAGGAGGGGAGCTTCTATCTTCCTCCAGGCCGTCCTCCGGCCTCTGTGTGTGTGTGTTTTAACACGTTGATTGAGATATAATTCACATGCCATTACTCATGCACTTTAGATGTAGAATTCCATGGTCTTTGGTGTATTACATTGCTTTTTAAATTATGGGGTAACATTTAAAGGTAAGATTTACCATCTTGACCACGTTTACGTGTAAGCTCGCGGCAGGAAGCACCTTCACAACGGTGTGCAACCGTCACCGTGATCTCCAGAACTCTTCCCTCCTCCCAAACTGCACCTCGGTCTCCACTAAACACGCCCCGTCCCTCCCCCAGCCCCTGGCCCCCACCTCCCCACGCGCCGTCTCTGTGAATGTGGCCATCCAAGGGGCGTCGTCCGCGTGGGTCACGCAGGAGTTGTCCTTCCGTGGCTGGTGTAACGTCCTCAGGCTCGTCACGTAGCCGGTGTCGGGGTTTCCTTCCTTTTGGAGCTTGAATTGTAGTCCGCTGTGTGGACAGACTGCAGTGTGTCCGTCACCTGCCCACGGGCGCCGAGGCTGCTTCGTGCTCTACCTGCTGTGGTCAGTGCTGCTGTGATCCTGGGGTACGAGTGTCTCCTCCAGACCCTGCCTTCCACCCTTTTGGCTGCAGACCCAGGAGTGGAACTGGGCTGTTCTGTGTATCCTCTTATTTGCTAGTTGATGTCGCGTTCCCCAGGAAGGGGGACCTTGCAGATCTGTGGCTCCCGGAGCTTCCTCAGCGAGACTGGGAAGGGGGGCTCCCATGCTCCCCCATAGGGCCAGGGCCTCCCTGGGGCCCAGGCAGCGTGGGTGTCACTCCTCACTGGGCCCGGGGTCCCCTCCCTGTATGGCTGGGGGACTCCCGGAGGCCGGCTATGTCTTGTGCATCACGACACGAGGTCCAGTGCCATCTGGAAGTGAATGGAGGAGGGGAGGATTCACAGCGGTGAAGACCAAGGTCCCCACACCCCCATTCCTTCCTCCAGCTCATCTGCTGTGGGAGCTGTCCACCTGTGTCCTCTCCTGAGGCTCCACCTTCACCTGCTGCCGACCATTCAGGAAACAGCTTCCTCCTGGAAGTCCTCACAGGAAGGATGGAGCCCCTCCCCGCCTCGGCATCTCCCTCCGAACAACGGAAACACTGCAGAGGACGTGGGGGATCTGCTTCAGAAGATGCTCTAAGAAGAGACCCGGGCTGGAGCCTGTGGAGCTGTCACCCATCTTCTCATTGGGTCTGAATCCTCGTCTAGATGTCCTGCTGAAATCAACAGTCGTGGATGGAAAACCAAGACAGCAGAGCCCGCGTTCCCTGGCCAGAGCCGTGAAGGGCTCTGTCAGGGGACCCGCTGCTTGTGGGGCCGAGCAGTGTGTTTGTTTTGTTACCGAGGCCTCGACGTCCTGGGACACACGCCCATCAGTGGGCGTGCAGCCTGGGCCGACGTGCAGAGAGGATGACTCCCGATGGGGGCCCCTCCCCTTATGGTCACAGGACGCAGCAGCAGGAACCCCCCCCGAGGCAAGTCTGGTAGAGCTTTCCCCATAGGTAGATAGATAGATAGATGATAGAGATGTGATGGAGAGATGATAGATAGATAGATAGAGAGATAGATAGATAGAGAGAGAGAGAGAGAGAGAGAGAGAGATGATAGATAGATAATAGATAGATAGATAGAGAGATAGAGAGAGAGATGATAGATAGATAGTAGATAGATAGATACAGATAGATAGGTGATAGATGATAGACTGAGACTGGCCCATGTGGCCCTCCTTCAGGACTCTCCCTGAAGCCATCCCATCTGTCCTTAACGTGATGGGAAGACATCAGACTCCAAGTTCACTGTGTCTGAGACATCAAGGATTTAGACCCGGCTCAGGTCCAAACCACATCCTCTACAGAAACAATCCCATAGACAGCAAAATGCAAGCACGTCTTCTCAGAGGACAGCAGTCCTGGAGGAGGCAGAGTCTTAGGGAAAGGATGGGAGAGCTGTCTTACAGCACTGGTTCTCCACGTGTGGTCCACAGACTCCTGGGCGTCCCAGAGACACATTCTGAGGTCCTTGTGCTCAGAATATTTTCATAATACTACTAAGATGTTATGTTGATTTCCTGTAGCTGCCAAATCACACACCACAGCCTGGAGGGCTGAACACAACAGACTTTTATTCTCTCACAGTCTGGAGGCCAAAAGTCTGAGATCAAGATATTGGCTGGGTGGTTCCTTTTGAAGTCTGCGAGGGAGACTCTGTTCCAGGCCTCTCTCTGGCTTCCAGCTGGTGGTCCCTGGTGGTCCCTGGTGTCCCTTGATTTGTAGATGCATCTCCCCGATCTCTGCCTCCGTCTTCACAAGGTGTCTCCCTATGCGTCTGTGTGTCTAAAACCCCCTCTTCTCATAAAGACGCTAGTCATTGGATTTGGGGCTCATCTTAACTTGACTGCATCTGCAAAGACCCTATTTCCAAATAAGGTCACATCTACAGGGTCCAGGAACACGTGCCTTTGTGGGCGACACTATTCTCCCAGCATAGATGTCATTTGCTTTTTTCCACTGTGCTGACATCTGCACTGACGGAGCAAGTCAACGGTGGGTCACGTCAACGGCGCGTTCAGTCAATAGTCGGTCAAGTCATGGTGGGTCAGATCCTGGTGGTTTAAGTCAATGATGGATCAAGTCACGGTGGGGGCGGTGTTAACCATGGTGGATAAAGCCATAGATGTCTTAGCAGGACACCAAACTTTCCTGGAAGGCACGGCACGTCCACCGCTTGGCACTCACCGTGACAAAGCGCCAGCTCCACTTCAGACTGTCCCTGATGAAGGTAGCAACTGTCTACTGTGCTGTCTTGACCAACCGCCACGTCTTTCTAATAACCCGTGAGAGGGGGCGGGAAACAGGGACTGCAGGGTCATCTCCAGGCTGTGTGATTACATCGTGACCGGACCTGCTTTTTCCAGAGAACACTGTTTTTACTAGAAAAAAAACAACTGTGAAACTATGGGTATGCAAACATTTTTTGGAAACGAAATGAAGTGAGCCTGTCACTTCAAGGAGAACGGTGAACAGTGCTTGTTTTCAATTAAAAATCTAAACTTTGAAACAAACACAAGGATTTTGGAAAACTCGTCTCAGCCCCGAGGAGCTTGGCAGTTTTCCAATACTTACAGACTTTTCTCATGAGATCCACGATAACATTAAAGAATATGACTTATGTGTGTTGTGAAATGAAATTTGCTGACATACGGAAGATCTGTTTAGCTAAATGAACCAAAGATTTGCTCATGACCAATGCAGGTTATTCTAAAATTATGCACGGGTCCATTCAAAACACAACCTGGACCAACAGATTTTAATGTAACAGAGTAGAAAGTTTATTGATATTATTTTGTGACGAGGCTTTGGGAAACTGATTGGTTGAATTTTGGTATAATATCAAAGAAGAGTCCTCATTATCTGAAAATACTATTAAAATACACCTTTCTTTTCCAACTACATATCTATTTGGGGCTTGATCTTCTTTGTATATTTCAACCCTAACAGCACACCACGACAGATCGAATGCAGGCACCTACACGAGAATTCAGCAGTTTTCTGCAAAGCCAGACATTAAAGTGGTTGGAAAATGTAAAATGATGCCACTCTTTTCACTATATATCTTGAAAAGTAATTTTTTAATAAAAACATGGCATGTATGTTAGCATGCAATGGATTTGTTTTTATTTTTAATAAATTAATAAGTGTTTTCACGTGATCCGTCTTAATTTCCAGTATGGTAACTAGCAGTAGACGTAACCCACGCCAGCAGAAGATCTCTGGGTCCTTATTTAAGACTAAGGGCTCCGAGGCCAGAATCCCTGAGAACTGCTGCTCCGAGGACCTGCTTGTCCTCTTCAGGGGCTTTTGTTTTGTTCACCTAAGAGTAACGGCCTTTCTCAACTACCTAAATGAGTTAACGTCTATAAAGCGCTAGAGGAGGACCAGGCCACAGGGAGCAGGGCACAATGTGTGTTGAACAGGAAAATGAACCCTTGCCTTCTTCTTCTTTTTAATCCCGGTAAGGCCCCTTTCTGATTTGATGTCAGCATATTCATTGTGTCATTATACTCTCTGCTTCACCTCCACCCCCATGCCTTTTCCTTACCGCCCCTTCCTTTAGGGGGAACCATTCTGAAGTGTTCAGTGCGGTTTGGGTGTGTATGTATCCCTGAGAGAAATAGCGCATGATTTTATGTGTATTTATGTTTTAATTTATGTAAAACTGTTAGCCTCCTGCTCTGTGTCAATGCTCTCTCTCTCTTTAAATTCGGGACGTTGTTCCTTACCTGGTCCGTGTTGTCATCAGTCTGGTCTGTCCCTTCTGCCTGCCGCATCGTACGTGCCGCGGCACTGCGTTTACTCACCCACGTGTGCGGTCGTGGACATCCGGATAATATAGTACAAGATCACCAGAAACAGACACTTTGTAAAGTGGAGCAGTGACGGCTTGGCCTGGCCTGGTTTCCTCACAACAGGAATGCAGATCTCGCCCTCTGTACTTGGGTGATGGGGTCTCCCTGCGTTCAGTGGGGACTGCCTTTCTGCTCCCCGAAGTTCTTAAACCTTGACCCAGCAAGCACGGGGATAACGGTCCCTCTTGGGGAGGAAGAGGCCCCGCGGGGCACGTGCACAGGCCTGAGGGGGCTGCCGTGTTTCGTGACTCTCACACTGGTCCACGTCTCCAATCAGACGCGGCCTGGTACGTTTCCAAACATTCTTACTAGGGTGCTTAGTTGGTGAACCATCAGCAATGCGTTGACTTATTTAACGTAAACGTTATTACAATAAAGGGTATGATGTTTTCCCCAAAGGTTATGATTTTAGCTGTGGTTCTGTGGGCCTGGTGCAAAGTTCTGAGTTCCTCTGCTTCGCGTGGGACAGTACGCTCGCTGTGACTGATATTCGTGTTCACATGGTAGCACCTGCGCAGAACTTGATGTCAGAAGGCCAGTTCAAGCGCAGATGAGGACGGAAAGCACAGATGTCTGTGTGGGGCCGGGGCCAGTGTCACCGCCTCGGCTTTCCGGCTCCGTGTGTGGGGCTGCACACCTTCCTCACCCTGAGACGCCTCCGTCCCTGCTGGGGTGCGAGCTGAGCCAGCGTCCCCTGCGGCACAGGGACTGGTGTATCAGTGATCAGTTCCCACCGTGATGGTGCGTAACAGACACTCCCAAAGCAGCGGCTTGGAACAAGTGCGTCTATTTGTTGGTCGGTGTTTAGGCCCCGGCAGGCTGGGCTCCGGGCGCAGTCCTCCTGCCCTGGCTGAGTGTGCCCAGCTGGAGGAGGCAGACCTAGGGGGGTCACGGGGCGGGGGGGGGGTGGGACGCGGCCCCCCAGCCCCGCACTCACGCTCTGGACCGCATCCCGCCTGCATCCTCTGTGCTCCTTTCCTGATTAAAGCTCTCCCGTATCAGCAGGCTGCCCAGCCCACTGGCAGGAGGGGTAGGACTTAAACGCTTTATTCCAAGGTGGTGTCCCCGTGGGACACCCCGCCCACCCGGGTGTTCCAGACGGAGGGCTGCACGGCGAGGAAGTGGTGACACGGTGGTGGGCGCCAAAAAGGCAGGCGGAGCCCTCCTCCCGCCCCTCAGGCCCGGGGCACAGAGAGGAGGGTGCACACAGCCCAGCCTCACCCACCACCCTGGGCGCGTCTGGGAGAAGCTGGAGCCGGGGAGGGGGCGGGGATTGGGGAAGACCCTTGCTCCCCGCTCTGCGCCCTCCAGTCGGAGAGCACCAGCCAGGCCATCTGAGCGGCCCCACCACGGCGGATGCAGGACCGGGGAGGCAGACGGGGAAGCCGACGGAGGGCCTGGCCTCCTTGGCCTTCAGACGAGGGCGTGTAATTGAGCAGGGCGGCTCCTTGGGCCCAGGACGCCGGCCTGGGGGGGGTGTGGGCTGCACTTCTCGCCAGTGCAGGGGGAGGGACCCAGGCGGCAGCTGGTCCTCCACCCCCCGCCCCGCCTGCTTCCCTTTCCCTCTCACCCTCTCCGTGCCTGGGGGCTTCAGAACCCAGTCCCCGCTCGCGGTGTGCAGGCCCCCTTCTACAGGGTGTGGGCCCGAGGGGAGCTGATGGAGGGGCCGGCCCTACACGTGTGCCGTTGCCCTGCAGCCCCCGGTGGCTGGCCCAGGGGGTCGGCCACACCTCCAGGGCCGCCTGCCCCTCTTCTCCCGTCTCCCTTGTACCTTGGAAACAGTGAACTTTCTGAGCGTCGCCTTGAGAACTCGGGCTCCCGGTCCTCTGGCTTCCCTCCCCGGGAAGCCGGGTGCGCGAGGCCTGTGTGCGGCAAGGAGGCTGGTTTCAGTCACGCTCGGCCTCTCCCCCGACGGCGGGAGGTGCCTTATTAGCTTGCGGTCTGGCGGACGCTCCTGTTGATTTAGTTTTATTTCTCTCTGCACACACGTCTGCGTCCTCAGAGGGACGGATGGCAGCTCCGTGAATAAGGGGAGCTTGTTCTGGGGTCCGGATGGCCGTCACGTGCCTGGAGGCGGCCCGCCCGGGAGGGGGCTGACACGGAACGTTCGTTTGCCTGTGTCAGTGGTTTGTGGCTCGGGGGTGCCAGCTGAAAGGCGCAGACGCCGCGGAGGTGTGCGCGGGGCTGTGCCAGGGACTCACCTGAAACCCACATGGGAATGGTTTCCTGGGATGAAACGCACCCCGGGTCGGCTGGAAACTGCAGAGACGCGTCTCCCCTCACAGCGCCACGGCGGGGGCCTCGCTGCCCCCTGTGTGTGGGGGAGGGGGTGCTGGGCGGGCTCCGAGCCCCGCAGGCATGGACCAGGCGCGCTCCGTGCGGTGGGCCGCGCCGACGCAGAGGCGCGAGGGGTCCTGGGAAGGGCCGGAGGTGAGAGCCCCTCCAGGGCCTGCCACCCCCTCCTGCTCCCCGACCCCCGACCCCCGCCGACCCTCCGTCTGTGCCCCCCCCCCCGCCTTTTCCCGGAGGAGCTCTCAGGGTGCCCTCCTGGGGGCTGGCCTTGGGGTCCTGGGGAAACACCCTGACAGGTGAGGCACAGCTGGGGGACCTCGGAGGCCTGGCCCCACTGCTGGCGGAGGCGGCACCCCGTCGTGGGGCCGTGGTCGGCGCCAACTCGGCCGCGTGGCCCATCCCCGCGGCCGGGCTGCCGGCCCTGTGCCCACCCTGACCGCGGCTGCGGGCCCTGACAACCCCGCCCGCCCTCCGCCCTGGCGCTTGGGCCCCGGGTCTTCCGGCCGCAGGGTCGCCTCCTCCTCAGGGCGGCTTCTCCGTCGGCCGGGCAGGGGAGGACCTGCGGTCAGGCGGGCCGCTCCCCGCCCCACGGCTGCTCTGAGCGTCAGCCAGGCCCCTGGGCCCTCGGAGGAGCTGTCGGGGGGCGACCGAACTGTAGTCCCGTCCCCGTCCTCGTCCCGGAGAGTCTGGAGCCCCGGCCTCCCTCGAGGGTTTCGCCGTGCGCTTCAGGAACCGCGGCGCGGCTGTGCCCCAGGGACGTCTCCTCCTCCTCACGTACGAGGCACCTGCTCCCCGGAGGGCGAAGGCCCCTGTGCTTCCGCTACGCTGGCCCGTTTGTCACCAAAATGTATCATCGCAATCACAACATCAGAGATTTCTGTGAAACGAGAAATACAATCTTCAAAAAGCTGTGGTTGCAAAGGCTTAAAATAACCCCCTAGGAGCAAAACAGACGCGAATGGAGCTCCGCGTCTCTCGCTTGGTTTGGGGTAAGCAGTCACCCCCCTTCAGAGTCCCTCTGTTTGCGGGGGCCTCCCAGCTGTCCCGTGAGCGGGGAGGGGGGTCCTCTCACGGAGCACGTGGGCCGGGTGGTGGCGGTCCGTGTCATCTGGGTTCCATTTTGGTCTCTGCTGTGGGCTGAATGGTGTCCCCCAGATTCCTGCGTTGGTGTTTTAACCCCCAGTACCTCGGAACGGGACTGCGTTTGGAGGTCGTCTCTCCAGGTTACGGCGAGACAAGCCCTGATCCCACACGACCAGGTCCCTACAGCAAGAGGTGATCGGGACCCAGACGCACAGAGGGACAGTCCCGTGAGGACACGGGGAGGAGACGGCCGTCCACACGCTGCGGACAGAGGCCCGGGGGGCCCGCCCCGGGACACCCGACCGCACGGCCTCCCGGGCAGGATGGGAACGCCTGTGGCCTGGGCCGCCCCTTCCGAGGGGCTGGCTGGGCCCTGAGCCAAGACGCGTCTACTCTGCAGTGGCAGGCAGGTCCCCGAGCTCTGTCACCAGGCACGGGGGACCTCCTCGTCCCCGTCGGCTCCTCGGCTTCTTCCCCGGTTGCAGCCTGGCAGCCGCTCTGCATGCTCACGTTCTCCAGGTCGCTGCTGACGGGACACGCGGCCACCCCGCCCGCACCACCGGCCTCCCTGCGCCTGGCGCGTGTGGGGGACCGGCCGCCCCCCAGGTCGTGTGCAGTGGGCTCCTTGGTTGGCGCTGGGAAGGGCCCCGCCTCCTCGCGGAGTCTGCCCGTGGGGCTGCAGCTGCTCCCAAGTCTCCCCCGGGAACTGGGCGCCTGTTAGAGGAGCCCCGGCAGCTCCCACGTGTGGCCAGGTCCTGGGGGAGGACAGTCCCACGTGGGCCGAGCTCTTTGCGCGGTTTCCATGGAGGGAGGCTCTGGACGAGGAAGCCCACCCCCTGGACATGCCTGGAGTCTCAGGCTGGCCTCCCTGGGGCCGCGTCCCCTGGGCTCTGTGGTTGGAAGGCCTCCTTGGAGGCGAGAGGACGCTGGGTCCCTGGAGTTGGCTGCCCGGAGCTCCCGGCTGGTGGGCAAGGCAGCTGCATCCCTGGCTCTGCCCCACCTCCCCCGGTCCTGCCTGGATGAACCTGGGGGCTCGGAGTTCCCAGAGGTTCCCTCAGGACAGTCTCCAGGTTAGGGCTAAAGAAGGAGGCACTGTCCAGGTGTGTCCAGCTTGGAGGACTTGAGGGCTCTGAGGGGCCCCGGGGGCCAGGCTCCCCTGGGCTCCTGGCACACAGGCGAGCCTCCTTCGGGGTCTCCCTCCAGCCGCCAGGCACCCACAGCCCCTCCTCCATCCTCCAGCAGCTGGGGCCCCACGTGGGCGGTGGGTGGTGGGTGAGGGGACCGCAGCCTGGCAGTCCTGACGGCCCCCCCATCTGGTGCCGGTGCTGACACCTGCACCCCGGCGGCCACAGCCCTTGGCTCCCGCAGCCTCTGGAGCCGGGTACCCGTGGCGGCCGGTCCCCACGGAGCTCAGAGCCTAGTCTCCGAAGGTGGCCCCTTCCCATCTTCTTCTGTGCGGCACACGTGGGAGCAGGTGCTGGGGGAGGAGAGACGGCCATCCGAGGATGTCCCGGGACCCGGGCTGTGCAGGAGCCGCAGGGATGCGGGTCCAGTCCCGCAGCCTGGCCGCGAGCACCGTAATGCTGCAGTCCCCTGGGGCAGGCCGTCGCCTCCCCCGGCCGGGGTCATCGCGCCCCGGGGCTTTCCTGGCTAAGGCCTGCAGCCCCTCCTGCCTTCAGTGTCCAGGCGCCTCCGTCAGGAGCCAGGCCAACGGGGCTCATCTGACCCCACCCTCGGCTTCCCCACCCAACACGCGGGAGACGGGGAGGCGGGCAGGGAGCAGCCAGGATGGTCCACGGACCCACGAGCCGCCCCCGGGAGCCCCGGCAAGTGGAGGAGATGACTTAGGGCAGGAGGGGGATGCCTACACCCCTGCGTTTGGGGATTCGCGGCCGGCTCAGGCCCAGACTCGTCCTCTGGGGTCCCCGGGTCCCCGGGCGACATACCCCGGTCTCAGGCTCCTGTGTCTCTCTCCATGGCCCACTACCCCCCAGCCCCCCGCCCCCCCCCCGTGGCACAGGGGATGCCACCACTCTCACCCCACTTGCAGAGCACATCCCCCCCCCACCTCCCCGCCGTCTCCGGGCAGCTGGCAGGGTTTCCTCCATCCACGCCCAGGGGTCCTGCTTCATCCCTGGAAGCCCGGCGGCCCTGGGTCCTCATCACGGCCCCGGGTCCCAGACACCTACCTGTCCTCCCGCCATCCGCAGGAGTTAAAGCGAACAGCCGTCCTGACGCGCGGGAGACGGGCCAGACGCCGACGGTTACCCACTCGCAGCAGGAAACCCACAATCAAATTCTAACAAAAGGTCACATTTGCAATAAGTAGAGAGGAGGCACTGGTAATTGGTTCTGGAGCCGTTAACACCTTTGCGGCCCCTGAGAGGCACGCTGACGGACCTGAGACCTTTTTGTTCAGGTAATTAAAAATGAGATCTCATTACATCATTAAAAATGAGGGCATTCGAGCTGCTTTCTCAGATTCTATAACATTGTCAAGGAAGATGGTGAACCCAGCCAGGCGCGGTGCTCGGTGGAGAACAGTTGCACGGGCGCTGGATTCAGCCCTCCTGGCTGGGATGCAGGCAGGTCAGGGGGCGGCGCTAGGATGCGGGGAGTGGGACCCATGGTGGGGCCGCGGAGAAACTGGCAGACTGCAATTCTGAGCAAGTCCCGAGCTGCCTCTTTTCCAGCCTGAGCCATGACAGGCACGTGGAGGAGGAATCGGGAGGCCCCTCCCCGGCGAGGTGACCAAGACCGCCACGGGGGCAGGCGCGGGCGGGCGGCCAGCTCGAGGACCAGGGCGCTGGCCCCGCTCGTCCCCCGGGCTTGGCGGTGACGCCTCACACTCCCCACCCCCACGACGACCCCCCCCCCCCCGAAAATCAAATGAAAACTGCGTATTGGGAAATCTCACCGTTGATATAAACTGAGGCGAAATGTCACACCGGAGAATAAAATAAAGCATTTGATCAGTCGTGTTTATTTGTGCAACGTTTTCTTTTACTGGACTCCAACCCCAACGTATGAGATACTTGCAGGCACTTTCTTGAAACCCAGATGTGGCGGCTTCGCGGGGGACAGTGGAACTTCTGCCGGGTTCGAGTTGGTGTTTAGGGTTTAGGGTCATTGTAATAAGTTTTCCCACAATCGTAACTGGATGCCATGGGGGGGGGGGTGGTCCCTGTGGTGGCCCCTTCGTGCCCTGACGGCCTCCTTCCCGTGTGAACCGGCCACATGAGGCCCTGCCCACGTCCTGAAGGCCAGGAGTGTGTTTCCCCTGTGAAACCGCTCACGGAGGACAGGGAGGCTACAAACCCCACTGTCGGCTTTTGATGAAATATTTTCTGTTGCTTAAAAGAAGAAAAACTAGAATATTCCAGATCTTTAAGCACATTTTCTTGGTAAGCATAATTCTTCCTGAGACCCAGTTAGTTTGTAAATATAACAATTAGTTTCCACCTGGATTTTAGGATTTAAAAAAAGTGCTGCAGTAGATATTTTTTTGGCCTTAACAAAAATAGGTATTAACTAAATCCCAATTTTAGGTTAAAATAAAATTCTGTGTCGGAGGAATCGTGGTTATTTCCTTGTGTATTTCCCTCTGTAACTTGGATATCTATCCTTACTTTTAACCACTGAGGGGCAGGGGCCTGATAACCCACTTTTCTGACCCTAAAAACAAGCAACCTCCCGGTTCCAGCCCCAGATGCTCAGCACCGACGAAGGTGTCCAGTGATCCCCAAGGACCAGTTCCGAGCAGCAGGGGACCAGATCCAGGAGCAGTTCTGGAGGGACCACTGTGGGCCCACAGGGCAGCTCCGTCCAGCTCCCACCCGCACGCAGGACACAGGCGTCATGGGAGCTGCCACCAGCCCTGCAGCTCAACCTCAAAACCTGAGGGAAACAGAAGTTGCACAAAGATCACACTTGGTGGCGCTGTGGTTAAGAATCCACCTGCCAATGCAGGGGACACGGGTTCAATTCCTGGTCCGGGAAGATTCCACGTGCCACGGAGCAGCTAAGCCCGCGTGCCACGACTACTGAGCCTGTGCTCTAGAGCCCGTGCTCCACAACAAGAGAAGCCACCGCAACAAGAAGCCCGCACACTGTAATGAAGAGTAGCCCCCGCTCGCCGCAACTAGAGAAAGCCCACACGCAGCAAAGAAGGCCCAAGGCAGCCAATAAATAAATAAATAAATAAATTTATTAATTAATTAAAAAAAAAAAAAGATCACACTCGGCTCAGCTAAACAAAGCCTAACTTGTCCTGTGATGATCACTTGCAAAGCAGGGAAAACACGGATGTATTTTTTCACACTCACAAATAGCACACGGAATTCCAAGTAGTTAAACTCTTAGGGGCCCCCATTCAGAGGCCCGAAGCCTGGCTGCGCCCACCCTGCTGGAGACGTCCATGCTTCCTGCTGAAGCCTAGTGCCCAGCCGGGCACAGGCTGCCTGGCAACAGCGCCCGGTGGGGCCTCCGCGGTGACGCCTCCTCCGCTGGGCCATCGCTGCCCCATCCCTCACATACCGCTCGAACACGGACATGCCAGGCCTTTACCCCGACCCAAGACCCCCGCTTGCTGTCCTGTGTGTCAGAGAGCCCTGCGTCCGGGCACCCCCACCTTTCCCGTGTGCACACTGGAGCCAAGGCCGCACGGCCGCAGAGGCCCAGCAGGGTAAGGACCTTCCAGCAAGGCCTCTCCTCTGAGCCCTGGAAGGAACAGGCGGCGCCAAACGGGCAGGCCGCCACCTCGGGGCCCAGCACCCAGAGGCCTGGAGGCAGGGGGCAGCCCTCTCCTCTCTCCACCTGGACTTGCTTCCCAAGGACACCCTTCGGGTGGTGTGTGGCAGGAGGGGGGGAGCGGAGGGAGTGGCCTGTGACAGCCCAGCGTCCAGGTGGCCCCAGGCCTCTGCAGTCTAACCCCCACCTGGTCTCCGCCTCCAGCCCTTGGCTGACGCCCCTCCCACACTCAGGGGTCCTGACTCGACCAACCTGCGGCCGAGGCCTGAGCCCAGCCCAAGCCCTGCCTCTGATCCCCTCAACTCTCCGGACCTGGCCAGGTGCTTGCCCCCTGCGCATGGGAACTGGTCCACGGCTGCACAGCCGCCCCCATTTCTGCAGGGGAATCTAACAGCCCACCAGCTTGAGTCTCTGCAGCAAATACATTTAGCCTATTTTAATTTGGAAGACGTCCCTTTTCACCCAATCTTGAACTTAGAAGTGAAAGTAAAAGAGAACAGCCACACCTACTCGGCCCGTATTGCCCACGTGTCCATAGTTTTTAAAAATTACTTAAGATCAAGCAACAGTGGAACTCCATTACTTTTGAGGAAAATCAAAGTAGAGTATGATATAAAAGAATTAATCTGCCTTCTTTAAAAATATATTAATCATTTCAATGGGAAATAATCTTTGTGTTAATGACTCAGATTTTAATATATGACGATCAAGTTAATTTGCTACTTATCTGAGAACAATACCGAGTCTGATACAAAGTCATAATGATCATAATACAGTCTGACGCTTTCCTTCACAATCTCCAAGAGCCGGGCAAGGACTTTGGATTGCGCGGAGCCAGCCGTGCCCGCCTGGGACATGGCTGCAGAGTTTTCATTCTGAGGCAGTGGGTGTCACTCACAGTTTTTAAAGAAAATCCTTCTCTATCTTAATGCCAGGAAAATTATTTTTGTTTTCCTGTGAATCCAACAGCCTGGAATCAGTTCTCATGATTCAGGTTCTTGTCATTTTTGGCCGGGGATAATGTGGGGCAGGCAGCAGACAGCATTTTCATGGGGAGAGCAGATCTGGCCCTTAAAATGTAGCAGGACAAACGCAGACACTCCAGGGAGGTGTGAAGGCCCAGAAGTAGAGTCCTGGCAGCTGCTGGGGGGCCCAGCGTCCCTCTTACAAGGGAACTGACAAAGCCCTGTTGTAAGTTTTTGAAACCAAATTTATTTCCTTCCTTCCTTCCTTCCTTCCTTCCTTCCTTCCTTCCTTCCTTCCTTCCTTCTTTCCTTCTTTCTTTCTTTCTTTCTTTCTCTTTCTTTCTTTCTTTCTTTCTTTCTTTCTTTCTTTCTTTCTTTCTTTCTTTCTCTCTCTCTCTCTCTTTCTTTCTTTCTCTTTTTCTTTCTTTCTCTTTTCCTTTCTTCCTTCCTCCCTCCCTCCCTCTCTCTCTCTCTTTCTCTCTTTCTCTCTCTTTCTTTCTTTCTTTCTTTCTTTCTTTCTTTCTTTCTTTCTTTCTTTCTTCTTTCTCTCTCTCTCTCTTTCTCTCTTTCTCTCTTTCTCTCTTTCTTTCTTTTCAGCTGAGCTGGGTCTTCGTTGCCGCCCAGTGGCTTTCTCTAGCTGTGGTGAGCTGGGGCTACTCTTTGTTGTGGTGCAAGGGGTGGCTTCTTTTGTGTGGAGCACGGGCTCGAGGTGTGTGGGCTCGGTAGTTGTGGCACGTGGGCTCCGTCGTTGTGGCTTGCGGGCTCTAGAGCGCAGGCTCAGTCGTCGTGGCGCACGGGCTTCGTTGCTCTGTGGCACGTGGGATCTTCCTGGAGCAGGGCTCGAACCCATGTCCCCCTGCATGGGCAGGTGGATTCTTAACCACCGTGCCACCAGGGACGTCCCGAAACCAAATTCATTTAAATCTAACAGGGTTTCCTTTTCCCTGTCCTGCTGTCCTTGGACTCACACGCTGTGGATGACCCAGTGCCCTGTTCCCCGTGACGCTGGTGGAACGCCACGGCCCCAGACACACAGCAATCCCACCAGTGCCTTTTGTAACGCGTGGTCTGACGTCTGCGTGTCGGGTTGGGTTAGGTGTCCGAGCGCCTCCCTCGGAGCCCGTCTCAGAGCGCGATCCCGAAGACAGCTTTGGAAGCCACCTGGGATTGTCCTCTGCGTGTGGGGCCTTCCTCTCCGGTGCGGATGGTGGCCTAAACGACGTCTGGGACGGAGAAGGACCACCGTACGTGAGGGGCTGCTTCCGCCCCTGGCTCACGACGGCAGCTTCTCACCGGCACCGAGTCTCCCCGGAACCTCTCGCCCGACGTTCAGAGAAGGGGCCGCAAAGATCGTATTGGCTCCACTGGCAACGATGACAGAACCATTTTTCCTGTGGGTGATTTATTTTTAAAGGCGACGGTGCTGTCCGGTGTCTGATTAGTAGAGAAGCTCATGCTCCCCATTTTCAAACAAAATAGATTTTGAAGATTTTCACGCTCCTGGGGCTTTGGATCAGAAAAGTCCTGTGGCTTATAAAGTCATTTGTTGTCCTGTGTGATTGTATTCACGGAGGAGGGGTGACAGAAAGGTCAGCTATAACTCTGCCGTTGCATTTTAGCTTCGAAAAAAATGTAATATTGATCGATAAGAAAATGGAAAAGCATGACTCTTAGCGCCTGACTTGATCTTCTCCGACCTTTACCCACCACTTGGATTTCACTCTGAAATGCTATGTCTCCCGTTCAGAAGGTCTGTCCTGCTTAGTCTCCTGTTTAGTCAGCACGCGATCCCGTCTGCTCCCGGAAATGTTGCGACATTTCCTTGATTTCCTTGTGGAGACGTGTCCTTGCTGAGTGTTTTCTCTGCCGCCGAGATCGGCTCCGACAGCCACTGGTTGGCTTGGAGCCGCCCAAGAACCACATCAGCAGGCACCTGACAGCTCCATCATCGTGCAGGCTCTGGGGTAAATCGCTGCTTAAGACGTGCACGCGTGTCCGGTCGGGAGGCCTCGTGGGCCGGGCACGTGGGCCTCATGGGAGAGCTGGGCAGGTGAGGGGGCGCTCGGTCCCCGGCGGGAAGCAGCGGTCAGGACCGGTCCATGCAGAGACCTTGCTGCCCTGTGCAGAGACGTGGACTCTGGTGCCAGCTCCGGCTCAGAGGGCGTCGAGCAGCCCCGCCAGGGCTCCTGAAGTGATGCGTGGGGACGATTGGCGTCCAGCCCATCCCCGCCCCGTGTGCACCCCCGTCTCCTTGGGAGGGGGACAGGTGGGGTGCGGACAGTGGCGTGCAGAGAGAAGGTGGGCTGAGCTCAGGGTGTCAGGCTGATCAGGGCTTGGACAAGTTGGTGGGGGCGTGCCCTGGGCTGAATGGTGGCCCCCAAAGTCAAGTCCACCTGGAGCCTGTGACGGTGACCTTGCTTGGAAACGGGGTGAAATGCCTGGGTCGGACGCTCCCCCAGAGCCTCCAGGAGGAGCCAGCTCTGCAGGCACCTTGACGTCTGACCTCTGGACTTCAGGCCCAGAACTGGGAGAAAACACATTTGTGTTGCTTTAAGCCACCCGGTTTATGGAAGCTAATGCAGAGCAGAGGGGTCACGGGGCTGCCTCCTGGTGAAGCGGGGAGAGAAGCCCTCGCCCCCTGCGCCTGTCCTCCCCCCACCTCTCCCCCTGCTCCCCACAGCCCTCCCGGGAAGGTCAAAGTCACCCGCCGGAGCTGAGCGTCACCAGGCGACCGGTCACCGGGCGGTGCCGACGCTCCAGACCCCACGGGGCGTGCGGGGCGCACCCTGCCTGCTCCCTGGGTGCACCGTCCGGGCACCGGGACCCCCGCCCGGGGAGCTCAGCGGGCGTGGGGGTGGGGCTCCCTGCCGCCTCCTCTCTGCCGTTTCCAGGGGGTCACCGGGCGCTTCCGGCGCTCCTGCAGGCTCCGGGGGGCCGGGGGAGCGCGTGCGCCAGTGGCTCCGCGGATGGGAGCGGGCACGGCCCCCCTCCCCCGCTGTCTCCACTCCTGGGGGGGCTCTCTGCGCTCTGGCCCTTCTCAGCGGACAGCAGGGCCGGAAGGGCCGAGATAACGCCTCTCTGCGGGTTATCTGCTGACCCCGGAGAGGCTGAGAGGGAAGTGCTGTCATCCCGTCTGGGGGGGCCTGGGTCAGAGGCAGGGCCCCTCGAGGACAGCGCCGGGCCTGACCCGCTGTCAGCGCCGCCGCCGCCCGGAGGCGCCCGGCCGCCCGCGTGCCTGAGCCCCGAGGGAGCAGAGCAGCCGGGACGGCGGGGGGGCCTGTCCTGGCTGGAGAAGCACCCCCGCTGGAGCCGGAGAAGGAATCCGTTGCTGGGCCACCACAGGCCAGGTCGTGCAGCGCCCGGAGCCTTCTCCTCCGTTTCTTTAAACTCGCGTCCTTTCATTTTCCAGGAGACAGCAAGAATATGGGGAGGGCAAAGGCAGCTTCTGTGTTTACAAAGACAGGCATTTGACTTGACCTTGACCGTGGCTCCTGCACGCCTTTGTGTATAAAGAGCCTCCTGCCTGGGACGACTTTGAAAGAACCTCCGTGTATTCAAACCAAGCACAGCCCCACCCCCTCCCGGAAGCACCGTGTGGCAGTTTCATCTGATGGGTGGAGGAGAATCAGGAAACAGGCTTTCCCCGCCCAAATAACCCCTGGTTTCTAATTCCTGAGATTGGTTTAATAGTTGGGAGAATGATGGATACAATTCTACTGCGCGAAGCCGGGCTCTTCTCAGCGGACAAGAGTGTCCACCCGTTCACGTTCACATTTAGCAAAGCATCTACGGGCTGCGGGTGGGTGGGAAGGACGTCTTCCTATCTAGAACGCAAAACGGTTTTGAAGCACCTAAGATGCATTGTATTTTATTAAGCGACCTACACTGTGTGACACAGTACATTGTTGACGACCCCTTAACGATAAAAATGACTCCGTGTTACTCGTTGGAGTTATACCTGGTGTTTCTATCATGATAAAGGCACCTTGCCGATATTTTACAAGGTACATTTTACTATTCATACCTTATATGTATGTTGCCAAAGTGAAATAATTTTTCAGGGTGGCAGAGGTGTGATTTACAATCTTTTAAAGAGGAGTTTTCTAGATTATAAATTCCATTCAAGCTTAAAAAGCGTATCAAAATAATAAAAAACCTGATATCTTGATATTAGGGGGGAAGTGTACTTTTAACCAATATAAATCTATAAATTGCATTCTGTAAACTCTGCTCAAACAAATGAATTTCAGTGAACTGAGAAAGGTGTTTGCTGTTTGTATGTGAGACCAGTCGCGTCAACCAACCCTTGGAATAATATGGAAATTGCTGCGTCGGTACTTTATTCTAGGAATGTGAGCGATTTTAAAATATAAAGTGTGGTTTCTGTTTGGACGTGTGTCGGGGTGGAGGTGTAAACAAGTGAGCAAAAGTGCCCAAGAGCCACGGACTGAATGCACACGGATGGACCGTGGCCGAGCCCGGGGACACGGGGAGGTGGCCGAGGCGTGGGTCTCGACCTGAAACACTCGGGTTCTGTCCCCTGAAGGCGGCACACGATTCGATGCCGTGTGTCCTGGAAATGGTGTGCTGGTTTGGCCCCTTGTCTCTGAGAACCGCTCCTTTTCAACTGAGCTCCCACTAGAAAACCAGCTGCTGGGAGCTGCATGGAATGTTGCATCTTTGGGGACCACCTCTGCTCCTCCCTGGTGAGCCCCTCCCTTCGGGGTGTTTGTCTCTCTCCCCGTGCTTCTTCTCCCCAGAGAGGGACTCTTGGGTCTCAACAGACAGAAGCAGGGAGATTGTCATGTCTTCCCAGGAGATGCAAAGCCCACTGACGGGTGGTGTTTATGTTTTGTGTTTTAAATTAATTTTATTGATGTATAGCTGTTTCACAATGTTGTGTTAGTTTCTGCAGTGCCGCAAAGTGACTCTGTTAAAAAGACATGTATACACACTCTTTTTCCTGTTCTTTTCCATTGTGGTTTATCGCAGGATATTGAATACAGTTCCCTGTGCTACATAGTAGGATCTTGTGGTTTATCCGTTCTGTACATAAGAGTTTGCATCTGCTAACCCCAAACTCCCCCGCCCCCTCCCCCTTGGCAACCACAAAAGCCTTCTCTGCATCTGTGAGTCTGTTTCTGTTCTGTAGATGAGTTCATTTATATTAATTTTTAGATTCCACATATAGATGATGCCGTATGGTGTTTGTCTTTCTCTGACTCACTTCGCGTAGTATCACCTCCAGCCACGTTGCTGCAGGTGGCGTGATTCCTTTCTGTTTTACAGCTGAGTACTATTCCACTGTACATACGCACCGCATCTTTTCTGTCCATTCGACTGCTGGTGGACACGTGGGTTGCTTCCATGTCTTGGCTATTGTAGATAGGGCTGCAGTGAACACTGGGGTGCGTGGGTCTTTTCAAATTAGGGTTTTCTCTGGATATAGGCCCAGGAGTGGAATTGCCGGACCACATGGTAGCTCTATTTCTAGTTTTTTGAGGACCCTCCCTACTGTTTTCCATAGTGGCTGCACCAATTCACATCCGAGGGATGGTGTTCTGAATGTCACAACATGAATGAGAAGTTCCAGCGGGCGACCTGACTGAGTTTACAGCGGTGGGGGTGGGTGCCCGGAGCTGCCGGGTCACACGCGCACCCCGGTTAGAAGCCTGAGGGGTTCCGGGACCAACGACCTGGTCCGTCGCCCACTCGGGGCTGCACGTGGGGTCCTGTCCAAGCCGGCTCTGAACACAGGGGACAGGCCGCCGGCAGGCGCTGCCCCCCTCGGTGCTGTCTGTGTCACGGCTGCGCGACTTTCAGAGCGGGGGGGAGGTCGTCTAATACTGACGTCGCAAGTCCTCGACGCGTGGTAGCATCGCCCTAGTTCATCCACACTCGTCCCACGATCTCTCCACCCAACCGGCACTTCCCACTTTACATACACGTGCAGTTATGTGCACGTGATCACATGCGTGTGACTGTGCGTGGCCACACACATGGCGTCACTGCATGATTATCTGCACACGATCACACGCATGTAGTCACACGTGTGACCCCCCGTGCAGTGACACTGGTGAGGCTCCATGTGCACGGTCTCACACATGTGATCACACGCATGTAGTTACAGTGCACAGTCACACTGGATGGTTATTCGCACACGATGGCTTGTGTGCCACCACACACATGATCCCCTTGCGTGATGACCTGCGCGTGGCTGCGTGCACGTGATGACATCACGCGTGGTTGTGGTCCTGTCTCTTGGGGAGGCTTCCTCCCTTCGCCGGCTGTGAGGCAGCCACGCGGGGCTGGGGGCTGGGGGCTCCGTGTCCAGCCCCCACAGCGCAGCACGAGTGTACATGCGCACACGCTCACACACGCTCACGTGCACACTTGCTCGCGCACACACACTCGCAGCACTGCCACCTCTCTCAGCACTGAGCTGGCCGAGCCGTGTCTGCAGAGGTCGGGGTGCTGTGTCCTGCGCCCTGTGGGGCGGGAGCAGAGGGCGGGCGTCGCTCTGGGCAGGAGGCGCTGGTCTGGGAAAGTTTAGGGACAGACTCGGACAGAGGTACGTGCCCTTCAAGCACGGCTCCCCGGGCGCGGGCGCGGGCATGAGCAGTGCTGCACAGGCGTCCACGTGGGGTCTGGGCTCAGAGCGTCTTTATGGCTGGAATCTCTGGCCCTTTTCTCGTCCAGCTGGGCCACGGTATGTGCATGGAGCACTGTGGCCCTGTGAGCACACACACTCGAGTGTGTGAGTTTGCGCACGTGTGCACACATGTGTGCGCGTGTATATGCTCACACGGGCGCCGGGAGCATGCATGCACGTGGGGCATGTGCACTCTCTTACCAGCTGACCAGGTGTTGGACTCTCGGGTCCATTTATTTATTTACTTATTTATTGGCTGTGTTGGGTCTTCGTTGCTGCACACGGGCTTTCTCTAGTTGCAGCGAGCAGGAGCTACTCTTCATTGTGGTGTGCAGGCTCCTCATTGTAGTGGCTTCTCTTGTTGTGGAACATGGGCCCTAGGTGCGTGGGCTTCAGTAGTTGTGGCATGTGGGCTCAGGAGTTGTGGCTCACGGGCTCTAGAGCACAGGCTCAATAGTTGTGGCGCACGGGCTTAGTTGCTCCGCGGCATGTGGAATCTTCCCAGGGCAGGGCTCGAACCTGTGTCCCCTCCACTGGCAGGTGGATTCTTTACCACTGCGCCACCTAGGAAGCCCTCTCGGGTCCATTTAGAGGCGGCACCTCGTGGCCTTGGACTGAAGGCTGGAGAGGGTGTGAGGCGTGGACACCCTGGAGGCACTAGAATATTCTGCCTCGGCCTCCTTGCCAGCAGGCACGCCCACACTGTGCCCCGCAGGTCCTGGTCTGAAGGCAGCAGCCTGGGGCCCCTGAGGTCCCACCACTGCAGACACAGCCAGGCAGCTGGGCCCTCCTGAGAGAAGAGGGCTCCGGGTGGGGCACGGTGGGCCCTGCTGGTTTTGTTACTTTTCTTTGTTTACTTCTCCTGAATAATCCCAGTGTGCTGGTTGCCCCTCCGGGGAGGATTTTCCACTCCCGGCTGGTCTGGCCACGGCTCCAGTCCCCCGACTCCCAGGGACCAGCAGGGCCACGGTGCTGCTCAGTCCTCTGTCACCCCTGTCTCTGCCGCTCTGCGCCCCGGGGCTGGCGGGCCTGCTCCCCAGGCTGGGATTCCAGGGCAGCCTGGCCTCAGCTTCACAGGGGCCTGGCGCTGAGTGACCCACAGGGAGGGAATACACTCCCACCAGCCCCGGCGCACACCTGGCCCCGCCAGGCCTGGGTCCAGCCACACCTAGGTCAGAGCTGCCCTGCAGGAGGGTGTGGGAGGAGGGGCACCTGGACGGCACAGCTAAAGGCTCCTTCCCTCTCCTCTCTCCCCTCCCCTTCCTCCCCTCCCCCACCCCCGGCCCCCGACCCCCATTGTCTTTTCAGCGGCTCCATCCTCCATCCTAGCAGTGAGACAGAGGAGGCTCAAGCACAGCAAAGCAACCACCCCGGCCCCGTGGAGCAGGTGCAGAGCCAGGGCAGCAGGACACGCCCCTCACGTGTCCCGGGGCGTCTGGTGCGTCTCCTCTGCGTGTGGTGCTGGAGGTCCTCTGTGCAGGCGAGTGTCCTGGGGGAGCATCGGGTCCACACGGGGCACACGCGCCTTGTTGCTTGTGCAAATCAGGCCCTTTCCTACGGGGCCCCGGGACAGCCTTACCGGGCCCCTCACACGTGGCCTTTGTGAAATGGTGAGTGGGGCAGGGCCAGCCACATCCCAGGGCAGCTGAGTATTTACAGAGACGCGCCATGTGGTTCCCTAGAGAGCTGCCCCCACCGTGCACGCATGCCTGTGCACGCACACACACACACACGCACACACACGTGCGTGCACATACACGCACGCCACCCATTTTCTGTGGCCTGGTCCTCAGCGCCTCGGTTCTCCTGGGCTTTCTGGGGCTCGGCGCACGGATGTGACGGGACGTGCCCGGAAAGCCCTGGGCTGCCCAGGAAGCGGGAGCGTCTGGGCCTGCGTTTCTTTGCTCCGTCACCCCCGGTCTCCGACGTGCCTGCGTGACAGCTGGGAGGCCGGGACGTGTCGGGGAGGCCACCTTTCCTCGCCTCTCGCTGTCGCGTCTGACCCCTGCCACTGTGGCATTTGGGAGCCCTCCCCGCTGTCGCCGGCCCGCCGCAGACGTGAGCCAGCGGCTGCCAGATGACACACGTCAGCGGCCGGAGCGGGGCCTGACCTGGGAGGCACGCGCGGGGGCGGGGGCTGGGGGGCCCCGCGCGCGGGTGGGCGGTCGGCCCTCAGCGGCCATCTGGCGCAGTCCAGATGCTCTGGGGACGCGGGGGGGGGGGACAGGCGTCGCGCCGCCCCCTCTGAAGCCCGGCCCTCCCTCCCTCTCTCCCCAGCCAGGCCCCAGCCTCCGGGACACCCATTCACAGCCAGCCTGGCCTGAACGCAGGAAGCCCGAGGCCCTCTACGCAGCGACAGGAATGCGCGTCCCCTGCTTGGGCGGGCGGGCGGCCTGTCCGGGCCTGCGGGCCTCTCCCCTCCCCGCACCTGGCTCAGGTGCCTCCGGGCCTCCTCAGGCCTCTGTGGGGCGCGCACCACCTCCCCAGCACAGAGCCCGGAGCAGCCTGCCCGCCCGGCCCTGACGGTCACCCCCCTCGCTGAGCGCGGGCGACAGCGGACCTGCGGGGAAGGGGCTGCAGGAGGGGCCCCGCCTGCAGGGCCCACCTGGGCTGAGGTCGTCCCGCATAAGTCCTGTGTTTCCTCCTGATGCTAATGGAACAATAAAAATCCTAAGTAATAGTGAAAGATCATTTGAAGGTGGCTACATGACGGAAGAACGAGAAAATGGATCCCATCGGGGGGGGACGCAGCCTTATTCCTGATTTCTTTTTATTTTTTTTTAAATTAACAGACTTTATTTTTTTATTTTTTAAAATTTATTTATTTATTTATTTATTTATTTTTTTTATCTGTCTATTGGCTGTGTTGGGTCTTCATTGCCGCACATGGGCTTTCTCTAGTTGTGGTGAGTGGGGGCTACTCTTCATTGTGGTGCAGGGGCTTCTCATTGCGGTGGCCTCTCTTGTGGCAGAGCACGGGCTCTAGGTGCGTGGGCTTCAGTAGTTGCGGCACATGGGCTCAATAGTTGTGGCTCAAGGGCTTACTTGCTCTGCGGCATGTGGTGCTGTCCTGGGGCAGGGATTGAACCCGTGTCCCCTGCATTGGCAGGCGGATTCTTACTCACTGTGCCACCTAGGAAGTCCCTAGGCTTTATTTTTTGGAGCAGTTTTAGGTGTACAAAAAAATGAGCAGGAAGTACAGAGAGTCCCAACACACCACCCCCACCCGTTTCTCCTGTCATGTCACCTGCATTGGTGCGGTACCGATTGTCACATTGATGAATCATTACTGATACCTGACGATTGATCAGAGTTCACAGCCAGTTCACTCGTGGTGTTGTACGTTCTGCGGGTTTGGACAAATATAGGAAGACGTGCGTGCAGCATCACAGCATCCCACAGAGTGGGGTCACTGCTCTAACGTCCCCCGCGCGCCACCTGCTCCTCCCCTCCCCTGCCCTGTCCCCAGGGCACCCCCTGATCTTTTGCTGCCCCCCTGGCTGTGCTTCTCCAGACTCCCCGAGGTGGCCCTGTGCAGGGCGGAGCCTCTTTCACTCAGTACCTGCATCTAAGCTTCCTCCACATCTTTTGTCTTTACCTCCTGCCTCTCGGGCTTCCCAGGTACCCACGGCCCTGTGCTGCCTCGTGGGCCAGGTGCGCACAGCAGGCCCCGCTCCCCGCTGCTCTGGTGGCTCCTCGCGGGACATAACATCCATTCCCCTGGTTTCCACGTAGAGCTCCTGGTGGCTCGTGGCATGGGGGCTGGCATGCTTATTTTCTTTTTAACTCAATCTGGAAGAAGCTGTCTCCAAGCCTCAGGCCAACCAATTCGCGAGGCTGGGGCCCAGTGTGGCGTGTGCCCACAGACAGGCACACGGTGACGTTCCCGGAGGTGAGGCCCAGCCTGGCCGCCTGGCGGCCTGGCGGGGGCAAGCCTGGGAAGACGGATGCGGCTGGAACAGCGCGGGGCGGGGGGCTGTGTTCATTTGTCCTGCCTCCCCGCCCTCTGCCACGAGGCCAAGGGAGCCTTTCCTCCTTTCCGGGGTCCCTGTACTGGGGCCTCTGAGGGGCCAGGAGAACCGCGTGCAGTTAGGGACCAGAACAGGTGCGGGCCAGGGGCCTGTTTCCTCGTTGCCCCTCCCCGCTGCCCAGGTGAGCAGGAGGCTCAGGAGCAGGACCTCGGCCGCCGCGGGGTCCGCGCACCCGCCTTCCACGATGGTCCTCCTCACTCACCTCACAGGTGCCTGGGCATCCTGAGTGCCCGCCACAGCCAGCTGGGCGCCTGGGTGAGCGGAGCCCCGGGGTGACCCTTCTCTCTTGCTCATGGTGGGAGCTGGGTGGCCAGTCCCCACACCAGGGCCTGGGCTCCCACGTGGCCGTGGCTCTCGTGGGCCCCACACGGCCGCCGGCTTCACGTCTGACTCATGGACTGCCTAGAAAGTGAGATTCCACCCGCCCCAAGACCCCGACAGACTGGGGCTCCTGCCCTCAAGAGGCTGGAGCTGCAGGAGAGGAGCGTGGCCCAGAGTGACCGTCTGCGGGCCGGCGTGGGTGTGCTCGTGGCCCGAAGGGCTGGGGGGGTGCCTGGTCTGGGCCAAGAATCGGGGTGGCTCTTGGAGGGAGGGGTGTGCTTGGGGCCTTGGGGTGGGGACCCTGCTCGTCTTGCAGCCCCGCCTGCAAAGGGGGCTGTTCTGCAGCCTCATTGTCATCACGGGGCTGGCTTCCACTCTCAGTACTGGCCCCCAGCGTGCAGACCCCTTGCCTGCTGGGTAAGGCAAAAGGAGAAACACCTGTGTTAGTAGAAGGATATTTTTCTGGTGTGGGGGGCCTTGGGGCCTGCAGTAGAAGCCCGCGGGGGAGCACGTGCCTGTCTGGGGCAGGGCTGCAGCTGGAGTGCTTAGTGCCCAGTGAAGGAAAACCAAGAAGGCTCTTCCCAACCCTGACACCATGGAGGCTGAACTGGGAGGCTCAGGCAATGTAGAAGCACACACTCCGATTGTCAGCATTGTCATAGGTGGTGCACGCGCATGGGCTGCGAGCTTGACTGTGTATCCGTCAGCCTTACTGTGTGACAAACATCCCCAAATCTCAAAGAGCAGGTCTCCTCACCTTCCACCTGGGTTGTGGGCTGGCCGCTGCATTTCTTCTCATCCTGGGCCCCACCTGAGATGGCTCACGTGCCATTGGCTAAGGCAGGGTGTGGTGGAGCCCCAGTCTGGGGACTGGGGACTTGTGTTCCCCACGGGGGATGTGGCAGGTCATGGGGAATAGGCTTCTTCCAGGAGGAGGACGGTGCTGTGGGCAGCTCTCCCGTCATGTGGTCACAGTGCTCCCTGAGAGCCGGTGTGGGCTTCCACGGGTTGCTAGGAGGGCAGTGCCTGCCGTGCGGCTCTCATGCCAGCCAGGGGCAGCACCTTGGTGGGTGAGGACCACTTAGGTCACGTTCTCTGTAGCAAACAATGAGATTTGGTGGGGACTAGACGTCCCTTTCGCGACTAGAACTAATACTGAATCTTGTTTACAGATACTTGCCTGGGACTAACCGAGCGAGTTTAAATGGACAGACTAAAAGCAGCTCCTGGTGTCCTTTCCGTTTAGTCAAATAGTTTATTGAATTTTTGGCTGTATTGGGATCTCAGAGCGCGGCAGGCAGGAGCCACTGGGCTGGAGGTGGTTCTGCAGCCTCTAAAGGGGGGAGGCCCGCGGTCCGTGCCAGCCTCCCCTCCAGCAGAGGGGGGCTCGGGCGGAGGCTGGGTCCGCTCCCGCGGCGCCCAGAGGGTGGGCGGCATCTCGGGTAGGTCTGAACTGCCTGGACGCGGAGCCGACCTGTCCAGGGTGGTCCACCCAGAGGCAGGCGCTGTGGACCGTGCCCACCTGGGTCTGTCCCCAAACACGCTTTGGACACATTCTGGTCACACCGAGAAGGGAAGGATCAGAAATCTCCTTTTCAAAGAGCCGCTGGAGGAAAGTGAACCTTTGTGGTGACAGCGATGTCCCTGCCACCCTCCCGGGCGTGGCGGAAGATGTCTAGACCGAGAGACAGCCACCACGGGACCTGGAGACCCTTGCTGGGGCCCCGTTCAATTTCCTCCCAGAGATGCTCAGATGTCTTCCTTTTTCCTCCTGGAAGAAAAGGCTCACGGCTTCGCAAGGGGCCGCAGAGAGGGCTAACACCCTACGAGGGCGGCGGGGCCCACAGGGCCACCTGACCAGCGGTGGCGCCTACGCGGAGGCGCAGGTGGCGCTGCAGGGACAGGCTGACCGGAGGGAAACAGGTGGCCAGGCGCGTAGGTCTCGTCCTCAGGTGAGCGCTCGGGGCGTCCGATGGGAGGCGATGATCCTGGCCCCGTGGACGGACCGTCCCGCTGCCCGTGAGCCTGTGGTTCTGGCTCCCCTGCCCCGTCCCCTCCTCCTAGTTCCAGGATCTTCTGTCCGGTTCCTCCACCTCTGGTCATTCTCTCCCGTGAAGCTGGCCTGGGGGTGTCCAGGGAGGTGAAGGCGTCGGGGCCGCGTGGAGCTGTGAAGACGAGCGCTTTCTCTGCCCAGGAGAGGGCTACGGAGGAGGCAAAGGGGAGGTGGAGGACGGGCAGCCCGTTTTCCTCCCCGGGACACACTGGGGACCGGCTCCAGATGAGCTGCTCGAGTGGAGGGGGTTCCTTTCCTGGGAGGCTGTGGGCCAGGCCCGCCCTTGGTCGGGGAGCCTGAGGCCAGCCGCCTCCCCTCTGACGTCCCCAGCCCTGCACAGCTCTCCCTCGGGGCCCTCGGGGCAGCGTCGTCAGGTCGGGTCCGGGGGGTCCCAGGCACGGCGCCCCGGCCCCGGGCGTGAGGCCACGTGTTGCCCGCTCGTCTGCATGGGGCCGTAAACCCCTCCTGCAGGGTGCGCCACCCAGACGTGCAGCCGCCTTGTCGCTAAAAGCGCTGACGATTACCGCAGAGCAAATAAACGGCCATTTCACTTTGCAGATTACATGTAATTGTGCTTGGACTGTGTCAACTTCAGGTTTAATTGGTGTGTAGGCTGCGAGGCATGCAGGACAGCATGTGTAATTTATTTGTGCAATAAAATTTGCCATAACTGAGAGAGGAAAAATAAAGGGGAAAATAATATGTTTCACACCATAATTACATAACAAAGTCTGAATGAGAAATATTGCTTGGTCCACACACGTCCTCTGGACCGGGAAACGGGAACGCAAAGCCTGCATCTCAGCTCTTGGCTGGGTCCTTAGGAGGACAGCGTTCTGAGGCGGAGCGCCGCAGACAGATGGGGTGGTTCTTGAAACAGAACCCTCCGGAAGGAAGGGGCACGAAGGACCAGACTGCACCGAGGTGGGGGGAGGCACAGGAGGTAGAGTTTACTTTCTTCTAACATAAAAATGAATCTTGGATAGAAAGGCTCTCAGGGAGGAAGGAAAAAGACAAATTACTGCCCTGCAGCTCTGTGCTTATCTAAAGGTGTATCATTAAGCCAGAATTCTGATGATAATCTGAAAACTAAGTGCTCAACAGCAGAGGTCTGGCGCCCACGTAACATCTCCCGGGCAGAGAAGCTCAAGGCGTCCCTCGGCATCTGAAGGGTCCTTTAAAGGATCCCCCCACCCCATGCCCGCTCAGGCCCCCAGGACTTCAGATGCAGGGATGAGAGGGGAGCATGGGTGCTGGGGGCACCTCAGCTCCTCCCGTGGCCATCGGGGTGCCGTCCTGCGGGGGGTCACCCACACAGTCCTCGCGGGCACCCTGCCCGGCCGGCCCAGCTCCCTCCTCAGGGCAGGGGCTGCCACTGGGTGGGGGGCTCAGGACAGCAGAGCCCAGGGCCCTGGGACGGGCAGGACCAAGGAGGGAAGGGTCTAGACCGGCTCAGAGGATGGCCGGAGCAGAAATTCAAACCCCAGCCTCCGTGCCCGCAGAGCCCTCTGAGGCTGGGCCCTGTCCGGGTCTGCCCTGCGCGCTGGGTCGGTGGGTGGGTCTCACTTTCTGTGGAGCCGTGGCTGCTGAGCACAGCCGTGACCGTGACGTCCCGCCTGGCCCCGCTCCCCGGGAAGACGGCGCTGCGGTATTGCAGACGTTGAAGGGTGTGTCCGCCCCGGGTGCCCATCGCGGTCGAGAAGCTCCACTCCCCCTGCAGAGCTGCACCCGGCCGTCCACCCGCGCCTCCCCACAGGCGGGGCTCATGGTACCCGGCACCTTCCAGCCCGAACGTGTAGCCAAGCACAGATGCCTCCAAAGCACGCTCTCCCCGTGAAGGTCAGAGGGCACACCTGGTCTTGGGTCGGGACGGGTGGGCAAGCAGAGTCTGGGGTGAGGTCAGAATGTGGCTTTCGGCTTGTTTTTGGGAGGGCACAGCCTTCGCCCCTCAGCAGACAGTTCCCACAGAGAGAGAAGTGCCCTCTGCAACCCTGCATGAAGGTGCCCGTTTCCGTGGTGCAGGCAGGCGCGCGGAGGCCCTGCTTCCGACGGGGGCCGGCGTGTGTCCTGGCATCTCTAGGGCACCCCGGTGCCCGCGGGGAGGGTGGGGGCTGAGGGCGCAGGCCTCGTGCCCCCGGGACTGTGTCTGCAGGTGCCCCAGGCTCAGCCTTCCCTTAGCCATCCTAGGGGCAGGTGATGACACTGGTTCTACACGTGGAGAGGTGGCCGGGGGTGGGGCGGACACCTCCCGCGTCACACGGGCATCCTCCAGCCCCCTCTCACGCTGCCGGGGCTGCGGGGACGGGTCCCTGTGCCGTGGACCACCTTCACCCGGTCCTCCGGCCTCTCTGGCAGGGCCTTTCCAGGCCCGGGATGGACACGCGCACGGGAGCCTCCAGGGGAGGGCCTCCCGCTGTGAAGCCAGACCTGTGCCGGGGAAGTGCTTCTTCCTTCCTTCCCAGCAGGTGGGTCTGGATGCTCTGGGCTCCATAGGGTCCCACGAGCTGCCAACTGGGCGTTCCCGGGATGGGCCGTCGACGGGCAGCTGCGAGGGTTTCCTCTCCGCCCGGTTGCCCCTCCTGCTCCCCCACCCCGGCCGTCTATGGGGCACGTTCCTGAGGAGAGCTGCAAGCTCTGGGAGTCGCCTCTGCCTCTGGGGACCCAGACCGGACAGCCCTGTAGGGGCAGCCCTGGGTGGCGCTGGGAAGGAGCTCTGAGCTGGAGTGCCACCCAGGGAGGGCCGGCCCACTGCTGGGGAGGGTGCGGGACCCTCGGGGTAGGGGGGAGTGGGTGGGGGCCTTGGGGTGCAGGGGGGAGTGGGTGAGGCCTTGGGGTGCAGGGGGAGTGGGTGAGGGGCCGTCAGTGGGCAAGGGGGAGTGGAGGGGGCCTCGGGGTGCAGGGGGAAGTGGGTGAGGCCTTGGGGTGCAGGGGGAGTGGGTGAGGGGCCCTCGGTGTGCAGGGGGGAGTGTGTGGGGGCCCTCGGTGTGCAGGGAGAGTGGAGGGGCCCTCGGTGTGCAGGGGGGGAGTGGAGGGGTCCTCGGTGTTTAGGGGGGAGTGGAGGGGCCCTCGGTGTGAGGAAGCATCTCAGGCACCAGCAGTGTCACTGGCGGTGCAGGGGTTGGCAATGAGGCGTTGCTGTGGCCTGAGGAGGTGGCAGCTGGAGTGCTATGGAGGTTGTGGATGGACGGCCTCCGTCAGCGGCTCTGAATCCTCAGGAAGGAACTGCCGGGAGTGGGCCTGCCGACGCCCTCCTGAAGATGTGCGGCAGAGTCAGAATCTGAGCAGCAGAGTGTGGTTCTGGACCTTTCTCCGGGGCTGGGCAAGTGGAGGCCAGCTGGAGAAGTCCCTCCCCCAGTGGGTCCCCTGGGTCCGAGGGCACGACTGGGACGGCCACCACGGTCCTCACCGTGCATCCCCGCCCTAGCGCCGGGTCATCACGCAGTAAGTCCTGGCTGACGCCCCGAAGCCACCCCATTGGTTAAGACAGTAAATCAGAAGCAACGCCGCCGTCTCCCGACAAGGCTGGGGAGATCCGGGCCAGCTCAGCGTCCTGAAGAGCCCGCGTGGCCGACCCGGCTGCACGCCCACGTGGCTCATCTGTGGGCCCTTTGCGGCAGCCAGTGGGCACCGGTGGTGGACACGGTGCAGGTAGGGGTTAACCAGATGCCGGGGAGTGTCCACGAAGGAGGTGCAGTCTTGTCGGGCCCCTGGGGCTCCCCTTCTGAGGCGGGACCAGCGGGATAGGGGGTTGTTACTGGGGGGACAGTGACTGGGTGTGCCCCTCGCGGGGCTGGGGTTGCTGTCCAGACGGGGTGGGAGGGGCGCACAGAATCGCTGGGCCTCGATCACGGCCTCCACGCGGCTGAGAACAGAGAGGCCCAGGGCGGCTGGCACCGCCCGACGGGTGGACAAGTCCTAGGAAAACGTCCACCGCCAGCTGCCTTCCTGGAGCCAATTTTCTTGAAAAGGCTCGTCACCGTCATGGAGAAGTAATTGCAGAGATGTGCGTAAAGAACAAGTGGAAAAGCTTTGCCCAGAGCCTGCGCTGCGTGAGGGCGTCGCACGTGATTCTTATTTCCTTAGACGCCCTCGTGTTTTCCCAGCTCTCGGCAGAGGCGTCCGCGGTGACAGGCAGGACACGCTGAGATGGGAGGAATCGCCATCGCCCGAGGACACGGCCTCGGCTGCTTCCTGCTGGACATTCGTCACTGGCTGAGCTGCGCGGCCCTGCACCCCCCGCCAGAAACCGGGAGGGACCCGGAGAGGGGGCGAGATTTACGCCTTAGTTGTTTCCTGCACAGAAGAGTAAGGGGAGGTCAGGTGGGCGACGTCAAGGGGCAGTTTCACCTCCGCAGGGTGGCCCGGGGCCTGTGTCCTCTGCGGAGCGGATGAGCTGTCCGCGCCGCGGGGGCGTGGATGCGGCCAGCGAGGAGGGGGGTCGCCCGCCAACCCCGGCCCCCCCATGGGGGCATCGCCAGGCCGGTTCCGAGCTCTACCTGGAGGTCTAGGGGGCGAGGCCCAGGGGTGGGGACCCGCTTAGGAGGAAGGGACCCCCTCTTGTCCCCTTGGGACCCCACCCGGCACGGCACCCGCCCCGTCTCCCCCCACCCCCCCACTGGAAGCGGTCTCTCTGGGGACCTCCATTCCAACGTCACTCGTCTCACTCAGAGCTGTTTCTCCAAGATTTCCTTGATTTCGGTAAATGCCACCCTGAGCCCTCTGACCTCCGACCTCTGCTCTGCTCTGGGTGGGAGAGTGAGGTGCCCATGAAGAGAGGCTGCAGGGGCCGCTGACCCTGGCCGAGCGGCTCCCTAGGACCGCACCTCGTGTCCCCTGTCACAGGGGCCCTCGCCCGTCCCTGCCGTGAATCCAGAAGGCTTGCCCCGCTGCTCCGTCCTCCAGGGTCTCCCTCCTAAGCACCTGGGCCCAGCGTCCCTGGGTGGACGCAGAGGCTCCCCCGTCCCCCGGGCTTGGTTGTCACTGAAATGTAAGAGTGGGTGTCTGTGCCCAGTCCAGGGGAAGACCCTTACCCTGTGTGCCCCGGCTTGGCAGCGCCCTCACAGGACCGCACCGAGGGCCCTGCGGAGGCCCGGCTGCCTCCTCTGGTCCAGTGGCCTCGACCGCAGACGTGATGGTGCGCTCTGGCTGGGGGCCTGCGGGTGCAGGGAGCGCGTGTCCAGGCAGCACGTGGCTGATTCTTGGCCTGGACTAACGGAGGAAGAAGAACCACGGGTGGTCCCTCCACTCCTTGATGTCTGGGTCCGAGGCTCGGGGCGCTGACCCGTGTAACCTGAGCTTGCCCCCTGAGGGTTAAGTCACCGCTAGTTCTAAGCTGTGCAGCGCGGGCGGGGGGGGCTCACGGCAGCGCTGTCTCTGCTCGCGGGCTTGCAGCTTATTTATTTCATACCTGGTAGCGTGTGTCTCCTAGTCCCCCACCCCTGTCGGGCCCCTCCCGCTTTCCTCTCCCCCCCGCTCACCTCTAGTCTGTTCTCTGCATCTGTGAGTCTGCTTCTTTTCTCTTTTATCCCTGTTCTCTGCCCACATTTCTCTCCCTTCCATGCCCTGCCCCCTGGTGTGGTTTCCTTTACGAGAATGTCAAGAAAAGAGGGGCCAGGGGAGTGAGACGGACCCGGTGATGCTGCTTCCTGCTACGGCCACGAGGTCAGGTGCTTCCAGGCGCGCAGGAAAGTCAGAGCATCAGGAAGCAGCTTCCACAGCTGCCACCACCCACACGGCCTCTCTATGAGGCGCCCCGGGCGGCTGCCACAAAGCGCCACAAGCTGGGGGGCTTGAAACAACAGACATTTATGGTCCCCCAGGCCCGGTGGCGGGGACTCCATGACTGCCGGCGCGGCTGCTCCCTCGGGGCCCTCCTCCCCGGTGCGCAGACGGCTGCCTTCTCCCCGTGTCCTCTCGTGGTCATCCTTCTACGCACGTCTGCGTCCTCACCTCCTCTTCTTATAAGGAGCCATTTGCGTTGGACTCGCCCCTGCCCCCGTGGCCTCATTTTAAGTTGATTCCCTCTTTAAAGACCCATCTCCACACAGGCCACCCCCTATCAGCATGTCAGGTTGCTGAGACTTGAAGCCCCGGACAGGGGAGTCCGAAGTGCCCGGAGAACCTCCTGATTCGGGCTTTCTCTTCCCTGCACCGCGTGTGTGGGGCCCACGTCCCTGCAGGCCCAGTGCACGAGGACCCCAGCGCGTCAGGGGCTGTCAGGCAGACTGGATTACAGCCGGGCGGGTGAGTTACCGTGGCCTCCATGTGACACGAAGGGCTCCATCCCACAGCTGCTCTCCCTGGGGGGACACGCGTGGCTGCGTGTTACTGACTGGAAGAGAGAAGAATGTGCTCCCAGACGGTAGCTGCATTTTGGGAACGGGGGATGCATTGTTTTTTTTTCCACTAAAGAAACTGCCCCTGGACGGTGAGCCGTGGTTGGCGGTTTATGATGATCCCGTGTTCCTCCCGGGCCCAGCTGGCCTCTGCAGGTCACAGGGCAGGTGCGGGAGTGGAGTTTGGTCCTGGTCACCGCTGCGTCTCTCAACATCTTGGCTGTGGCTGGTCTCGGCAGGGCCTCCAACCGCAGGACCACCTTGGCTGACCTCAGGTCACATTTGGTGGGAAAAGGCAGCTCTCTATCTCCCCCTTGACCTTTCTGACCCTCTCAGCCCTTGCTCCGGACTCTGCAATGCCCGCGTGCTGCAGCCCCGGGAGTAAGTGCATGGCAGGTTCAAGGGTGCACAGGCCAGGGGAGAAGCCCAGCTGCAGCCTGCACGCCACGCACCTGCCCTGCCTGCAGCCACTGTGTGTCCTGGGTTCTCAGGAACGAGTGTCAGTTCTCACCAACCATCTAGAGATCGCCAGGCGGCCGGCGTGAGTCCTCCCTGGTAACGGCCCCTGCGGGGTCCCTTTTGGGAAGGCTAGGAGGGAGATTTGTAGTAGAAATGTCTGGTAGTGTCCACTCTGGGGGACCAGCCTCCCCTCCATGTAAGGGGCTCTGGGTCACTGAACTGGCTCACGTGGCTGCTGGTCAGGGGGCCAAGATTCAAGTCCAGCCTCGACTATCAGACCTGCAGGTTGTTTTGTGTTGTTTTTTCATTTGTCCCTTTCATTACACAAATCAAGGAAGATTTGGGTTAGTGTGTACGTGAGTCCTAGGAATGCCAAGGTCCTCTGGTACTGTCAAGGATCTCTGTGGGCCAGGCCGGTTTGGGCAGCCCTGCTACCCACCGGGGCCGCACAGCCACCCCATGTCTCGTGGCCAAGACCTGCCCTCGGCCCCAGCCACTCTGGGACCTGCTCCCCATTGGACGGGGCCCGGCTGGCGGCAGCGTCTCTGGCAGTCGCCTGCAGAGAACAGCTGCGGCAGAGTTGTGAGGAGTGGGGGTTCCCTCCATCCGTGGCTCCCCACAGCCTCGTGGAAGGACGACCTGTGGATGGAGGGGAACAGGCAGAGGGTGAGCAGCTCACGACGATCCCCCGTCCCGCCACGTTCCTGGCTCCCCAGGTGTCCGCCATCGTTTCATGCCGGCAGCCATCCGCACTGCGTTTCCATCAGCTGGCTCTCAGCCGCTCAGACCGCCGCCAGGAGGCCAGGACGCAGCGCCAGGCAGCCACGCCGCCCGTGTGCCCTGAACCAGCACCGCCCGCCTGCCAGCCTGGCCTGGCGCCCTCAGCATCCTGCCCGCACCTTCCCGGGCGTCTGTCGGCGCTGGTAGGGTCTCACGTTCCCCTCGGGTGCACGTCCATCCTCCTGGGTCAAGTTTGCACCTGACCCTGGGCACCCCCGGGGTTTGGGGCCGGTTCTGGGTTTCACAGCGATGGGAGGTGATAGGGACGCAGGCTCTTCCGGGGAAGGAGAGGGTCGACCGGGGGAGGGTGGGAGGATCGGTCTCCTCCTGTGGGGTCTGCTCTCCTGCGCCTCCCAACACCTGGCCTGTCACGTCAGGGGCCCCGCGGGGCTGAGGCGGCTGAGTCTGGCTGCACGGAGAGCCAGCTGGCCCGCGGCAGGCCCAGCCCATGACTCTGGTTTCCAGGAATTGTGACCTTTTGGCTACTGGCGATAAGGGCTGCTTTCAGGCCAGCACAGAAGCTCTCGGGCCCTTACCAGCTCCAGGGTGGGAATGGGGCACCTGGGGCCCTTGGCGTCCCGTCCCTGCGCCCTGGAGAGCGCCGCAGCCCGCTGGTCACCAGAGCCTCCCCGAAAACAGACACCAGGCTCCCGATGGCCACAGGTGATAGCGAGGGATTATTTCATCACCCTGAGCAAAACTGACCGGCGCTCCGTCTCCCAGGGCAATGGGGTCACCAGTGCCTTTCCCCGGCATCAGATCGGGAAGCTCACTGGTCTCTCTCCTGGAGCTCCTGTCCCTGGGTGAGCCGCTGCGGTGGGTGCTACACGGACCCGGGGTATAAAGGAGGAATTCGCACTTTCTCGAAGGTGGGGGCTGCTGGGGGAGTCTTCAGTCAGTCCAGGACGCTGCAGACCTCCCCTCCGCAGTGTGGTCCTGATTGCAGGGTGTCACAGCCTGCTGTCTCTCCCTCCCTGGCCTCTGGAAGTCGAGGCTTCCTTCCTTTTGGCTTTCCCACCCTCTAGGGAATATGCTCTCTTGGACCCTTCAGGGGCCAGCGGGTGCAAACGGCGGCGCTCCATCCAGCCCCAGGCTCGGGCAGGCGGCTGGGCTCCCCCGGTGTGAGGCTGCTCCCCTGCCACCGCCGCGTCCCTGGATCTACCGCGACCCTGCCTGGAGTTTGCACGAAGCACCTTGTGGACAAGGACGTGTCCTAAAGCTCCACCACCCTGGAGGAGGCCTGACATCCAGTCCGGCCCCACGTGCCAGGTGAGGTGACAGCCACTCGGCCGGGCACTGGCTGGGGCTCCGTGGCCCTGAGCGGCGGCGACTCTGGGGCTACACAGGTCGCCCTGGCCTGGTTCCTGCCCTTACACGCCTGCCTAGCTGAGATCCCGGGAGGGCAGCATCCCATGCTGTGAACCGCTGGTGCCTCTCTACAGGGAGCACGTTGATGAAGTCTCGTTTCAGAGCAGCCTTGACGAGGGGGCCACGCTGACGGCTCCTCGCCACGTCTCTGCTATGGTCCCTTCTTGTTTTCTGGACGGAGTGAGGGGCCAGGCAGGTGTGCAAAATAAAAGTAGAAATATGAGGGTGAATCAAAAATTATCTGCACTCTGGCTGTAGAATTTATTTTACTTAACTTTTAGAAAAGACAAATACATCATTTTGCGACATAACCTCCTTGCCTTTCAATACACTTTGTCCATCTGTCAACAAGCTTTCATGTTCCCTCATGAAGAAATGTTTTAGCCTGAGCTGCGCGCCACGAATGCACCGCTGTCTTCACTTCTTCATCAGAAGTGAGTCTTTGTCCTCTTAGGGCTGCTTTCAGGGGACCAAACAGGTGAAAGTCCGATAGAGCGAGATCAGGACGAAAGGGAGGATGCTTTAACGCCTCAGAATGAAGTCTTTTCAGAATGTCAGCCGTGTGGGCAGAAGTGTGTGGATGTGCACACCCTCAGACCGCAGAAATGAGTCACTGCATGTTGTTTTTCTTTCATGCAAATCTCAAGTGGGGCATCCGTTTTTGCTCGTACTGTAGTTACAAATGAACTGATGTAACAGGTTCACACCTGCACAGCAGTGACTGGGGAGACCGTAGCCTTGAACGGAAAGTGCTGATAAGACAGTGCAGCCAAAAGAAGTTTTCATGTAACCGGAGCGCAGATAATTGTTGACGCTCCCTCGTATAACGTTCAAGAACAAAACTGCGATGGAAGAGCCTCGACTCGATTTTATCGTAACCGTCTAGAAAGTGCCTATAGACCACGTCGCCCTTATCTACGCGTACCCCCTGCATGGAAACGACGTGTTGCTTTCATGTGTAAGTATCTGCTGATTTATTTGTATCTCACGCTTTCACAAAGCAATGGAATCTCACGACCCTGCAATTTCCTTGCCCACCAAGACCCACCCCCAGGTTCAAGAACCAGCCACAGGCTGGGGTCCTGGGGGGGGGGGGGCGTCCGGTGTGACTCCTCCGTGCTCGTGAAAGATGGGCAAGCGTGCAGCGAGGAAGCAGACGCACCCGCATGTCTGTGGTTCAGGTGTTGGTGAATCAAGCTCTATTTTAAATACAAGGACGGCATTTTAAAATGAACTCAACGGCAGGTGAGGTGCATCTGGGAACAGGAGGCTCTGCCCCTTCACTCTGTTACCCAGCTTCACAGAGTTCTGTGTGTCCTTAGGTAGGCATGTCTGTACCAAAGAGGTTCAAAACAAGGACGTTACGCTCGTTGAGGGAAGAAACTGCTCGTTGTCAAGGGTAGTAACTGGAAACCAGAGGGAAAAAATGAATGGCCTCTGATTTTCAGAAACACTTGAAGGAAAACAAAGTAACACTGTGGTTTGTGTGGTCAGGGAGAAGGTGGGGCTCTCCGGAATGGGCGGTGGTGAGTCAGACCGTCCCACGCACGCACGCACGCACACACACACATGCACAGACACACATGCGTACAGCCCCACACACGCACATGCGTGCAGACACATGCACGCACAGACACACGCACACGCGTGGACACGCATGCAGAAACACACACCCGCACACAGACACACATGCGCACACACACAGACACACGCACATCCCCCCCACCCCTCCCTGCGCCCCTGCAGCCGCCCCTTGTGGGTGAACAACAGAAACAGGTGAAAAGTTGCAAATTCACTGATAACCCTGAATCTGCATCCTCCGCAGGCAGCGTGGGTGCAGGACAGTTCAGGGACCGAGATAAGAGGAAGGACCTGCGCTCCAGCCTCCACCCCCTCCCGCCACGCCAGGCTGGCAAGGAATGTAGAGCTGGCGGGTGCACCCCAGGCTCTGGGCCCCCCCACCCCGGGACACAGCCTGCCCGCCCGCAGAGCTGTGGCTCCAGCTGCAGCCCTGCCGGGATGGTGGCCTGGCGGTGTGGTCCCTGGTCCCCTTGCGCTCAGCCAGGGAGTCCCCTGCAGTGGGAAATTCTAGGCTAAACTTTCTGAAAAGACAGAAAAGAGGAACGTGAGTACTTGAATCCCTTTCCGTGCTGAGCGCCTCACCCCTGAGCCCTGAGCGGTGGGGCGGGGGGGGGGGGAGCAAGGTCTCCCAGCCGGAGAGGAGACAGGACCTGAGGCCGGAGGGGAAGGAGGAGCCGCTGGGCCCGCACCCTTCCCGCCAGGGGTCAGGGAGCTCTCCTGAACCTGTGGGCCGCCTGCCCTGACGGCGCCTGGTGGGCGGCAAGGGCAGAGCCCAGGGTTGCACCCGGCGCCCGTGCTCTCCCTGCTGACCTGGCCCCGGCCCCTCACCCCGTGGCCGGGGGTGGTCTCGCACGCCTAACCGTGCACACAACCAGTTGCCGCTACACCAGTGCCAGGCAGGCAGGCCCAAGGTGGCCCCTCAAGTTTGAAGTTCTCCCGGTCCTCGGCGTCCCTCCTCCTTCAGGGCCACATGTTCACAAAGATGGGGCCGCCACAGAGACACCCGCAAGCTTCGTCTCATCCTCCTGGACAGATAGGTGTGTTCAGTGGAGGTGAACCTGCTGCCGCCCAGTGGACCCTGAGGACCCAGGGAGGGCCCTTGACAACGTGTGTGCTTTTGTGCGGACCACCCGCCCCAGGAGGATCCGTGCCCGGTGCAGGACGGTCCCTGCTCGGAAGCGCCGTGAGCCACCTTCACGGATGCAGGAGTCCACCTACTTGCCTGACATAAACGACGTTCCTACCCCAGGTGATGGCGGGGGCAAAGCTGGACTTGGTGTTCAGGCTGATGAACTTGAACTTGGGCTAATGTCCCATGAAAAGAGAGTTTCTATCATCAAATTCATTAACTAGGGCCTGTTTGCCATCTGTCCTGTGCACTGGGTGAGGCCCCTTGGACACATGAGCCCGCTTCCAGCTGGTCTCCAGGGCTGGGAAGGGCAGCAGGGGGTCCGGCATCCGGCCTCTTGGCAGCACCGTGTTCTCTGATTTCAGGCCGGAGGGGGTCTGGGGGTGCACTGGAACTCCTGGGCAGGAGTGTTGGGGTGGGGGTCCTGGGGCCAGGTGGGGCCTGGAGGGCGTTGCTCCCACCCCGGGACGCGTGTCCAGGCATGGCCGTCCGGGGACAGGAGGGCTGTGGGGGCGGGGCCCTGCCCGGCGGGAGGACCATGCTGAGCTCCTTGGGGACAGGCTGGGGCCCCCTTACCCACATCCTCGTCCTCGTCCTCGCAGTGCTGGCTGAGGCTGCTCCGACTCCTCTTCCCTCCTCCCCCCACCCCAGTCACGGGGTGGGGGGAGACTTCTCCAGATGTGCACCTCCAGGGGCCAGTGACAGCACTGGACTGGACAGGCCTCTCCTTCGTCCTCCCCGAGACAAAGCCCTGTCTCAGTGCACGTGTGCCCGGTTCCCGTCCGGGCCATCTCTGAGACCCTCGGAGGCCCCTGTGCCCCTCCTCCTTCTGCTCGATCTGTCCTGTCGCGAGGCAGCCACTGCCCCTGGCCCCGAGGGCCTGCTCCACAGGCCGGACCAGCCTGCGACCGCAGGAGCCCCTGCAGCCTTGCGTGTATCTGTGTGCACGTGTGTGAGTGCACAAAGTAGAGGGTCACTTCCTCCAGGGCTGCCCCTCCCCCCAGCCATTCACAGCGACCCACAGCTTCCCCAGAGCTGCTGCTTCTTCCAGGGACAGCGCCTCACCAAAGGTGCTGCGACCCTCCCATCCTGCCCTCCACTCCCTTTGCACCTCTCCCCACCTGCCACCTGTGACATGCACTTTACACCTGCTGGGCATCTTCAGTGCAGGAGCCTTGCCTGAACCTCAAGCAAACGCCCTCCCCACAGGCCAGCCTGAGAGGAGCTCCACGTCTGCGGGGCTGCTCTCAGGGAAGGCACCTTGGTGGGGTCAGGATGCCTGCGAGGTACCTGGCGGGGTCCTGGCACAGATGTGACACACAGGAAGGCTGGGCCATTCCACTGAACCAACAGCGGAGCGGAAGCAACGTGTAGCACCCATGTGTCCACGTGCACCCATGGTTCCCTGTTCGTCTATTCCAGAATATGCTCCTAATTTTCCTGACTTATCTGCGAGTCTTCCTGACACAGGATTCCTCCCTGCCATGTCCTGTTAGGACCCTGAGAGACCTGAAATCATCACATGGAAACCACCTTCCCTCCAGTCCTGTGGTTTGTCCCTGCTGCCGTCCTCCTTGTGGGTTACTGAATACTCTCCTTCAACCCCTGGCCACCCCAAGCCAGGGAGCCTCACAGATCCGAGGGACCAGCCCCCAGCTGCCTGCCCCGGCCCTGCCCCGGCCACCTGGGGACCTCTGCCCCTGGAGGGGGGAGCAGCAGAAGACCTGATGTGATCTCCCTGCTCACCGACCCCTCCAGACTTTCCCCAACCCGGCCCCTTGATGTCGCTGCCCCTGCCTCCACCCCACCCGCATCCCTCGTCCAGGTGAGCAGCGTCCCTTCCCGTGCCCTGGCCTCTCCACTGGCCCCTCGCTCCACCCCGACAGTCGCCCCACCTCTTGCTCTGTCAAAACCGCACCTCTCACTAAGCCCCAAGCCCAGGCCCGCGGAGGGTCCCCCTGCTGAGCACAGCCAGGGAAGCAGGGACAGGAGGGGGGCACGTGCTGGACCCCCGCTCTCCCCCAGCCGGCGTCTCCTGAGCCATCTGCTGGCCCCAGGCAGGCAGCTCTCAGCGCCTCCGGGACCTCGCGCGCCCACCTGCAAGCTCTGGTCAGGGGAAAATGGGGTTTCACGCAAACATGGTGCACCGGGCTCAGTCAGCCTGCCCTTCACCGGTCTGATGAGGTGATGAACAAGGACGCATTTAAAATAGTGCAAAGACTGAAGAAGCATGAAACGGCCGGCCGACGCCCTCCTGCCCCTCCCCAGGCCCCGCCTCTGTCTCTCAGTCAAGACCATGATGAGGTAACAGCATCTGGTCTACACCTCCACCTGAACAGCAGTGGGAATCGGGGATCCTGCAGAAATCCAGCTCCTGTTCTGGGAACCCCCCCTCTCCGGAGCGACCACATCACTGCCGCAGACACAGAGCTGCGACCGGCTGGGAAGCCGCCTGCTCGGAGGGTCCAGGCAGAGTCTGGAAACACCCGCCTTCCTACATCCCGGGTTCAGCTCACGTCATCCCGGCTCCTACCAGGTGGAGCTCACACAACCCGAATCCCGTGTCAGACTGGGGGTGGGGGGGGGGGGGGTCGCTGAGCTGCCCCGACCCCTGGCAGGTGAGACGCGCCTCCCGCTTTGCTTCTTAAAGGCCAGAGGGGCCGGGGCTGATGGCCGAGGACCTTCAAGGAGCTGATCCTTCCGCAGCCGCCAAGTGGAGCGTGTGTGGGGGGGGCGGGGGGCGGCGCTGCCTGGTCCTGGGACTTCAGATAAACTTGCTGCCTTCACCCCAGGTGCCAGAGTCCTCTTGGCACGAGGCATTTTTTTCACAAGTATTTCTTCATAAAGTTGATATTGGAAGGCGGTCCCCTCCCGCTCCACTAGGTTTCTCCCTCCCTCTGCTCCCCTCCTCCCTGCCGGCCTCCCTCTCCCCTCCCCCTCCCCGCTTCCCCATCTCCTCCCCTCCCCCCCTCCTCTCCCCCTCCTCTCCCCCACCTCTCACCCCCGCTCTTCTTCCCCTCCCTCCCTCCCTCCCCTCCCCCGCCTCCAGGCCTCATTGTCGCCCTTCCCTTCCTACTGGGCCTGAGCCTGGGGTCGGGTGGAAAGGTCAAGGTGCTTCCTCCCCTGGGCTTTGCTGCTTCCCCAGGATGCGACCCTGGGGAGGGGGCTGTCCGGCTTCTTCTCAGTGGCACCCACCCACGGCACAAGCGCTCTGGCCAGCATCGCGGGGAGGGAGGTGGCTGACCCCGGTCAGGGCTCTGGCAGCTGCATGACGGAGACAGAACCTGGCCGCGCCCGTGCGGGGGTGGGGTTGGGGGGATCCCTCCATTGGGGGGGGTGGGGATCCCTCCGCCTTAGCAGCCCCGACTCCAAAGCCGGCCGCGGGGGATGCAGGGCCGCCCGCAGCGCCGCCTCTGACATTAACATCCCCCCCCTTGGAGGCCCACCCACTGTGGGCAAGGCAGACCTGCCAGCGCCTGCGGCCTGGGCCCCGCACCCCGCTAGAGAGGCTCCCCACTCGGCCCGCAGCCGTCGTGGGGGGGGCGCAGGCTCAGTTTCCCTCAGGCCGCTCCCCGCAGCCTCGGGAGAGCGTGCCCTCGCAGCAGGCGGCCAGCAATCCTTCTGCTGCGAAGGAAGGAGCCTGGAAAGATCTTGCAGCTTCTCGGTTCTCTTTGGGAGAGAGTGAGACGCCCTAGAGAAACGGACGGCAGAAACGCAGACGGAAGATGGGGAGAGAGACGGGGGGTGGGGGGGCGGGAGGGGCGGGCAGGAGGGAAGACGGGGCGCCCGCCCAGCCCGGGCCGCCTGGAGCAGCGGCGGGCCAGCCCAGGGAGAGGCGGCGCGGAAACCCACGCGCACTCTCAGGAGAGGACCACTTTAAATCTTAATTGGTTGCCTTTTAAATATCATTTAAGGGCTGGCTTCCCTGCCGCTCTCTCTAGTTAAGAAGGTGTCGTGTCAAACTCCATTGCCTTGCTGGACATCTCTCCCTTTAGTTAAAAAAAAAAAAAAAAGGAAAAGAAGGAAGGGAAAAAAAAAAAAGGAACCTTCCGTGGCGGTTGGAGGGTCGATAAAGCTTTTAGATTTGGAGACGTTTTCCGGGAGCCCATTTCCTGCGGCTAAGAGCTGTTAATGGTGCTTAAGGAATTATCTTAGCCCGGCCGGCGGGAGAGCCGTATATTTCCCGCGCCTGTTCCCCTGTCGGCTCTGGATACGCCGCTGTCAGACTCGCTTAATGAAAAGTAACGCGCCGCTGATTACAGTTTTATCCGGGCTCTATGTAAAGAGCGCCGTTAATTTAGCATCCCCTCCTTGGTGTGCTTGAATTTGCCACGCCTGAGTGGCTGAGAGCGTCGGTCCCCCGCGCTCCTCTCTGACAGCCTCCCTGGGAGGGAAGTGGGGCCCCCGCCCCACCGACAGGGACCTTTCCCCGCAGCGGCTACTCCGAAAATTCATTCCCGCCCCCGCCCCCCACCTTGGGGTCGCCCCGACACTGGTTCTGAAGATTAGCCAGAGGGTGGCTAGGAGTTCCCACAGCCACCCTTCTAGTGCACACCCCGAAGGTAAGGGGTGTGGGTCGAGGTGAGGGTACCAGCTTCGGGAGCGTCCTTTCGGGCGAGTCTCCCCAGGGATGTGGCTGAATCCTTCCTCCGCACTTGATGTCTTTATTTCACACAGTTTTTCAGCTTAATCCAATAAAACCTTTCCGTCAGCCAGTTTCACCAAGACTTGGGGGTTCCTGCAAGATGGGATTCTGCACCCTGGCGATGCCAGGAGCCCGAGGTCCCGAGTGCAACAGGCTAGGGCAGCAGGAGCCGTCTGGGCCCGGGAGCGGGGAGGCTGGATCCGGGAAGGGCCCGCTCTGGAAGGGTCTGGGGTCAGGCCCCCCACTGGCCACCCGCGACAAGCAGCCTGGGCCCCGCAGAGGCCCAAGCCTGAGGTTCCTGGGGTTTCTGTCCCGCCTAGCCAAGCCGCCTGCGTCGGCGAAGCGTTGTTTTCGCTGAAGATGCCTGGCTTTGTGGGGCTGGGTGGGGGCGTACTCGGCGGCCGCCCTCCGCGCATTAAAATTCCTGGCGCCCCAGCCTCGGCCGCGGCATCTCCCCCGAGACTCCACACTTTCGCTATTACTGTCAAGTACCCTTGACTCTTTATTTTTGCCCTTTTATCTATTACAACTAATTCGAGTTCTTTTGCCCTTTTCAGTCTAAGACGTGGGCTTTCTGCAAAGCCTCCCCCTGCCAGCGAGCTCTCGGCGCGCGGAGCCTTTAGAAATTGAGGGGTTTACTGTCAAAATGAAAATTTCACTTCAAATTATCTTGGCTGACGCTCGCTCGCCAGGCCGGGGGCTCCCGCCGCAGCCTTTTGACAGACACATCAGCGGCGAGCTTCCGAATCCCGATAATATCATCCAAGAGAGCGAAAGTCAATACGGTGACAGCGCGCGGGCGGATACAATCCAATTACCGCGCGGCCGGCGGGGCGCAGCGTCCGCGCCCGCTCCCTCCGCTCCAGGCCTGGGGTTCGAGGTCCCACCACTCAGAGTCGGATCCGCAGAGGTCCGGCCATCAGGGGCCCACCGCTCAGGGGTGCCCCTCGCGGTTCCCCTCTCCCGGGTGGGACACTCACCCCAACGCCCGGCCCATCGGGCCGCGCCTTCCAGAGCTCCGGCCGCCCTGACCTTTCCCAGGGGACCGGGAGCGACGGGGCCCCAGTCCAGTACCGCCCAGCCCCGCCCAGCCCCTTGCTAAGGAAAGCCAGGGCCTCCCGTGTCCCTCGAAGGCTGCCCGCAGGCCCGCCAGGCGACTTGTCTTCAGCTGGCGTCTCTGCGGCTGTCAGTCAGTCTGTCCGCGGGCCGACCAAGGGCCACCATCTCCTTATCGCTGCGCCCTCGGGCCGCTCCACCGTTGCAGGCTCCTGTCTGGCGGCCGGTCCTTCCTCGGGGCCCCTGGACGTCTGTGCGGCCCAGTAGAGCCTTCAGCAGAGGGCTTGCAGGCTAGGGGAAAGCGCTGAGTCCGGTGCGCGCACCTTCGCCCTCGAGGGGCGCTTGCGCGCGGTGGGTGGGGGGAAGGGAGGGTGGGGTGGAGTGGGGTGGGGTGGTGGGGGCAGAAGCCTCTGGGGGGGGGGGTGGGAACGGCGCAGAGTACACCGTGGGAGGCGGGAGCCGGCTATTTCCCCCCAGATCCGAGCTGCCGGCGGCCAGCGAACTGGGCTCTGCGGGGTGGGGGTGGGGGAACCGGGTTTCTGAGCGAAAGTCTGCAGGGACCTAGGCGAGGCCTGGAGGCTCCCGTCCTGTCCTCCCTTCCCTCCAGCCCTGCCTGGGGTCTGCGGCCTACTGAGCACTTCCCTCTCTTGGAGCCACACTCGCAGGGTTTCCGAATGGGCGAGGCTGAGAGCAAAGCTGCAATCCCCCCATTCGCCCCCCACCCTCAGGCGGAGTTAGGAGGCTGGGCGGGCCAAGGGGGGCACCTCACTCCCGCCCAGGAGGGGCTGAGGGCGGGGACAGCGCCACACCCCTCCCCCCAAGGCACAGCCCCGGGGAATCTGGACGTTTAAAAGTTATTCTAATCTAGACAAAGAAACTTTACTTTCTCAAAATTCCGGAGTCTGGCAGTGGGGGAGAGTTGAAAAGTTTGGGGTCTCTCATCGCTATTTGGGAATTCAACAGAATCCTGAAAGTTTACTGTGACTATTTTGTTTCAAACAATGGCTTTACGTCAAGTCTTGGGCTCTGCACACAACCCCCGTGAGGGTTCTGGGTCAGCGGCTGTCCCCACTCCTGCCCCCGGGGAAGGGTGGGCAGCTTTCCTCCTCCACGTTTCCGAACCCCCAGGTTTCAAATGTGTTCATTTTGCAATGCAAACACCATCACTCGGTTTTATTGGTTTTGTTATATCAGCCTCCGAAGCAGGCAATTACTGGTGTGAACATACATTAAAAAAACATACTTGTATTGAGTTCAGAGTGTGCAATAGTGTAAACTCGGTGGAAGTGCTGTTGGTGAAAAGTATGTGCTGAGGATGAGATCAGAAGGTCAGCAGGCTGAGGAGTCCTCAAACGGAACAGAGGCGAGCCTCCAGCCCTAAAGGAGACAGCAACACAACAGGCCTCAGACGGAAACGTCTCCTGCGTGTAAACTTTTGGACGTAAACCTTATGCTTCAGGGTGTTTCCCTGCTGCTCTGAGAGCAGCCCTGTCCTGCCGGGTCCCCGAGTTTGGCATGGCCTGGCTGACTCACGTCCAGGCGCTCGGGGGGCTGGTCTGTGGCCCCGGGAGCCTGCGTCCAGATCCTCCCTCCAGGGTGGGTTCTCGGCCTGAGCTCTGCCAAGCTCTTGCCTCGCTTTGGAAACTCGGTAGAAAAAGAGTTGGCCACTTTGGAGCCTGCAGCCTGCGTGCCGGCGCCCTCCTGGCCCAGACGACCGGCCAATTAGGCGCAGAAGGGCTTGCCCCCGGCCTTGGGCATGGCCAGCAGCTCCTTGGCTGCGCTGGAGGTGGGGGCGTCGTGGGGCGCAGCAGGCGGGAAGGAGTGTGCCAGGGGTTTCGTCAGCACGTTGGCGCCCGCCCCCGGGGAGCGGCCCAGCGGCCCCGGGTCCAGGAGGGCGCCCTTAGCGGTGGCCCAGGCCTGGTTCAAAGTGCTGTGCCTGAGGATGGGGTCGTGGAAGACCCCGTCCACCCAGTTTCTGAGACTGGTTACCGGGGAGTCCTGGTGCCTGTCCAGGGCACCTGCGGGAGCTGGGGCCACAGGCGAGGAGGAGGCCGCGGGTGCTGAGGCGGGGGCCGCAGGGCCAGCGGGGCCTTGGCGCTTGAGCATGCACGAGGGAAACTCAGTCTGGCTGAGGGCGGTGGCTGTGTGCGCCAGGGACCAGATGCGCGGCTTGGCCTCGAGGCCTGCCGACACCCCAGCCGGAGCAAAGCCCAGCTTGGGCTCACAGGCCTGTGGGCCGCCCCCCGCGCCCGAGCTCGGCTGTGGCTCCGGCCCAGCCACCACACTCCGGAGGCAGCTTCGGGCCCTCTCCAGGTTCTGGTCCAGACTGGCCCCTCCCCCAGCGGCCAGGGGCATCCGGAGGGCCCCCGGAGCCTCCTTCCCCGGGGCGCTGGGGCCATCTGGTGCGGTGGGGACTCTATCCAGGCTTCGGTCCAGGGGCTGGAAGGGCGGTTTCAGCTCGCACTCTGGGGGTTCCCCCTCCAGGGGGTCGAAGTCCTCCAAGTCGCTGAGCTCCAGATCCTTCTCTTTGCAGATGGGCTCTGCCAGGAGAGAAAGGGTGACCAGTGGAGGGAGACGGGATGGAGGGTTAAGGAACCCCCTTCCTCATTCCAAGCGCATGGTCAGGGGCCCACCTTGGAGCTAGGAAAAGCACCTGCACCTTTCTTCTACCTCCATTTCCTCCAAGGCTCCGGTCCCCAAAACCAACACGATGGAGCTGATTTCAGCCTCGTATAGAGGGTGGGGTCTAGTGTTTAGAATGTGATTTTGCACCTTTAAGCGTGCTCCTGACCCAGCATCCCAGGCGCCCACGTGCACAGGGCCTCCCTCACTCGGTGCCTGGGCATTCATTTGCTGCCTGGGCCCAAGGGTTTGCCCTGTTCCACGCCTTTAGAGGTCCTAGAGCCAGGGATGGGGCACAGGGAGGCGCCGCCCGGGGCCCCAGCCCCCGCGCCAGCAACCTGCCACGCACCTTCACCCTTGGTGCTCTTGAGGGGCTGCTCCCGGGCTTCCTCCTCGCCGCCCTCTTCCTCCTCGCCCTCTGCGCAGGGCCGCTTCTCATCCGCACACTTGTTCCTGGGCGGCCAGGTCATCTTGTTCTCCTTCTTGAGGCGCCGGCGCGCGTTGGCGAACCAGGTGGAGACCTGCGTGAGGGTCATCTTGGTGATGATGGCCAGCATGATCTTCTCGCCCTTGGTGGGGTAGGGGTTCTTGCGGTGCTCCTGCAGCCAGGCCTTCAGCGTGCTGGTGGTCTCGCGCGTGGCGTTCTTCCGCCGCGAGCCGCTGTCCATGGTCCCGTACCTGGAGACAGCTGGGCAATGGGGCGGCGGCCAGGGCCGGGGCCACCGGCTTCCAGCCCCGGTCGCGGGTGTGTGTGTGTGTGTGGTGGTAAGACGTGGGTTTCACCCAGGCAGGCGCTGCCTTTTCATGTTTATCTGTGATTACACTCACACGCAGCCGGAGAGGTCCCCGTGGGTGGGGAGGCGCGCGGGCGCAGGGCCCGGCCAGCTCTCTGTCACTCTACATACACCTGTGTCTCTCTGAGTTCCTTTATCCCCGCCCCCGCCTTTGATCCCGAAACCAGGAAAGCGTATCGCAGGGACGCGAACCAAACTGCGCACGGCCAGTGGGCAGAAATGGTCGTGAGCGCCCGTGGGGAAAACGCGCCCAGAGGGCCTACGTGCATTTTCTGCGGTTCAGTTTTTCTGTGGCCGCACGAAAGGCGTACTGTCTGTTGGCGGGCAAGGACCCCCCCCCCTTGCTCCCCCGTAGGGGCGGGGAACTGGGCCCTGACACAGCACACAGGCGGCCCTTCTTGGGGTGCGGGGAGGCGTCGGAAGCCTGCGCGTGAGAGGAGAAGTCCCGACTCCGGGCCGCCGGCGCGCGGGCGGGGAAGGGGCGAGGGGCTCCCCTGGCTCGGGCCGGCTGGGAGCCGGGGATGCCCGGACCCGGGGAACGCCGCCCCTCCCGTCTCCTGAACTTTCAGAGGGGGCGTGGCGCTGGCAGGGGCGGGGCTGGCGGCCCGCGGGGGTGGGGCGGCGGAGGGCGGGGGTCCCTCACCTGTCGTAGGGGTACTGGCCCAGCGCCGGCTCGTAGGGGTAGTAGGCGGTGGCGGCCGGAGCGAGGCCCGCATGCGCAGATCCCGGCGCGTCCTTGGAGTCGAAGCTGTTCTGTAGGAGCCCGTGAGCCTGGGGTCGCAGCTTCCGGGATGCGACCCAGCTGGAGCCCCTCCCCTGGGACCACTGGCTCCTGCCTGCTTCCCGAAGACCCGTGGGCAGCCGCCCGCATCCCACTCCCACCCACGTCGCCTGTTCCGAGACTCTGCCTCCGGCCCAGGCAGCGAAGGACCCCAAGCCGTGGAGTTACAGCTGGGGGGTGTCGGGGGAACAAGAGGCTGGAGAAGGAGGGAGGGAGGGAAGGGAGGAGGAGGGATGAGGGGGGAGCGACTAAGGGACAGCAGAGGAGGAGGGTGAAGGGGGGAGGGGGATGGGGCCAGGAGGGGAGAAGGAAGGAGAGACGTGGGGGAGGGGAGGAAGAGGATGGCGGGGAGGTGTGAGGGGGCAGGGGACCCGGGGGGGGGGGGAGCAGGCCGCAGCGAGCTCCAACAGAACCAGACATCCGACCCGAACTTAGTAGCGAGCAGAAAAGAATAAATACATCAAATACAACGGACCACCCGCCAGGACACCGCAGCCCTGGGGCTGGCGGTGTTCTGAAGGACCAGGCTAGGAGGCGCAAAGTGGACGCGGGCCAAGGCGTGCTTCTCCCCCGCGCCTCGCCTCCAGAGTTCAGGGAGAGTGTGTGCGGCAAATCCCGGGGTAGGGGCGTGCGCGGCAGGGAGAAGTTTCGAGATACACCCCCGCCCCTTACCAGCGAGTAGAAGGCAGACGCCTCGGAGCCATAGGTCACGTAGTTGCTGTAGCCCTGCGAGCCGCTGTAGGGGCCCCCATAGACGCCCAGCGCCGCGGCTGAGTTGAGCTCGTGGCGCGCGGTGGCCAGCAGCCGGCTCTCGTAGACCGGGCAGTAGACGGGCGCCTGGGCCGAGGCAGCCGGCCCGGAGTCGGCCAGCGTGCGGCCACCGGATTCGCAGCACGTGCTCAGGGAGTTGGTGGTCATCAGGAACTGGGGGAGAGAGGGGCCGCTTGGAAGGGCGGGGCCGCCGGGCGGGAGGCTGGGTCCCTGGGCCTCCGTCCACCCCACGTGCCGCCCAGGAGCGCGCACCCCATGTCCTCGGTGCTACCGGCATCCTCACCGGGCCGCGCCTTCTTTCCCGCGGCGAGCTGGTGCGCCTGGCCCTGTACAGCCACGTGGGGCCCAGAATGTTCACACCCTCCCCCGGGGGTTTCCAAGGCCGCGGGGCGCAAGCCCTCGCGTGCCACGTCTCTGAGTCCCCGGGGGCGTAGCCTCAGAGCCCGGAGGGGCGGGAGGGGGCAAACAAAGCGGGAAATGGGCACCCTGCCCGTCGGATTTCCTCAGCGCCTCTGCCCACCCCCGAGTGCGGCGCGAGGGGTGCGTGGCACAGGCCCGGCTCACTGGGAGGAGACAGCGGGTGGCTGGCCGAGCGGGGCCCCCTTACCTGGGGTGCCGAGGAGTAGGGGTACCCAAACTGCGGGTAGGACATGGCGGGCGCGGCCCGGGGCCGGCGGGCGGGGCCGGCGGGGTCCTGCGCGAGGGGGCCGGCGTGGCGCGGCCACTGCTCCGGGGCCGCCGGCTTCTAGGCGCTGGGAGGGCGAAGCAGAAGAGCGGGTTAATTCAGCCACGCGCTCCACAAACTTTTCTAAGTGGGTAGGAAAGGGAGCCGCGGCGGTCCTTTTAGCTTCGCAGTCCGGAGCCTGGAGGGGGCCCTGGGACCGACCGGCCTCGCAGCGGCGGCACAAATACATATTTTGCAAAAAAAGGGAAAAAAAAAAGTGAGTCGTGCGCATCCGTCAGGTCAGCGGTGCGCGGCTTTAAGCGGCAGAGGCTCTGACGTCAGCCCCACGCCGCGGAGGCCGGCCTGGCCGCAGACGCGAGGGTCACCCGGCCGCCGCCGGGCCGGGCGGGGCGGGGACAGGCGGGCCGCGGACAGGCGGGCCGCGCCGCCGGGGCGGAGGGCGCACTTCATCCGAGGAGTCAACAGCGCGCCGACGAACGGGTTTCTCCTTAGTCACCGAGGGCGGGAGGCACTTTTAATTAGAAATTAATTAATGAGCAGCTGCTCCTTCCCACCCCACTGTAATCATTCGTCTCAATTACAAACGAGACGTGTGAGGGGTGTGCGAGCGGGTCTGCACCGGAGATGTCATCAACGCGTAAAACGAGCCGCGCGCTGGCGCGGCCGGCCGGCCGGGCCTCCGCGCTCCGCGCGCCCCTCCGGGGGGGAAGGCAGGCAGCTCGCGGGCCGGCGCTCCGCGGCCAGAGGCCGCGCGGGCCCGACTATTGTTTCAGCCGGACTCGGCCAAGCCTCCCGCCGGTCCGAACCCTCCACCGGGCTGCAGTTCCAGACCCAGCGCGCCTACCCGCGCGTCCGCCCCGGGAGGTCAGAACGCCCTCCGGGTGGGGGTCTGGGCCTTCCCGCAGAGCCCGCCGCCCCGGGGCTCGGGCTCGGTGGGCCGCCGGGCCTTGCCGCTCCCGGCCGCCGGGCCCCCGGGGAACCACCCCCCCTCCTCGTCCAGTAAGTTCCAGCTCGGCGCGCGGGCCCTGCTGTGGCGCCCCTCCCCACCCGCTCCCGCGGGCCGCCCTCCCTCAGCGACCCCCCCCCCCCGACCCCTCGCGGCCACACCCGGGACTGCCAGACAGCCCCGCGCGCTCGGACCCGCAGGGTTCCCGACTGGGCTCCGGGGCCGCTCCCGCTGCGCGCGCTGCTCCCGGCGACCTTGGGGCCTAGGTACGGGGCAGGGGGCGCCGGGAGCGGTCAGGGGAGCGTCGAGCGCCCACCCCAGCACTTCCCCAGCCGGCCCCGGCCCTGGGACCTCGCCCGAGGCCGGAGTGGCGGCCAGCGCACAGGCGGTCAGGGGCCGCCCGAGCCGCCCGGAACCCCTGGCCGCCTTGTGCGCCGCCAGCCTCCGGGGGCCCGGGCTCGCCGCTGCCGTTCCCGCCCGGCCTGGCCTCCCGCGGTCGCCGGCGGGGAGCCGCGCGCAGCGGCGCTGTGCAGACTTGCTAGGAAAGAGTCCCGGGTTCAGACCTGTGAATCGCCCCAGGGTCACCCTCTAATTAATGATGACGTTCTCGCCCTCTCCCCAGCTGCAAACCTGCCTCCCAGAAACGAAATCTGCCCGCTCTGACAGCTCGGTTGAAGGTGATTGATGACTATCTGGAGACCACAGTACGCATCATATCATATCTGCTGCGTAATTGCTTTAATTTACAGATGAAAGTGCGACTTCTCCGATCGCGTTGGACCGCAGCCGGCCACGTCCGAGCCGCTTGCAAAGGAAAGGCATCGGAAATAATGAATAGCCGCTCCATGCAAATTATTCAGACAGTTTAGCGTCTGTAGCCGGGAGAGATGTATAAAGAACACGAGTCAAATGACATTAATAATTGTTTTTGAATTCTGTATTGATTTCGTGGCGGCCGTGTTTATTTCTTTCTCACCTGAATTCCTAATATCACCTTCCTGTAAATAATAAGAAACTAGCCACCGGGGCTTCTCAGGCAGAAATGAATCTCTCAATCTCCCTCTTCTCCTCTGCTCCTCCCCTCCCCCCTCCTCCCTCCTCCCATCTCCTTCCAGGTTTCTGGCTTCTGCTGAGGCTTTTACGGAACATCCTCCTACTTTCCATTATTTATTGTTTACAAACAACTCACTCTCCCCGGGTAATGAGGCGCGGGGTGGGGGGGGGGCAGGAGGCGCCATGGCCCAGGGTGGCTGCGGGCTCTGGGAGCAGCGGTCTCCACGGGAGGACGGCATTCAGCATCCTTTCCTCACTCCATTCCTGTGGCCGCGGCCTCACCCGGCAATTGTAAGCGCTCAGCTGCTGGGGAGGAAGCCACCGCCCAGGTCCCAGTGTCCAGCGCCTCAGGGCTACCGCTCTCAGAGCGCGCTGCGCCCAGGCCTGCGCTCCCTTCCGTTTCCTTCCCCGGAGACTCGGGCCACAGCTCGCGGGGAACGACACCCCTGCACACGCAACCATTCATCTTCTAAGCAGCAGACGTGCTCTCACCCTCAGAGCGGGGTGGGCACAGCAGGTCCGTGGGGGCCTCTGGGGGAGGGGTTTCAGGCGCTGCCTTCGACCATCACTGCCGCCTTCTCCTGTTTTCCTCTCCAGCCTGAGTGTGTGAATAGACACTCCCTGTCCACGCCTGCCGGCCTGGTTCTCACTGGCCACCTCTTTCCCTGATCCTGAAATCCCGCTCTGCAGAGGCACTTTCTCAGGCCGCTGCACCTTGACCCTCTGCTTCCTGGCCCAGGCCCAGCCCAGGCTGGCTGCATGAGGGCCGCGCGCTACTCAGTCTGGGGAAGCTTAGGGCTGCCAGAGGAACCTTGAAACCTTGCAGGCCGCCCACACAGCCCCCGCTCTGCAACCTGGAGCCCAGGTTCGCCCCATCTGTCTGCGGCCGCAGGCACACCCCTGATGCCCCGCTGACAACCCGTGCCTTGGCCGAGGCCGCTGGCTGGAACGCGGGTACTTTCTGGGCTGGCGTTGTCCCCTGGTAATGCAGGAATAACTGCCCCTGCTCTTCCCTGAAAGGCCCAGCCTTGAGCAGAGGCACCCTGGGTTTCCCTCCAAGAGCGACAGGCAGGAGTGTCAGAATCTCAGGCACCACCAGCTCAATATGCCTGCACAGCCTCTGCTGACTGAGCCCACGTCCCTCCAGGGACCCCCGTCCTAAGGTTCTAAATACACCCGTGGGCAGGACCTGCCAGGAACTGCGCGGTTCCCCACAGGCAGGGCAGCGGCTCCGTCTTGGTCAGGTGCCCCCACTGGTCTGGAGAGAAGCCCAGGGCAAGGGGGGCTGACGATTATTCACCCCAAGTGTTAGATGTCCGCGAGTCCCCCTTTCTGCGGGGGAGCCGGGGGCGGGGTGGGGCTGGGTGGGTGATGTTGGCCATCGGAACCGTGGGAGGCCTCTGGGGCGAGAGGCCCTGTCCTGACCTTCCTCTGCTCCCGGCGGCGGGGCTTCACCCCTGAGGCCCGCTGAGCACCCGCCTCCCCGGTCCGGCCGGCCCCCAGAATTGTCCCCGGGGGCCACCCCGGTTCCCCGCACCGAGAGCCGGAGGTGGGGGTGGGGGGGGGGGAAGGGGGCTCTCTCCGGCCCAGAGAAGTTGACCGGAGCCAGAGGGCAGGGGCCTTCTCTAAGGCCCGGGGCCGAGCCCTGGGGGCGCGCGTGCCGCGCACGGCTCTCGGACACCCGGGCGGGGTGCGGGGCTCAGGGCTTCTGGGTGTCCCGGCGCCGCACTCGCGAACCCCGAGGTTGGCAGGTCGCTCCTTCGCAGCCGCTCCTCTGGGGTTTCCCGCGAAGCCGAGGGGCGAGCTGCAGGCGCGCGGGGTGAATTCTCCTCCGGAAACGCCCCGCATTCCGGCCCGCTCCCTCCGGCTCTCCCACCGCGGCCGCGCCGCCGGCTCGCGGGGCGCCGCCCGAGCCGGGAAGGCGGCCGCCCGATGTCCCGGTGCAGGCCCCCGGCTCCGCGCGGCCCCCCGAGCCCCGCGCCGCCCCCGCCCCCCGTCTCCTGCCACTTGCGGCCGCCGCGGCGGCCTCCAGACACCCCACCGGCGGGCAGCAAACTTTGCGCCCCCAGCGCAGGAGCGATCCTCGCAAAGTTTGCGCGGCCGAGCCCACTCCCTACCTGCGCCGGGGACGCGCCCGCCCGCGCCGCTCGGGCGCCGGGGCCGCGGGGAGCAGCGCGCAGCCCGGGACGCGCCGGGGAGTCGCCGCCGTCACCGCCGCCCGCGCCCCTCGGCGGCCGCGCGGAGCCTCCGCCTCCCCGGCCGGGGGGAGGGGTCTCGGCACCCCGGGGCGGGGGCGGGCGCGGGGACCTCGCCTACCTGCGGCGGCGCCGGGCCTCTGCCGGCCGCCCGCAAGGGCTCTGCGCGGCCGCTCGGCGCGCGCGCTCCGGCGGGCAGCGGGCGACAGCTGATGGAGACATTTCCAGGCGGAGCACCTGGCGAGCGAGCGGAGCGCGCCGGCGTCCCCAGGCGCCGCGGTCGTCAGCCGAGCCCGCACCGGCGTGACGTGGGAGAGCGAGCGCGCGGCTCCCACCCGGCCGCCCATTAACGCTTTCCCCCGCGGGCGCCGCGCGCTCGCCAACTTTCCCCTCCGCCCGGCCGGCGCGGGGCGCGCGGGGCGCGGGAGCCGGGACGAGGGGCGCCCCGGGGCGGCGGCGGCGGCGGCGGCGGGGTGGGGGCGGGGGCGCCCTGGCTCGAGAGGACACCCCAGCCCCAGCCGGAACAGCGCAGCCCCGATTTGGCCGAACCCCCGAGGGGGCCTGGGGCCCTCTCCACGCGCAGGCGGTCCTGCCTGGGGCCGCCTGAGCCCCGAGGAGCCTCGCCCCGGAGTGCCCCCCACCCCCTCCTCCAGTCCCCGTGCCCTCCAGTCCCCTCTCCCCAGTCCCGCCTGGGCCTAGTATCCGCGCGCTGGGGATCTAACTGAGGGCTGGCTGCTGAAGGCCTGGGAGCTGCCTCTGGGAGTAGGCTTGGGGTCCTGGCTCCGGGGTCCTGGCTCCGGCGCCCCTCCCCTGACGTTGCCCCTTCACTCTAAGGAAGCCCACTTTTCCTGCTCTGGCCGCACTGGTTCCCACCTGGTCGGGCTCTCGGGGCAGCAGGCCCTGGGCAGAGCAGCAGCCGTGGAGTGGGCAGGGGGCCCGGGCAGGTGGAGGGGGTGTATCAAGGTGATGGAAACTGCTTGGGAGCCAGTGGGCTGGTGCCTTGCCCAGGACCGGGCCACCAGCCAGGGGAGCTTTCTCAGGGCTGTCCAGAGCCCTGCTGGGCTAGGCCCCTGGCCTGGGAAGGGCCTGTGCTTCTGCAGCCTGAGGCCAGGAGGGAAAGCCACTGGTGGGCCCAGGTCTAGGCCCGCCTGACCCCTGACCCTCACTCAGTCAGCCCCAAACCCCCTGCCCTGGTGTCCTCCCCCACCCTTATCATTTCCACTTCAGAGAACCATGAACTTGTTTCTCCTGTGATTCCTGGCAATGACCTGTGAGGTCTGTTGACTTGGATAATGTCTGAAAAAGTTACTTGCTGTACCCCTCCGCCCCCCCCCCCCCCACTTTTTTTTTCCCAGGGCTCCGCAGGAACTGGAGAGGCAGTGCTTGCTTGCTTGCTTCAAGGGGTGTGTGCCGGGCTGGGGCCGTCTTTGTCTCCAGGTGTTGCTGTCTTTTCGCTTCCCCTGTGCAACAGGGCTTCCACTGGGAAAGAAGGGGGCCAGAGCCCCCGGCCTCCTGGGCTGGTGCTGGGTCCAGAGCTTCCAGTGGCTTCTCTGGGAAGGACCCAGCTTTGGCCTCTGAGCCTGCTCTGTAACAGGAGGGTGGGCCTCATTCAGGCTGCAGACCTGTCGGCTCCCACCCAGGCGTGCCTGTCCCTGTGGCCCACTCCCTGGGCTGAGGAAGGGGTTCTGGGAGGGGAGCCTTCTCAGTAGGGATGGGGTGGGGGAGTCATTTGATTCCAGTGGGAAGGAAGTGGAGGGAAGGCTCCTTGTACCCTGGGAGGGGGCTTGCTGGGCTCTCTGTCCTGTAGTTCAGCTCTCTTTCCTCCCTCTCCTCCTTCCTGCTACGCCTGATGATCTGGGCAGTGCCCTGCGGCCGGCAGGGACAGGCACCCCCCCCCCCCCCCCGCTGAGCTCCCTGGACGAAGATTCTTTTCATAGCTAAGGATGAGCAAGGCAGGTTTTGTGTTTACGACCTCGATTGGGTGATAAACTCATTTCACATTCACCAAGGCCTGTCTAACAGCACACTGCTGAGTTAGGGACCTCAGGCAGCCTGAAAGGCCCCCGTCCCGTAGGTTCCTGCAGCCCAGACGGCACCAGGGAGGCGGCACCACCCTGGACGTGCGGCTCCATTGTCCTTCCCCGGGAGGGAGGCCCTCGTTCACTGGACTCCCCCAAAGTCCATACTTTGGATGCTGTCAGGCCTGGCCTTGCCCTGGACGCCTGACCCCGGGACCAGAAGCGTCAGCGGCCATCCTCTGCCCCTCAGCCCTGGACCGCTCGGGCAGAGAGCTGCCCCAGCCCTCCCGCCACATTGCCGAGCCCTGCTGGCTCTGAGCAGATGATGGAAATCCCCCTGGCAGGCAAGGTCTCTCCGGCATCAGAGCGAGTGGTCCGTCCAGAATGCGGGTCCTCAGCCTCGGCCCCTCGGAAGGGCCTCAGTCCTCCCCGGCCTGACCCGAGCCGCCCCACCGCTGTGACCCCCACTGCTGGCCAGTCCTGGCTCCCCGAGGGGGCACCTTTCAATCCCTCTTTTGTTTTTCCTGTTGGCAGAGCCGCAAGTGCAATCCGAAACAAAAGTCTCCGTGCCCCCGGGGCTTGGCCGTGCCTGCATCCTCCCCCTCGCCTGAACCTTGCTGCGACTTGCAGAGGCACCTGGGGGTTGAGAGCCCGTGCTGGCGCGGACTGGGCCGGCTCTGACACCGCCCCCGGTGCTGCCACTGCCCGGGGGGCCACAGCCTCAGTCTCTCCTGCTCCCTTGGGCCCCAGGGAGGGTGAGAGGCTCTTACCCAGGCCAAGGAGGAGGCCAAGGACCTGGTCCCAAGTGAGGACAGCCTCCGAGAGACCACTGGGTCCTGGTGTCCCCAAGATGCTGCTGTCCTGGGAAGGGTCCAGCCTCCATAACCCTCCTTGGCCTGACGCAGCAGCAGAGCCGCGCGATGGGGCCCAGATCCCAGGGCTGCAGGACTGAGAGCAGCATCTTTCCTCTTTGCAAAGAGTCCCCTGGGAGCCTGTTCCCTGCCGGCCCTGGGGCTGCAGGGGAAGGATTTCTCCCTTCCTTTCCCCCCATCGAAGTGCAGCACCCAACTCGGAATTACTTAGAGCAGAACAGCAGAGTGTTTCCTCTTTCAGAGCAGCACGGTGTCCGGGTTAGACCTGGTGACCTGTGGCCTGGCCGCTGCGCAGGGTGACCTTGAGGGGACGGGTGGGCAGTGAGTGTCGTGCCTCCCTGTCTCCCTTCCTCTCCTCATGGGGTTGGAAGGAGGCCAGAGCAGCAAAGGTTGGAAAGTGTTTTTTTGTTTTCTCTTCACTTCAGGAATATGTGTGTCTCTGATGCTGAAAAGCATCAGTGGATTTTCGGGAGATTTCTACTATTAAAAGTGGAAGGCTGTTCATCCAAACCATGTCTGTGGTCTGTATGTTTAAAGTATTTACTGTGCACAGCCTCCAATCACCAAGGCCCCAGCCCCAAAAAGATATGCAAAGGGGAGGACGTTATTTTAAATTGTTGAGAAAGGTAGCAGTGTATACCATTGCCCTGGAATTTCAATATTGTTTTGAATTCACTGACACAGTGTTAGACAATCTTTAGCAGGAAGAAGAGAAATGTAAACATGGATACATGGATCCTCAGTGCTTGAGCTAGTATATTCCTGTAAGGGACCCCCCCCCACAGTACACATCCTACGGGGGAGGGACCCCTCCCACCAGGAGCCTCACCGGGCCTCCGCCTGGAACTTGCACAAAGAAAGAACATATTCCCAAGGTGGAAAGAAGAGGCAGGGCTGCTTCCCCAGTGCACTCACTTACCTGTGCTCTTCTCTTGCAACTGTGTGCAAAAGATACTTTCACAAATAGAAGGCAACAAGATACTAAATGGCATTTGCACCGGTCACTAGGTAAATACGGGAGAGAGCGCAGTGCTGGGTGTGTGGGTAGCGCACTCCGGTCTCTTGGAGGAAACGCGCACTGTGACCTCCACCTGCTCGGTGGGGGTTCGGGGTTGGGTGCTCCGTGGGAGGCCCCCCCCACGCCCCCAGCAGCGCACGGCACGTGGAGGTCCGCAGTGTCTGCACTGGAGGACTGCCCCCAGCTTGCATGCTGCCATCCTGGGAGAGCTGGTGTGTCCCCCTCCGGGTGACTCGGGCGGTGTGCTGGCATCCAGAGGCGGTGTCCCCACCCCGCGTGGTCCAGGGAGCACCATGCATGCCGCCTTAGACCCCGTTGCAGCCAGTGGTGCCCCAGCAGGGGCCAGGGCAACGCGCCGGCTTTTAATGACTGTGGCAGGAAATCACGCGGCAACGTCCTCTAGGACTTGGCTGATTTTTATACGAAAAAACCATTTCAGAGTATTTTTGAAATTCAATTAATTGAAGGCCCCAGATAAAAGGAACATATCCTTAATGGCTATAAAATAACCTGGAGGGAGGCGAGGAGGCGGGTGACTTCAAAGTGCAGCAGAAATACTTACTATTTCACTTAAAAAGTCCCCAGATCAATGACTCAGTTAAAATTACTTATACATTTAGCAACCCTTTCATTTTCTGTTTGAAAATGAGAGAGAGATGCTCTTCTCGCCTGGGACACAGAAGCTCCTGAAGACGACGGTGGCCAGGACCCTGGGTCAGAAGTGGGTCGGGCTCTCTGCCCGGACCCGACTCCCGGGGGTTCAGGGCCGCCCCCTGGGGAGGGGTGCGCGTGGCCTGGGGCTGCGCAACCAGGCGGCTTTGCCCACCGCCGTCTACGGTCTCTCAGCTCCAGAGACGAGAAGTCCAGGACTGCGGTGCGGGCAGGGCTACTTCCTGCAGCGGTGCAGGCCCCCTCCTGGACCCTGGGGCCCGGGCCGTCCCGCTGTCCTGGGGGACACAGCCCCTGGCCTCTGCCTCCAGTCACAGAGCAGTCTCCTGACGTGTGTCTCGGTGTCTGTGTCCAAATGTCCCCTTTTATCAGGACACTGGCCACCCTAACGACCTCATCTTCACCACATGTGCGATGACCCTGTGTCCAAATGAGTGACAACATGTGACCTCGGGGGGACACACGACACGGGGTGCCCTGAAGTGCCGCGTCGTGGCCCCGGTTTACTTCTTGAGCAGGGCCCTCCTTCCCGCTGCTGGAGGGACACCTGTGCTGCTTGCTGTCCCCACGCCACGCTGTGACCGCAGACTCAGCTTGGTCGCCGGCGGCTTCCCGAGGGAGAGCCACCTCCCTGAGGCCCAGCGACCTGCCTTCCGCTGTGCTCTTTCCATCCCTCCTGGGCCAAGCCGGCAGCCCTTCTGCTGGAGTAACTTCGTCCGGAACTTTGGGGGCATCTGTGGATTTCACGGAGGCTCCGACCATCAGACCAGACCTTCCCCAGAGAACCCCTCTTCTGACGTGGCCTCCTGATGACACGGCTGAGAAATCGCAGGTTCTCTCACCCTTGCCTGTCTGCGGACGTGAAGCTTGTGCAGGCAGGACTGGAGCCGGTTGTGGCTTTGCTGGGTTTTCTGGCCCCCAGCTGGCTCCATCTCTGGCCAGGGAGCTGTGGTGAGGACGCACTATGCTGCTGGGGGACGGCTGGTGCTGCCACGTTTGGGGGCCACGCGTGGCTGCCCACAGGGGGGATTGTACCTCCCGGCCACCTTGGGTCAGCTGTGACCCTGTGACAGCCTCTGGCCAGCCTCACGTTAGCAGAGGTGAGCTGTGTCACTGCACAGAAGCCGGGAGCGATGCGCCCATGGCAACAGCAGCATCTCAGGGGTGGAGGCTCGCGAGCCCGGCTCGTGGATGAGCTCCGCCGAGCAGGTGCACAGGCCCGGGAGTAGAATCCACCGCGGTTTTCAGCCACCGATGTGCTGGGAGTGTTTGCCGCGGCCTCACCACCTGCCCCGTCTGCCTGACACACTTATTCTTCTGCAAGTCAGATGAATAACGTTATAATGTGATGGTATATTATTATGTGACCATACTATGATGGTAAGATATGATTATAAAATGGTAATGGCATATTATTATGTAATTACATATTATAATTTTCAAGACAGAGAAAGCGACGAGGCAGAAACATTATCTTAAAGGGAAGGCATAGTGGAAGGACAAAATAGACAATGCCTTTAAAGACAAAGTTGAAATTGGGTTCCCTTCCCTTACTTTCATGGTCATGGAAAAACAGATGTTTTCAAGAAGTTTCTAACCTTAGAAACGAACAGCTTCTGGTTGGGAACACTTCTAGCCCTTCTGCCCTTCCACCAGGAGATGGACTGTCTGGCCTGGCCTCCGCGCCCCGTGGACCTCTCTGCAGGGTGGCCTGCGTGTCCGCGCCCTGTGGGAGCTGCTGGGATGGAGCTCCGGGAGCAGAACGCTGGGTAAAGACCTGATGGTGCACTGGCCGCTAGTTACAAGGACTTCAGGACTGGTGGAGAGAGGACTGTTTTGAGAGCTTTGAATCGCTTACGGAAAAACAATGATGAAACTCAGGGTTTTAAACCAGCAGTCCAAATGCACAAAGAGCGGAGACATTCTGGAGTAGCCCAAAAAATCCCAAGTATTTTTTCTTGTAGTTTAAGGGATATAAAAGTATTTAATCTTACAAAATTAATAGTGAATAATAATAAATACTACTTACTTTATACATTTTATCCAGTATTCAATGTTCAATAGATACTTTAAATATTAATATTAAATAATATTTAACATTACCTGTTATCGTCTAACAGAAATATTCTATTTGGGCAGTCAAATCGATCATTACCCTTTATTTATTTACCAATTTGTTTATATTTTATGGTCGCGTTCTCCATTCGCCTGCTCCTGTTTTTATAATTTCAGTTTTCCCATGTAGGCCTTCGCTCCGTCTGAAATGTATGTCGTTTGTGATACGGTGTGAGGCAGGGCCAGAGTTTTTTCTCTGCAACGGGAGCCACCTTCTGTATCCTCACTCACAAGGCCCCCGGCCTGGGAGGCCAGCCGCCTCCTCCTGAGATGTCCCAGCTCCTTGTTACCTGGACGTCACCTCAGTTTGCACGCTCTTTCAATCACACCTTCCAGAAGGTGCAGCCACCGCATTTAAAAACCCTCCTTTCATCGTGTGTGTGAAACGCGCTTCCGTGTCCACAGGCGTCCTCTTCAGAAGTTTCCCTGAAGCCTGCGCGGCCTGAGGCCACCAGAGAGCCCAGCCTCGGGCCAGCCTTTCTGCTCCGCGTGACTCTCTCAGGCCGGCGCAGCGTCCGTGGCCCGGGACTCCCCGTCTTGGCTGAAACACGCAGCTCAGGCCGTCCCCTTTCCAGACGGGGCTTTCCTGCGGCCCGGTGTCCTGTCTGTAGGATGGCCAGTACCAGGAGAGTATCAGAGATGGAGTCAGCAGAGGTGTTGCTTTCCAGGCCCCCTGACGTCGTGTGACGAGCTGCTGGGCTCTGAATTCTGGAGTACTGACCGGGGGCCTGCCCCCAGAGCAGCAGGCCCACAGCCTGGCTGGACTCCTGCCCCGGCCTTGGGTGTCGCGTGGGGGAGGACGTCTGTGCTGTGCCCACAGTCCCTGGAGGCCTCGGTGGACCTTCCAGCTGACCTTGGGCTCCCAGACCCCCGGTCCTCCTCGCCCTCCTCACGATAACGCTGACTCTTGGTGCCCCGGTCGTGTCTCTCGTTGGGGGGGGGGGGTGCAGCAGCCGTCATCTCGGGAGGAATGGACGCCCTTGAAACAAACACAAGGTGTCTTTGGCCGTCAGCGTTGGCCACCAGTTGGCAGAGGAGGCATTTCATTTTGGGTCCCCAGGTCTTCAAGGTCAAGGCGAGCATCCTCACAGCACTGGGAAAGGGTTGCTGGTTTTCTCTTTAATGCTCCCCCCCGCCCAGTTTCTATCTATCTATCATCTATCTTTCTATCTATCTATCTATCTATCATCTATCTATCATCTATCTATCTATCATCTATCTTTCTATCTATCTATCTATCATCTATCTATCTATCATCTATCTTTCTATCTATCTATCTATCATCTATCTATCTATCTATCTATCTATCATCTATCTATCTATCTATCTATCTATCTATCTATCTATCATCTATCTATCTATCATCTATCTATCTATCATCTATCTTTCTATCTATCTATCTATCTATCTATCTATCATCTATCTATCATCTATCTATCTATCTATCATCTATCTATCTATCATCTATCTATCTGTTTGCAGTATAGTGGATTCATAGGGGTGTGTTAATTACTGCTGTACAGCAAACTGAGTTGGTTATACATATATACCCATTCTTCTTCATATTCTTCTCATAGTGACTATAGTTCCCTGTGCTGTCCAGTAGGACCTTGTTGTTAATCCATGGAGTTTGGGATTTTCTTTAATTCATAAAGGTTTTTTTTCCAGACCAGACACTGGGCCAAGTGGTTTGAAAGATCATGAGCTCTGAAAATTTTCTACAGACTAAAAACTTCAAAAACCATTGAGCTGGTAGTTTGCACACTTACATTTTACCCACCTCTGTCTTTGCAGCTGCCGCGGCGCAGAGGAGCTCGCAGAGGAGGTGGAAACAGCCACCTTTATTCCAGCCAAATGCGCCACAAAGACAGTGGTGCGGATTACACGGGAGGGACGCTTTCATAGGAAACCCAGAAATAGAATGTTTGTGTCCAACTTGATCACAGATTTAAGTGTTTTCCTGTGACGCTGGGACACGTGGCCCTCAGCGTGCGTCCCGGGGGCGGGGCAGGCCCAGCCTTACCCACGGACGGTGGGGGCGTCTCTCCACCTGCGGCTCCTGCGAGCCTGTGCCCAACAGGGTATCAGTACGCATCTTCCTGGCCTCAGCGCCTCCCGGATCTCGTTTTCCAGTTGTGCGTGTTCACCTCTGGTTTGCTTTCTAGGTCTGATATTGCCATTTTATAGCCGGGCTCTGACCGTGGGTTACAGCTTTGTGAAACCCCCGAAATCACAGGCTTCTGGGGTGATCCTGGTGCTGGCGACCTGCCGCGACTGTGCCCCCGGCTGCTTCTGGATGGCAGCTGCGGGGTGAATTCCTCTCCACCTGCACGGCGGGCGGCATCTCCATGCTCACGTGTGCTGCCAGTTTTATCGGGTGCCCCTCCTACTAGGTGGCCTCTAGTGGACAGCAGGCTGATGTCACGGAAGCCTCTTGTCTGTGGCCAGCGGAGCCTCAGTGGGTCAGAGGTCGGGAAGCACCGCGGGCAGGCTTGTGAAGCCACATGGATGACCTGCTCCCAGAGGGGGGACGATGGAGCCACGCCAAGCCACACCCGTCCCTGCTCCCACCAAGGGCAGGGGGCTCTCCAGCAGCCCACCCGCTCCGAGTGAACGTGCCCAGACGTGGCTGCGCCACGGGCAGGGGAGCCACGTGGACGGATGGCGTGCAGGGCTGTCCTCTTGGCCCATCCTTTGAAACAACGTAGAAGATACTCGTGGGGATCGTGAAGACACTAGCTCCCCCTGGTCCCAACTCCACATTTTAAAACCATCTCTCACGGAAAACTCCAAACATCTGCAACGATAAAGAGAATCACAGACTGGAGAGAAGCGGCAGGTGTTGATCAACCAGTTTTTCCATAATTCAGGGCCATTCTGACCCACTGTCCCCAACCTGTTGGCTTCGAAGCAAACTCAGGGCAGCATATCTGCAAATATTTCAATGTGTTTAAAAGATATGAGAAATCCCCAGGACAGACATCACGCCTGCGATCTCGAGGATTCTCTGATCTCCTCAAATATGCAGTCGGGGTTCCACGTCCCTGTTTCTCCCAGTTTGTTCCAACCTCAGGATGCAGTGAGGGTCAGACGTGCTCAGGGGACGTCTCTCCTCGCTCCTCCGAGCGTGTAGACGTCCTGTCTGTCTTTCCCGTTTCTGCTGCCGTTTTGCTGTTGTCGAAGTGGGGTTTTTGTCCTGCCCAGGTTCCTGCTTTTCGCCGACCCGGCCCTCACGGACTTGGTCAACATCCTCCTTTGTCCGCGGTACTTCCTGTGCGTTGGCGCTTCGTCGTGGACACCTCGCCAGCTTTGGGTTGGACGTGGGCGAGACTGCTTCACGGCCCGCGTGGGTCTCCCTGAGGGGTTCCATTCAAAGGGGAGTCGTTCTTCCTGGGGTGCTGGGGACCTTCGCTGAAGCCTACGGGGATCTGGAAGGTGCCGTGGGAACGTTCCCAGTCTTGCTTCCCCTCTTAGCGGGAGTGCTGTCAGGAGAGCTCGCCCCGCTCCACCGCGTGCTTCAGCGCAGGGGAGACAGCACACAGTGACCCGGCGTCTCAGGTCCTCCGAAGGGGAGAAAGGAGGGCTCTTTTCAGAGGCTCCGTATCCCCTCCTGGATTTGAACCCGGTTCACGTGGTTTGATCCGTTGCAGTACTGTCCTTATCGGGGTGTAAATCGTCCCATTGTGGCCACGGGAACCTCTTCCCCGCACAATGTTCGGGGAGGGCCCCCTACGTCCCGGCTCGGCCGCGGGTTCCGGGCTCATCTCACGTGTCTCCTGTCCCAGTCCCGGGATGGGCGATTTCTCCCTCAAGTCCTGGATGCTTTTACAGACAAGTGTTCTTCCCAGGCCACAGCCTGGGCACCATGTCACTGCGTTTGAGACGCGGAGGTTGGGGCTGCAGGTGTGTCCACAGGGCACAGCAGGGCCCGGGCTGTCCTGTCCGTTTCCCTGGGACGAGGGGTCCACACGGGGGCTTCCCGCTTTCGTGGTGGGGGGCTGAATCCTAGCCCGGGAGTCTAATTGTCACCATAAAGGGTACACTTTTGTTTTCCATCCACATTTCATATCTTCCACGTATTTATCCTTGGAATAATGCTTTGATCTGTAAAAGGAAATCCTGCTTTATATTATGGGAGAACATTTGGTGGTAGCTATGGAGAAAGCATGTTTCTCTTTCTCAGAATGAATTTTGTTGCCACCATCCGAGAGAGGCTGGTCGATCTGTGCCCTCACAACCCGTCTGCAAGAACCGTGTGGTTTCATTAAAGCGACACAACACCTGGGCATCCGGCGAGAGCGTGGGAAGCCCTGCGGTTTATGTCGGGGACCCTGAGAGGTATTTGCTGGGGTGGAAATGGAAGCAGACGGTGTAGGTGGCCTGGGGCTCTTATCCCGCCTGAGGTGGCATGAAAGGGAAGGATTGTGAGAAACGTGGATGTTAAAACCCTTTTTCTGTGAGAACCAAAATCCCCTAACCGGAAACCCACCAGATGGGGCTGCGGGGTCCCCAGGGCGGGGGTCAGAGCAGGCCAGAGCTGGCGGCCCCAGCCAAGCCCTCCTCCTGGGCCCCAGGGTCACCCTGTCTCGGCCCTCCAGGCCCACGTGTCCCAGACAGCCCTCCCGGGAGGAGTGCAACGAGAGGCACGTTTCCAGCGAGGACACCCGAGCACGCCTGGCTGGCGGCAGTCAAGGCGGCCGTCTGGAAGCTCTGGGGAGAGGCAAGCAAAGCCGGAATCGTCCCCTTGACAAAACTTTTCCGAATGTTGGAGATCCCACTCACGTTACACAATACGCTGATTTTTGTCACCCGTTTCATATTTCACCTGAAACAGCCGTTTGATTAAAGAGGAAGACTGGTTGGTCTGGGGTGTGGGAACGTCCCGGCACACACGTGCACAGCCGGGCGGCAGACCCCCCCGGCCCGGGCTGGGGCCCGCAAACCTGCACGCTGGGCTGAAAGCGTCCTTTGTGGGCCCTCCTCCTTCGGTCTGCTTCTTCCTGCATCCCTTTACTCTGAATTTCTAGCAAAGTTTCCTGGAACAATAGCTTTCTCTTCTAAACTCAATTGATTTTATGGTCCTCAGAAATGTTTTTCATAAGCACCTCACTGGAAAAATATTCTTCAGTAGTGTCTGCCAGCAAGCTGACAGAGAAAAAGAACCAAACTCACTCGACCACTTTTCCATGGTTTAATCCATTGCCTCGTTTCTGAGACTTGAGGAAGATCCAGCCAATAAGAGGAATCTGAGGGTAAAGACTCTGATCACAGCACATCCTCACCAGCAGTGCATCAGCTCGCAGCTCAGCCCAGTGCCGGGCAGCAGACAAGTACCGCTCCTGCTTGCCAGAAGGCAGCGCCCACCCTCCGTCCCGGCCCCCAGGGCCCAGGCTCACGGAATTCCACAGGGCGCTGTTACGCTTGCTTAGGATGTAGCTTATTTCCAGAGGAGAAGTAGGCTCTCAGAAAATGGGTCTGAAGGAAGGAAGGAGTGAATTCAGGTGCTCACCGTCACTCCCCCAAGCAGGGTGCCTCTAGGAGCAACTCCCGGTGGCCTAATCTTTTCCCTCCTGGGAAACTCCAGCTTGGGCTGGTGCCCTCCCTTCCGCCCGGGTGACCGTGACCTCAGCTCCAAGGATCAATCCTTGTTCTCTGCCCCAGGGACAGGCCAAACATGGCCTTAGTGATTTATCCCCTGACACATTGTCCTGAGACGCGTGCAGCCTGACCTTAGGTGTGGTGAACATCCCCTCTGAGTCACCAGTGCAGCCCACGCCCACAGGGACGGCGGGGAAGCCACAGGCAGGGCCGCTGGGGGCCACGTCAGAAGCTGCCAGCCACCAGCACGCGCGTGCAACACGTGCTGGCCACTGAGAGGTAAGGGGAGGTCCGCTCAGGGTGTGGACAAGATTTCTTGGTGATAAAAAGAGGCAGAAAGAGAGGACCTCTTTTTCTGCTGGACCTGGTCACGTCTGGAAGTGGCCTTTGGAATGAGCAGCTATCACTGCGGCCTGAGGATGGAGAGTGGCCCACAGGGAGGGAGGCAAGTGGGTCCTGTGCTGCCCGCACGACCTCCCAGGGTGGGCGGTGAGTCCAGCTGGGTGAAGCTAGCCTGCGGCCAGGCTCTCTGATGCTTGCGGCCCAAAGAACCCTGACTTCTGTCTCCGTGACCCTGTTCTTGAACTCTCTTTCTGAGTGTACAGTTTTGTTGGGTCATCTTAACCAAATAAACCTCCCAGCCTCACACGGAGAAGAGCTTCTGTCAGGCGGTGGGGCACCACTAGCTCAAGTCAGTGGAGAAGAGGTTAAACTCATTTCAATCACAATTAAATAGTAATAGCGAAACTGAGTTCTTAGACCCGATTTTGTTTCTCGGTTTAGTTGACTGTCTTCTGATCACTAGCGCCGTGGGTTGGTAGAGAGAGCAGGTAGATTAAGTAGGTGATGAGTAGTTTTGTGTAAGAAGAAGGCTAGTACCTACAGGGACCTGCCGTGGAGTCAGACTTTGTAACCCCAACGAGCTGCACGGCAAGGACGGCAGGGAGCACTCGGGAATGTGCCAGGCGTGGGACGGACACACGTCTCTTCACTAATGGAGAAGATGCAGCTGTCGTGGGGGTTTGAAGAGGATTGAGAAGCCACTGTGACAGCAGGTCAGGCTCTTATTAGGACTTCTGTTTTTTTTTGGTGTTCACGTATGAGCCCTGTACTGTATGCTCATGTATAAGCACACATGAGCTCGTGTAAGTCTGTGTGCAAGTCTGTGTGCAGGTACACGCGTATGTGTGTGTCTTATGAAAAGTAAGGTGCATGAGGTCTGCAGCATCTCTCTTTTCTGCATCTGTTTTATGGATAAGCCAGTGAGTTTGGGAAGCCAGGGAAGGCCTGCCATGTACAGCTTATGTCCTGAAGGGAGGTGACAGTGTCAGTCTAGGCTGGAGGGTCAGGGAGACAGCAGGGGTGGAGAGCAGTGCGGGGGTGGGGGGTGGTACCTGAGAGGTAGGAGATTCTTGTAGGAGGTCATATGTGAGCTGAAACCTGAAGGACAAGATTGAGTCAGAGGGTGATTGGAAGGGAAGGAGCTGCCTGGATTGTCCAGAAGTTCAAGGAACGAGGGGGTGGGGTGGGGGTGGGGGGGGTTAGGGGGGTGCCCACGGGCCGAGGGGAGGGAGGAGAGAGGTGAGGCCAGGTGCGGAGACTTGGGGACCTGGCGAGGAGCTGGGTTTTACTCCAAGAGCTATGGGGAGGCTCCAGAGGGTTTAAATATAGTGATATTTGCGTTTTATAAAATGCCAATCTTTGTGATGTAAAGACGGGAGATGAGTCAGAAGAGCAGAAAGGAGGGAGGTTGGGTGACAGCTGCTTTCGTCCAGGTGACACCGACTGGGTCCTGGCCTTAGTGGAGAATCACAGGGCTCACCAAGCAGCCAGAATGTCCACAGTTTTCTTGGAGATACAGCTTTGGAACGACAAGCCACCAACGGTCATTCTTTCAATGAGCGTCTGAACTGGCAAGAGGAGAACGGCTGTCTCCCAAGGAGGTCTCAGTTCAGCCGACCCCGGGAGGACACGCGGACCAGGGGCTGGTGCGGCCGGGATCCAGAGGTCAAGGCGACGGCCGTCTCCTGGCTGTGGGTGTGGGCCGGATGCAGGGCGGGCGTCTCTGCAGGGCTTGGGCGCGGGGCAGCAGGAACAGCCCACCCGGCTGCGGTCCGCTTGTCCTCACCCCCAAGCCGGACCTGAAGCAGCCGGTGTTCCGCGCACGGCGGTCAGGATGCATAGCGCCCCTGATGACAGTTTGCAGCCTCAGGACCCGAGACGGTCCTCCTCCTGGCCGTGGGGGAGGGGCGGGGATGCTGACGCCTCGCGGTGTCCGCGTGTGGCCAAGTCGGGCACAGGCGGCCCCGTCCCCCCCCCGCCCCGCCCCAGCCTGTTCCAAGGCCGACCTCAGCCCCTCAGCGCTAGCGCCTCAGCGTCCACCGTGGGAGAAGGGTCCTGTGTCCCTGCTCTGTCCGGGTGGCCTTGTCCCGTGGCACCTCCGGGTCCGCGGGGGGTGGAGGGGCTCACGTCTCCTCAGGCCAGGCCGGCAGGGGTGAGGACCTGGGAGCTGGACGAGGCACCCGGGGCCCGTCTGCGGGCCGTGCGGTCCCCCGTCCCCGCGCGCCGTCTGGGGCGGGAGGTGGGGAGGCGAGCGTGTGAAGCTGTGAGAGCGGCCGGGCTGAGGCCTCGCCCGGCGGGGGTCCGGTCCCCGCGCTGACTCTCCTCTGCACCCTCGACGTCCGCCGCCCGTCGGCGGATACAAGGGCTCCATCTGGACGGGGATTCCTTTGCGGAGACGACGGCCGGGGGCCCAGCCCGGAGCCAGTGAGCGCGGGAGCTGGGGGCAGGCCCCCCCCTGGGGCCCCCCCGACCCCAGCCTGGCTGCCGGGGTCGGGCACGCCCCCACCCCTCCGCTTCCCCGCAGGAGCCGCCTCTGATGCCGGCAGAGAACAGGCGCCTCCGGGGGCTCCGGGCGGCTCGGCCCCGCCCGGACCCTCTTCTGGGGGAGGCGGCTGCCCGCCCCGGGCTCCGGGTGACGCTTTCGCGCAGCGACCGCCACCGCATCCTTGCCGACGGCCCCGCACACCGGACCTCTCGGCTCCTAGAGGACGTCTCTCCTGTCTGCTTTCTCATTTCTGAAAATCTCATTTTTCAGTCGACCCACTTGAGCTGGGCTTGGAGACGTGTTATTAACTTGTGCGTTTCCTTCGAGTAAAGGGATTTATAGTCAACAGGAGACCTGTGATTTCACAAGTGCACCGGCTTTAATCTGAGTGTTTCAATGATGCAACCGACTATCCAGTCCTGACGGGCGCGTGTAGGATGCCGCGAACGTTACCTGCTTTTTGGGTTATTGGGGGACAGACCAGTCACCCGGTGCCTGGTGTGCAGAGGGGCTTCCGCGGGCGCCGTGCTGGGCCCACTCTCCCCGCTGCGCTGATCCCGGGGATGTTTTAAAACCGTGATTTCTCCACATTTCCCTCAGAACATAAAGATGATATACATGCGGCATAAACCGTTTTCATTAAGGACGCGCGTCTTTTACAAAAAAGAAAATCAGACAAATTAGGTTTTCTTCTCTTCAAGTCTCTTTCCCGAGGAAGATTATTTACAGTAGATTTTTTATTCCTCTCCCTTCTATTCCTCCAAAGGCAATAAAAAGCAATTCTGAGAGCACGGCAGAAAATCAGTTTTTAATCAAGAAAAAACAATCTGTGGGAAATAGGGCTGTGCTGCCCCACCTTGGAGAAAACTCTGAGGCCAGGGGATGGCGTCTGCAGGCAGGGCCTCTGTTGGACCGGCCGGGAGCCAGGTGGGGGCTGCAGGGCCTCGTCTGTCTGTCCGTCTGTCCACAGCGCGTCCTCTTTCACACAAGCAGGGGAAGGACGCTGCATCACACCTGTGCCAGGACGCAGTGACCGGTGCAGGGAGCCTCTCAGACCTGCTCTGCGGACGCGCTCCTGCTGTCTCCCTCTTAGTACATATTTCCAGAGACGTCGGAGAACGGCCCTGCTGGGCCTCCCAGAGCGGCCTGAAGGGGCCCTGGCTCCTGGAGGCCCGTGCGATGTACCAGGCCTGCACCCCCGACGGCCCCATGCTGGCCGAGGAGCACCCAACTCGGGGCGCTTGGTCACAGAGCAGCAGATGAGGAGAACTGCACCCAAGCAGCACGCCCTGCGCCAAGCTCTGGAGGTCAGCGGTGGGCAGTTACAGCCACGTCCTCGCCCAGGGCTGCGTCTGTGTCCGCTGCCGTTTCTGTGTATCATGAGAAGGACCCCTGACACACCTCCGTTCTGTCCTCCGAGGGACCCGCAGTGCCCACTGCCCCTCTGCTCCGTCCAGCGGGGAGGAGGCCGGGAGGGGCTGGTGCTTCCTGCGGCGCGGAGCCTCAGCTGTGCCGGCCCTGCCCTCGGGGTCCCAGGGTCACGCCCTCCTGGGACTACTGAGTGCGACCTCCCCGCCACCGCCACCTTCCCTGACCGTCCCGGGGGCTCTGCCCTCGCCGAGAGTCCACCCTGGCCCCTGGTGCTCCCCGGCCTTCATCTACCCCGCCCCCCGCTGCCCCTCCCCCTCCCCCCTCCTCGTCCCTCCCTCTCCCTCCCCCGCCCCGGGTGGGTCTTTATTATCTTTCACCCTTTTCCAAGCCCTAAGCCAACCACCCCGTGTAAAGTCCTGTCACCTGGGGAAAACGCAGCAGCATGGGCTTGGGCTACTCGATGACAACGTCTATTAAACAGTTTTTTTGGATACGTTCCAAGGCTCATGCAGAACATTTGGAAAACACAGAAGAGATTAACAAAGCGATTGACGGCTGCTGACCATCACACCACCCAGAGACAACCAGAGATGAGGACTTTGGGTCTTTGCTTTCATTTCATTTCAGTGGATGTGATGACACGTAATGCAACACACACGTGTCAGCAGAGGCTCCTTCCCAGGACACCCATCCTCCCCCTGTCTGGCCGGCTCAGCAAGCTTTCCCACAGAGGGCTGGGGGGACATATTTTGGTCTTTACGAGTCCCGTGGTCTCTGTTGCGGGGACTCTGTGTTGCAGTGACGGTGGCCTGGGCCATGCTGAGCCCGGGTGTGGCCATGGCTTGGAGGACCCCATCCACGACATGGGTGGTGGCCAGGGTACCTGTTCAATTGGAAAAGCACCGCGTAAGGGACTTTTCTGTCCTTCCCCAAATTCTGTCTGTGTGCGCGCTTCCGGAAAACATCCGAACGCCCTCTCCTCCCTCAGGACCTCTTCCCAGTTACGGACGCGCGACCTTTTCAAAGATCTCTGTGCGGCACGGGCGCCGGGTCAGGCAGAGCTAATGTGCTCCCCGCCAGACCTGCCTCTCTGGAAGGTGAACTGGCTTAACACTGATTACTTTTCATGAGAAAAATAATGAACGGCGGGGACAAGCCCCTTGGGCATCTGTGCTTGGGGAGAGGACGCTAAATGGAGCAGGGCGCTGGGGCACGGGAGCTGGGGGTGCAGAGGGAGCCGAGCCCTCCGCTGGGAGTCTACGAAGCGGGCTTATCCCGCCCTGCCGCCCCTGCTCCCCCGGAGGGGCTGGACCCCTGGCCGGGGGCTCCCCGTCCCACCAACATGTCTGGGGGGCAGACTGGGCAAACCTGAAACTCCCAGGCCGGGATCAAGGAGGCAGCAGGGAGCAGCGTGTGGGGGGCCCGGGGCCTGGCAGCCTGGGGGGTCCTGACCATGCCACAGGCCGGGGGCGTGAAGAGGGGGTGCTAGTGTCCCGTGGCCATGAGAACACCCCAGACGCGGGGGCTGAAAACAGCTGGACGTTATCCTCTCCCAGTCCTGGAGCCGGGAGTCTGAGATCGAGGTGCCCCAGGGTTGTGCACCCTCTGGAGGCCCCAGCGGGGGCTCCTCCAGCCTCTCCCGGCTGCTGGGGCATCAGGCGTCTCTGGGCTTGTGGCTGCATCTTCTCAGTCTCTGCTTCCATCTTCATGTGGCTTCTCCTCTGGTCTCTGTGGTTGGATTTGGGGCCCACTCAGGAAGTCCTGGATGAGCTCTTCATCTCAAAGTCCTTGGGTTACTTACACCTGCAAAACCTCTTTTTTCCAAGTAAGGTCCCATTCACAGGTCTGGGGATGAAGCTGTGGGTGTGTTGTGCCCACCTGCTTGGTACAGCCCCAGGGCGCTGTCACCTTAGCAGAAGAGCAAGTGGCCTGATTGACCAGGGCTGTGGCCAGAGGATCTTTAGGTGTGATTTCACCTTCTGGGAGCCCCCCACCTAGGACATCCCCTCCAACATTCGCATCTCAGTGGTGGAGGTAGAAACCAGTGAGGTGTTTAGCTCAGTAGCTGTTCTGGGAAGAACTCAGTTGGGTACCTTTGGCCTAAGAAGAAGTAGGATGGTGGGTGCAAATTGCTGAAAAGGTGTTTGCTGATCAATATTCAGAGAAACTTTTAAGAGGGGGATGTGAAATAGTGAAATATGAACAGGCTACAGTGTAGAAAGTCGTGAATTCCAGCTCTGAGCTCCTTGCCCAGCTCCCATGGACATAATCTTTGGTGAAGAAATAGATTCAGTTTTGGAGTGTTCAGAGAGAAAGTTAGATGTCCACGAAGTGAGACTAGAAAGAGGATCCCACAAAGCTATCTCTACAAGGAACCGAGCTAGGTGGCTAATGAACTGTTTTGGTAGCTTAAATAAAACAGAACACAGCTTTTTCCCACATCCAAGGGACTGTCTCAGGAGCTCCAACCTCGTCAGGTATCAGAGCTCCTGCTACCCTTCTGGTCCACCTCGTTTGGCTTCCATCCTAAGTTTGTGTCATAGTCCTATTATAGCTGCTGATGCTCTGGCCATCATATCTGCATTCCAGGTAAGAGGCAGAGAAAGGGTGAGAAAGGCAAAGAGGGCCTTTCCTGAAAGCCTTACCCAGTGATACCCTCCTCCATCTGATTGGCCACTTTCCTTGGTGATGGTGCTGATTCTAGACCACGAGGAAATTTTCCCTTATCTGCAGCAAAACGATACAAATTAGAAAAAAATATGTCTTTCTTTGAACTAAATTAATTTTTGTTCTTTCAAAATTTTTGCCATTAAAATGTACTTTTGAAATGGTGGCAGTAGATTTTAGTTACTTATTTTGTTTGACGCGCTTGCTTTTCAGAATAGTTTTATTATTTCACATATAACACACACATAGTTTAAAAATCAAACAATACTGCAAATTTTATAAGGAAGCACAATCCTGTTCCAGGTCCCAGCCTCATCATCTTCTGGTTTTTCTCCCCAGAAGCATCTCTCTTTCTGTTACCTATTTCTACAACTATTGTTCTCTATATTTATAAATAATATTGTTATCCTACTGTGTATTGGTTTCTCATTTTAGACCATATCTATTGACTTCTTCCTGGTATTTGCAGTTTAACCCTCTCGTGCCCTAACCTGTATCTTTTCTAACATGACTTCCCTTGTCTTTTCAACATATTTTTATTACTAGTTTTGGCTTAAATCATTTTTATTTACCGAAGGGCCAAGTGATGCACTGTGATTATTTTTTGTTGTTGTTGTGTAACTTTGCATTTTTTCTGGAGTTAATATTTGCCTAATTGTTTCCACTGCTTAATTTTCTAGGAAACTAGCGTTAGTTTTCCAGACTCTCTTCCATCTGTCAAATGCCTGATAATGAATGTTTCAAATGTCCAAACACATCAAACAGTGTGACAGCACCTCCATCCCCCTCTCACCCCACTGCCTCCATGTTTTCCTATCTGTGTAGTTTTTCCTTTCCTAGAAATTTTACATAAATGGAATAATTCAATATGTGCTCTCACGGACCTGGCTTTTTGCAGCATAATGTTTTATTTTTCTTTAGCATTTTCTCAGGTTCATCTATGTGGAACTCGAATCAGGAGTGTGTTCCTTTTTATTGCTGGTTGGACTCTACCCTGTGGATGTGTTACATTTTGTCTATAAATTTGCTACTAGATGGGAATGTGGTTTGTTTCCAGTGTTTGTCCATTGCAACTTATGCTGGATGAATATTCACACCTGCGTTTTCCTTGGCTCCTGTGTCCTAGTAGGGCTCAAGGAGATTATGTATGTAATCACCTTAGGAAACCTTGAAATTTATAAAGAGAAGATAAACCCTCACAGGAGGGACTTTGGAGCCTCTCTACTTGTCTCCTAGCATTTTTTTTTTTTTTAAGATTTATTATTTATTTATTTATTTAATTTATTTACTTTTGGCTGCATTGGGTCTTCGTTGCTGTGCGTGGGCTTTCTCTAGTTGCCGCGAGTGGGGGCTACTCTTCATTGCAGTGTGTGGGCTCCTCATTGCAGTGGCTTCTCTTGTGGAGCATGGGCTCTAGGTGTGAAGGCTTCAGTAGTTGCAGCATGTGGGCTCAGTAGTTGTGGCTCACAGGCTCTAGAGTGCAGGCTCAGTTGTTGTGGTGCACGGGCTTAGTTGCTCCAAGGCATGTGGGATTCCCCTGGACTAGGGATTGAACCCATGTCCCCAGATTCTTAACCACTGCACCACCAGGAAAGCCCCACTCTCCGAGCATTTTTGAGTGTTTCTTTTATGGGAGTTTGGTGGGTCAGTGTAGGTAAGAATGAATGATCGATGACTGGGAAATGAAATGAGAATCAGGTGGAAAATATATTTAGTTTTAAACAGACTTTTTTTTTTTTTTAAGAAAAACCCAAAGTCGTATCCAAAGAAAGAGCATTTTTCTTAAGAAAATGGAAGAATAAAGGCAGTTGGAGAAGCTTCCATTCAGGAACCCGGCCGGGTGGTCTTGCATCCGCGCACCTGGATCCCGAGGTTGCGCTGATGAGATGCGCGTTCCTTCCACCTGAGCGGGTGCCAGGCCGGAGCCCTCTGGGGGGGCTCGCCGCCGCTGCTCAGGGGCCCCCTTCCCCTTCTGGAAGCAGTTAGCAGAATCTCAGCAGACCTCAGGCAATTACTGTGGCCTCCGGTTTCCAGCCGCTGCACTTCCAGACTTTCTCTCTGGAGCCGATGGGAATTGGGCTCGTGGCTTGGAGGCGGCCTGACCGTGCAGGCGTCAGATCGTGCATCTCCTTCCACTCGGCGGCACAGGCACTCCGGGGGCAGCGTCCGTTGCTTGTCCTGTGCCCTCTGCGCTCGGGTCTGGCTCCGGGCTGGCTGCCTGGGCCCCGGAAGACGCGCCCGCCTCCCCTTCCTCTCGGCCTCTCCTCGTGGCCCAGGCAGAGATGCGGCAGAAACGAGACCTTCATCAGAGTGAACGCAAGTGAGTTAAAGGTTTCCTTAGGCCTGGAGCGGAGGTGAGGACTTCTGTACACCCGGCCCCGGAGCTTCCCGTGCCGGCTGTCCGCTGGCGCGGGGAGACCCTCGGGCCACACGTGCGCTGGGACAGAAGAGCTGCCCTGCCTGTCTTTACTCCCGCCTCTCTCTCCCCAGGTATCAGGTGGCTTCATCCTCGTCCTGAGAACCGGGAGAGCTGGCTGTTCTAGGGACTCCGTGGCATCCCCCCGCAGACCTGGCCCCACGGGGCAGGACCCTGTCCACCCCACTGACCCTCTGCCCACGGCCCCGCGAGGTGCCTGGTGCGGGGCAGGCGTGCCATCGATACGTTCTGACTGACGGATTGGGTAAATTCATTAATAATATCAGTCAATGAATCAGACGTGTGAGGACAGCCGCTTTGCCTGATGTGACCGTGACCGGTTCTGCTCCTCCGTGCGGACGTTAGCGTTCAGGCCAGGATTCCGTGTGCGACCTTGAACACGGGAGAGACCAGAGCCTCGCTTCACCCTCTGACGTGCTTCCCTCGCACGCCCGGGGGGACCCTCCAGGTGGGCCGTGCCTGAAAGGCGCCCGGCGCAGCCCCGTCCTCCTCGCAGGGGAACGTGACCTGGGCGGAATCTGGGCTGGCGCGGCCCCCAGGTGCCAGAGATGCCGCCTGGACCACGGCACCCCACCCCAGCTGCCGAGTGCTGCTCTGTGGCTGCTCGCTCCACCCCGACATCAGCTCAGGCTCGTCTCCCCGGAGACCCAGCTGGCTGTTCTCAGCGGCCGGCCGTCCCGTCCCTGCGGATCCCCACGTGCCCCGTCGCGTTTGGAGTCCGGCTCAGGCTCCATCCTGCTGCGGGGTCTTGGACTGGGTCTTGTTTTAACAAGCCTGGTGCAGCTGCCTTGCACCTGGGACCCCTGAGGACAGGGAGGGTGACGGGTGACACGGGGAGCTGGGGCCCGTCTCTGGGGAACCCCCTCGGGTTGGGCTGGAGCTGACTCTGCCTGGCTGAAGGGAGGGTCCCGCGGGGGCGTCGCAGGACCTGGGTCGCCGAGGAAGCGATGGTGGTAGCGGAGCTGTGGGGGACGGCCCCTGACACTGCAGACGGGCCGGGCTGCAGGTTTCTTGGAATTTTCATAAAAAGTCCCAGCACCTACACTTTCCAAAGTGCCAATGATAAAAAGAGCAGGTTTGCATCAGTTTCTAGCATGAAAGTGATATTCGGCTATTTGTCCAAAAAGTACTTAGTGACCTTTATATCTTTGCAAATGATACGTGAAGGCAGACGTGCACCAGAGAAGCGGGTAATAGTGGTAGTGATGGTGCTATAACAGTCTTGGCTCCCAGAGGCCACCGGTGTCATAACGCATGTTCCAGCTTCTCCATCTTTAGAGACAAAGTATTTGAACACAATTCATTTGTACTGAACAGCTGTTCTGAACTTGATGTCTTACTTATCATTTTCGTTTTAACATGTTTCTGTGACTTTATGCTCCTACAAACAGAAAACACCAGGATGTTTGCTGCTGGTCTGCTCTTGTAGCTTGCAGCTGGCCCTCAGAGGCCTTCTATTAATGAAGAATGTCGTGGATGTAGTTTCTCTCTGAACTTGATCACATTTGGAGTTTAATTACAGCTTACAAGATCTGAAAGTTGAAACACTCCTCCTTCCCTCTGCCCTTTCTTTTCAAGACTTTATGATCAAGGATGCTATCTGTGAAGATGCGGTTTGGTGTTCTTTCGGGGTATCTCCGCCTCCTCTGCCCTCGTCAGGGGGCGGCTGCTGTGGGCGCTAGTGGGGGGTGGGTGGCTGAACGCAGGGCCCATCCTCTCTCTGCAGACGTCCGGGATTCCCAGCTGGACCACGTCTGCACATGGACCTGGACCTGCGATGCTTCAGACCAAAGGCATCCATGTAGGTGCCTGGAACTTCACTCCCAGGTTGTTCAGGGAGCAGAAAGGAGGCGCCGGTGGTCTGCCTGGGAGTCAGCACCGCGCCCTGAGAGCCCTTTACGCTGGACTAGGACTAGCTCTCCCTCCTCTCAGCCTCGCGGCCTCTTCCTTCTGAGGTCTTGTGCTTGGCCTGCTGCTGGGGACACCAGGGTGCCAGGGCACGCTCAGTGCAGACCTGGCTTGGAGAGGCCCTGCTCTGCTTGAGGGTTTTACGGTGTAACTTACAGGTTTGGAAGGAGAAGCACTGCATGTTGGGCGTGCAGTTCGTGGTTTCTGAGGACCATGTCTAACCAGCTCACGGAGTCAACAGTGGGTGTAAGCCGCACCGTCCAGCCAACGAGTCCAGGGTTTCTTCTGCAGAAGCTGCAAAGCCTCTTGCAATATTTTTAATTAGCATTAATTTCCCTCAAACAGAAACTCAGTGAATACAAAAAGAGGTTTAATTTCCAGTATTCATGTACTTTTGCTTTTTCACTGAGTCACAGACCTTCTATCCAGAGGGATGTCTGGGTAGGAAAGGTCAAGTCTAGTCAAATGTCGATGGCTGTGGTTTACTCACCTGTAGAATCACAACACACCTGGAAGAAAGAGTAAAGTGTGCAGAAGGTCACCGGGTGAGCACGGGCCAAAATTTGCATGTCCTCATCTGTATAAAAACAATGCCAGAGCCTCACATCTGGGTTTGTGGTTAATCGGCTGTTTTGAAATTTGTGATTGAAAAGTACAGAAGAATCAGAAAAATTATGACTTGATTTGGAGATTGTTTAAAGAATCTTTATCATTATCTAGTGCATTCAGTGGTAATACCATCGTTATATTTTTAAAAATGTGACTGGGAGATGATTTTCGAGTCCCAGGAGGCTGCAGCTACGGTGACCTTGAGTTGTGAGCAGACAGAGGACGTCCTTCTCACTAAACGCCAGTTTTCACTTTTCCGCTGAGAAAGACAAACAACTGAAGATGAGGCCTTGTGGCTTCGGGTTCTCGAGCGGAGGAAAGTAACCCCAGGACCGAGTCGTTGGTTAAACCCATTCACCAAATAATGTCCCCATACGGGAATCTACAGACTCTTGTGGTCACGTTAGAAGCAGAACAAGGAGGAAAGAAATGGGTCTGGCAATAAGCATCCCAGACTCAGCCGCTGTGCCGCCTCTGCCCGTCGAGCCTGTGCAGCACGGCCCGTTCTCCACGACGAGTGCGCTTGGGCCGAGTCGCGGGGCCTCAGCTCTGTTTCTTTCTGCCTTAGAGGGAGCTTCCCTGTGGGATGCGATGCCCCTGCAGGGCTCCAGGACGGGCTGCCCGGCCTGCGCGTCTGTGTTTCGAGGGGCTTCAGTAGTGCAGCTACACAGTGTGTGTGGAGCCCCTCAGCGGGTACCCTCTGGTGTCAGAAGGGAGTGGGCCTCGCTGTCGGGTGCTGGTACTTTCCACAAAGTCAGCCCCTCTCCTTCAGGTGAGCCGCAAGCGTTGCCATTTTTGGAAACAGAGGGGTGCAGCCTCGGGGTCCGCCTGTCCTGGGATCCCCCTGAGTTCCGGGCTGGGTGAGCATCAGGGAGGCTGCCCGTCCGCGGATGCGCTAGCCGAGGGGCTCCGCCGTTCCTGGACCTCCGTCCTGAGGCCTCGGGCAGGAGGGGCTGCAGAGGCCATGCAGCTGGTTCGAGCTGCAGGATGGGGGCGGGGGGGTGACAATGAGGGGTGGATACCGCGCCGTCCTGGACGAGGGCCCAGCAGCAGCTCCCCTGCCTCCCGCCAGGAAAGCCCGCTGGACGCCGGCAGCCCCGTGGGGAGCGCAGTGGGTGGGGACAGGGCAGCCATGGGGTGGCCTGCGGGCCCACAGCGGCCCCTGGTCCTGCCGAGCATGGCGTGGGCAGAGGGGCCCGTGGTGACCGGCCCAGCACCAGGCCCAGAGCCCGGGCCTGGGGTCAGTGGCTCTTTCACCTCCTGCTCCATCTCCTTCTCTTGCTAAGAGGTCCCCGGGGTCTCCCATCAATCCCCCTCCCCTCACACCCGCCCCCAGTCAAACCACAGCAAGTCCGTCAACCGGGCTCCAAGGGGACCTGCCCGGTCTCCGTCCCTTTCCAGGGCCCGTCGGTCACTTCTTGCCTTGAGTCCTGCCCTCCCCACGTCCACTCTGGTCTGCCTCCTGCCCGACTGCCGTCAGGGTGACCCTGGAAATGGAACTCACATCACATCCGTGACCCCGAAAAATGTCCCTCACATCCTGCTGCGTCCCAGCTGGGGACCCTCAGCCGGCCCTTCCCTGGAGGCCCAACCTCACCTTCGCTCGCCCGTGTGCCACCCGTGGGACTGCGTGTGGCCGCTGCCCGTCTGCTGCACGCAGGCCGGCGCCTGCCTTCAGGCCGTCCACGGCTCCTCACGGGATGCCCGTCCCTTGGTCCAGACCCGAGACCCTCCCCCCACCCGCTGCCCCCGCGCACCGGCCACCGCCTCGGCTCAGTCCTTCTCCCGTCCACACCACACGCCATGCTTTCCGTGCACAGCAGGTAGCTGTCTCTGGTTTGTTTTTGACTGTGTCTGTGCTCTGTCCTCCCTGGCCCCCAGGCCCTGCCAGGGAGGTGCAGGGGTCTTCCGGTCGGCCCCGCCCTCTACCAGCCTGCAGTGCTGAGCACAGACGCTGGAGGCGCAGGGTGGGGGGTCCCACCACCGACCTGGGAGCCGTGGTCGCCACAGGAAAACCAGGGCCCCTGGTCAACCCACCAGGAGCCCAGCACCAGCCTTGGCCCATCAGAGGCCTCGAGGGTGGAAGGCGGAGCAGCGGGGCCGGAGGTGGGGGAGGCTGGGGCTCACGGGGAGGGAGAGGAGCGGTGCTTCCGAGACGCGGGTCCCGTCATCGCCTCGGACTCGCCCTCCCGAAGGACTGTGGCCGCCGCCCGAGGGGCTGGCCGCTTGGCCGCGGAGCCCAGAAGGGACCCCGAGAAGCCGGGAGTGGGGGCTCGGCCGGCACCCCGCGCGCCAGCCGGGGCCGTCAGCAGTGCAGACGGCGGACCCTGTATTGTGAGAATCAATTGCCAGGGAGAGAAAACAGGAAAATTTCTTTTAAATGCCTCAAATCTCCTGGGTTGTGTTGTACAATGAAATGAATACATGAACCACACAGAAAATATATCTTTCAATTTCTCAGAATTGTTGTTTACTAAGAATAAAGCTCTAATCAACTGGGATTTTAGAACTTGGGCAGTTCAAATGAACTAAGGCTGGAGATATTTTTCAAATTTTCCAGTCTTGCAGCTAAAAGTCAAAGAAATTAGACATCTGCCATATTATTTTCTAAATAATTTTAAAGTCATGGGTTCTATATTTATAGCATAAGCCATAGTAGAAATCGTATGGCTTTATTCCAAAATGTTTGTGTTATTCAACAAATAAATCCATCTTTTATATGGAATGCTTTTCTGATTTATTAAATGATAATTTACTGAGGAGAATGACCAATTTTCAGAAAGGGTCAGAATTTACACATAGTTTTCCACTAGCATGAAAAGCCTTAAAAAACCAATTTTAGACTCTGTGCCTCTCCTGTGGGCCTGGGTGTGATTTAACAGTGTTATGAGAAAATGTGTATCTTTATATAACACCCGCAGGTCCCATCACGGGTCTATTACACGGAACATGTGCCGACTTGGGGCGGCAGGTTTTGCATAAGGAAGCAAACCAGCAAGTATTTTTCAGCTCCTTTGGTTGGAAACTGAGGGTATCGGGTGGCTCATGGGATAGTTTGCATCTAAGACTCTAAGCTCCGGTAAGAAAGTTCAAATATTCGTTTTCTCAACTTTTGAAATAATACTTTTTATAGATCCTCTTTGTTATAAGGCTTTGAAAAAAATGTAGAGGGGTTTCAAAAATTTGTGAGAAACTGACTTTTCAGTTTTGGTTCACCCCGGATGATCGGATTTCAGAAAACAGATGGATCGAGTAAATAGAAGCTTCAATAGATGTTAAATATTTGTGGTCTAAGGCCGTAAAGATCTGAGCCTTGTGCGCCAATATTTTATCATTTCTAGTATAACTAATGTTAGAAAAAGCAATCCTGACCGGAGGCAGCTCAGAAATGCCTGCTCTTAAAGGACCTACCAGCTCTGAGTCTGGAAATTGGCTTCCTTGCACCTTCTACCGCAGGTGTAGTCTAATCGGGGAAAAGGACATTCACTTACAAGGTAAGTTATAATCTAAGTAGGCTCTGGAGGTGCCAAGTTTCATAAAAATTCAGGGCTTAACATATATGGAATCTAAAAAATGGTGCTGATGAACCCAGTGGCAGGGCAGGAATAAAGATGCAGATGTAGAGAATGGACTTGAGGACACAAGAGGGGAAGTGGAAGCTGGGATGAAGAGAGAGAGTAGCATTGACATATATACACTACCAAATGTAAAATAGATAGCTAGTGGGAAGCTGCTGCATCACACAGGGAGATCAACTCGATGATGGGTGATGACTTAGAGGCTGGGATAGGGAGGGCAGGAGGGAGTCGTGGGAGGGAGGGGATACGGGGATATATGTATAAATGCAGCTGATTCACTCTATTGTACAGCAGAAACTGGTACAACAGCGTAAAGCAATTATACTCCAATAAAGAGCTAAAAGAAAAAAAAAAATTCAGGGCTCAGAGGAGGGGTGAGCAAGGCTGCTGCTGTCTGATCCTAGATGAACCACATGGCTCTTGGTTGCCCTGGTAACTTGGTAGCCATCCTGCTTGCCTGGAGGTTGAGGAAAGAAATATTAACTCACTCAAAGTTTCTTAGAGACATGAAGTCAATGAGTTATAAGGAGACTATCTCGGCCACTTCCAAGGCCACAGACACCATGTAACAGTGGCTTAAGGCCACTGTTGTGTTTTGCCCCAGATTTTGTGGCCAGAAGCTGAGGCAGGGCTCAGCTGGGTGGCTTGTCCCTGGTCTTTGAGGTGCTGGCTGGGGTCCACTTCCAAGACAGCTCCTTCACTCGTCTGTCTGGCGCCCAAAGGGCAGCTGTGTCCTCCCCTCTCCACGTGGTCTCAAGGCCTCACCCCACGGCCTCCAGCAGGGTAGCGGCAGTGCCGACGTAGTGACCCAGCAAGTATTCCAAAAGAGAGAGAGTGGAGGCCTCCCTTACCTTGCGGGCCTGCGTCTGGAAACTGGAGCCACGTCTGTCACATTCTGTCGCGCGAAGCAGTCACAAGCCTTGTGCATTTTAAGGAGAGGAGACAGAAGTCCCACAACCCAAAGCAGGGAGAGTAAATGCTTTTGTGTGCGTCTTGAAATGGCCTCAGTATTCTCTCTGGCCGTGAATTGTTCACATTTCTCCTACATGTGAAATATACTCATTTTCCCTCCCAAGATCCCGGCAAGTTTAACCTCATTACAACATCAGGGTCAAACTCAAAGTCCAGGATCTCCTAAACTAAATCAGACCCATGAATAAGGATCCTTGGGCAGGATTCCATGAAAAGGGTTCCTTTTGATCTTAAAAATTCCAAGAAGACAAATGATCTTTCCCTCCCTCTCGCGCCCAGTGTATAATGAGGAGACGTACGTGGGATACAGTAGACATGCCTGGTCAAAAAGGGGGACAGCCGAGGGCTTGCCACAGTCACCGGTCCTTAGCAGCCCTGATGTCCAACCGGGCACACGCTGGGGTCCTCCTGCCCTCAGTTCTGTCCTCTGAGACGACCTTCCTTTTCCATAAGAAATGGCAGATGTTTCTAGATCAGAAGACGTCTCTGCTTGCTTCATGTGTGTGAAAATTGAGGGAGAGTCAAAGTCCTGCATTTGTCCTGTCTCTGCCTCGTTCAGTCTTAGCTGATATATTTTCTTTAAAAACCGTGTGGGCTTCCTGTGTATCGGATTATAGTATATTCTGTTTATATGACTTCTCTGGAACAGGCTCTTCCAGGACTGCATGTCAGGAGCTGCAAAGCCAGGCTCGTAAGACCCTTAACAGCTTTTAGTCAAGTTGAAAGGATTCTTAAGATTCTTAGAGGTCTTAAGATGCATGCCTTGAAATAGTTCTAAGGTGTCAACAAAGCATCTTACAACTACCGCCTGGAGATCTTCACACGAAGGCCACTGTTTAACTGTCCTCACCCTGGTTTGGTGTTTTCCCCGAGGTCATTTCTTATTTTGAGCGTCTTTTGCAGACTAGAGAGGCTCCCGTTGAGAGTCAGTTTGATTTTTGGACTCAGCAGGTCCTGGCTGAAGTTTCCCCTAATTCTGTCTGAAAACTAAATATTTCTTACTTATCTACATTTTTATACCCACATCTCTCTGTCTGTATCTTGTCATATGCGTCTAGGAAATGCATTGATACTTTCAACTTTCTGCCAGGAAATATCTATCACCAAATCCACCAGCTCAGTATGTGCACTTGCTCCTCCCTGAGCTGCCGTGAGATGCACTGCGGCTGGATTTGCTGCCGCCGTGTGACAGGCGCTGCCTTCTCTCTAGCCCTCACATGGCACGTCCCTGTCCTTCACGCCCTCACCCGCCATCAGCGCAAGGCCTGCCAGCCACGAGTTTGAAGTGTTTGGTGTGGGGGCACCCCGCTCCCTGGACCACATCCAGTTCCCAGAAGCTATTCCTGTGAAGTAAATGACCTCCAAACTTCATATTTTAAAACAAACCACTTATTTGCTCATGGTTCGGAGGTTCGGGAGTGCAGGAAGAGATTTTCTGAGTTGGCTTCACTGACCCATGCTGGGCTGGGTGGCTGTGGCAGGAGGGTCCACTTTTCAGGTGAGTTCCTCTCTCACTTCTCAGGTGCCCTGAAAGGAATGGCTGGAAGGCAGACCCCTGTGGGCCTCGGGTCCCCTCCACTTGTCTAAAGGTCTGTCTAGACGACCTTTCCAGCAAGGGAGTCAGACGTCTTCCACGGTCGCCTTGGGCTCCAAGAGTGAGTTTTCCAAGAGACCAGAGGCGTGAGTTGCCACGCTTTTGAAGACCTGGATGTGGAAGCTCACATCTCCTCTCTGTGTTCTGTTAGTCGCAGAGCTGGCCCAGGTCCAAGGGGAGGGGACGTAGACCCCGTTTCTCCATGGAAGGCGTGTCAAAGGTGACCCCATCTTCCATCTGCCAGAGTTGGTGACTGTCACTTCTGAATTCAAAAGTGCGATGCGTCATTTGACAATATGTTTTTTGACTTGTGAAATTGTTCATACTGGAGTTTCAGAGAGCTTTTAAGCTAAATATACAGTTAGTATTATAGTTAACCATCCCGAGACTGTAGAGAAATTGTGACGAGAACACCGTGAGTGTCCTGGGAAGTCTGGAGTGTGTGGTTGGGTGTTACGCGCACTTCACAACCAGAGGGTTGACGTGGGGTCGGAGGTCTCTAGGGAACAAAATGAAGACACCGCTTTGAGAACGGGAAAAGCGTGTGCCTTTTACAACGTTGTTTCCCGGGAGACGGTGAGTTTTAGGTTGTCTTGTCTGGATGGAGGTTTGATGTGCTCGCGCGTGTCCGAGGGTGGAGAGAGACTAGGCGGAAGCGCAGGCTGCAGAGGTCTGCGCAGCGCAGTCTTCTCCCTCAGTTCACCTTCACCATCAGCGGTGAGGGCAGCGTGCCCGCTTGCAGAGCTGAACTTGGAGGCTGGGTTTCCTTCAGCTTCCTTTGGCTCAGCTGCGGATCCGGGGTCTCGGTCCTTTCCGCCCCCTTTCCTGTCTGACTCCTGCCAGCGGTCTCTGCTTCCTCCGCCTCCTGGGCCACGGCCGGAGTTCCCACGTTGGCCTTTCGGGACGCTCGCCCCATCTACTCCATTTTCATCTCTCCTTGCTGGTCCTTCCTCAGACGGTTGAGCTGGAACTACTGTCTGTGCGCCACTTGCAGGGGACGGCCGCTCCGTGTCTGAGCTCTGAGAGTGAACAGCAGGGGTAGAACTTTGCTTCCCCCACGCCGTCTCCTTTGGTGGAGGGGCCGGCATTACCTTTAGAGGCTGTTCAGGTTCGGGAAGCTTAGAAGTTGGAGACTGACAGTCTTCCTCTTTACCGGGTGTTTCATTTCCTAGAGACTCCTCCCTATCTCCCCTTCATGCATTTCTGCCAGATGTGGCCGAGGTCGCAGTCTGTGACGACTCGCTTCCTGGCCTCGACTGTTCCTGTTCCTGGGTCTCTTCACTTCGCCAGCTTGGGTGTCTCTCCGGGCCCATCGTTCTAGCTTTGGCTCATCCAACTGGCGCTGCAGTTTCTCCTGTTTCTTCTGTAGCGGCTCTTCTCCTTCTCATTCTCTAGCAGCTGTCAACAGGCTTTGCCCCTCCAAAGACACAGGCTGTGCGACAGGACTGGGAGGTGCTCGCGGAGGAATCATCTTCCTTAGGAGAACTCTGAAGCTTTAGATTCAGTTTGGGCCTTTGCGGGGATGTCTGTCATCTCGCCTACATCTGTTCCGAGAGCAAGCATCTCTGGAGCTCCACGACGGGTCATCTCGGCCGTCGTATCTGTCCTCGTAGTGGTCCCCTCCTCCTCTGCAGTTGTCCTCCCTGTGGTGCCCACTGCCAAATGCCCTTCCGCCCCTGCCCATCCGGGCATCGCAGCTGCTGTCGTAGTCTCTGCCGCCTTGGTCATCATAGTGATCTCGGCCGGCCCCACATCGATCCACGACCCGGCGTGGGCCATCACAGTAGCCATCCTGATACCCATCACGATATAGGTCTGAATCACAACGGTCTCGATACTGGGCTCCAAAGCTGTCACCACCTCTTCTCGGTGGGTAGCCATCAAAGCTGTCTGTAGTAGTGCGGGCCCCCCAGTCCGTATCTGTTTTCTCAGAATCCCGATTTCTGTCTCGGCCAAAAGAACGGTCATCCCTGTCTTGAACTTGTGCTTGATCAGCAATATCTGCTCGGATTCTCCTGTTACCTGGAGACTCTTCACGGAGGCTCAGGGCACCGGGCAAGGAACCCAGGTCCTCAAACTCAGCGTAACCGAAACCTTTCAACATCTCAAGATCGCTGGGTTCACGTGGAAAACGCACTGCACTGAAATTTGATCCTCTAAAGAATTCCTCAATGGAGTCCTTTGTCACATCATAGGGCAGGATCCCTAGAAAAGTGGTGTGGGGTGGTGATTAGGGAAGATGGCTCCCCTCAGTGTTGGGTTCCTGAGCAGCCCGCGGAGCAGTGGGCAGGATGGAACAGTCAGTCGGAGCTGCCTTATACACGTCACCATCATTGCTATGCCGGTGGTTGAATCATGTCCTTCTAGGTCATCTGTTTCTCAGCCCAGCTGACTGGTTTGGAGACATAGGTGCTTCCTCCATGGGTCCCTCTGTCCTCAGCCAGAAAGTCTGTTGGGGAGACATTCTTCCCCTTTTTATTTTTCTTTATTGCCGAGGCTACCATGTTGAGAGAGGGAGAGAGAACACAAAGGCACAAATATTTTTTATTGGAGACTCAGGTTCCCAATAAAACCTGATGAGCTTATTGGTTTGCGATTGGTTTGTGATTTATTGGTTTGCGATTGGTCCACTCATCAGCTGCTTCACATAAAATCCATCTCCACTGATTGGCATCCTCAGCGTTCATGCTACCCTCTGAACATTTCTTAGTTTCATCCCCCTGAGGTCTCTGAGGAGGAAACTCCTTCATCGAAGGTTCCTTATAGCATCAATGTCTTCCTCAATTGTCCTTGCAACAGAAGAGCTAGAACAGCCCCCTGTGAACTCTCCCAGAAACACCCTTTCCGGCTGGATCTTTCTCTTTGACACCAGGGAAGCGCGTCACCCTGTAGGATGGTTTCGATGCGGGTGAGGCCACACGACATATTTGAAAGCCTAGATGCAGGACTCAGATTTTCCATTTTAGCTTTTCTCCTTTCACTAGGAAGGTTTGCTCTTTGTTCCCACTCAATGTCACATGAATGACTGCAGTTGCACCTAACTCAACAGCAAGACAAGTTTGTAAAATACTCTGAACACTGTTAACGCAAAAGCAGTTTGGGCTTTAAAAGCACCTGGTCAGGACTGGGGCTTCACACGTGGGAGAGAAGCTTCCTCTCTGTGGGGTTTCGGGGCGTCAGGAGCAAAACCGCTGTGAGCATTTGCACACGTGAGGGCACGTGAACACACACTCCTTTCTCGCGGGGAGTAGCCAGGAGAGGCTGTGCTGGTGGGTAGGTGAGCGTGTGTTTAACATTCAAAGGGCCGTCCCGTGTGAGATGTCCCATTTCAGTGATATCGTGCCGTGGATTTAATTTGCATTTTCCTGATGACTGACGAGGCCGAGCCCGTTTTACGGTGCCCATTGGCCGTTTGTGCATCTTCTTTTGTGAGGCGACCCTTTGGATAGTTCTGCGTTAGGTCGTCTTGTCACCGAGTCGTATGATATCCCTGTGCCTCCGCTAAACCAGTCCTGTCTTAGGCACGTGCTTTCCAGATATAGTCTCTCCGTCTCTGTTTTACCTGTTCATTCTCTTAATGGTGTGTCTTACTAAGTTTTACATTTAATTGTGTCCAATTTACTGTTTTCCTTTATAGGTACTGCTATATGGGTCCCAAGAGACTCTGCCCAACCCCAGGCCACAGAGTCTCATCTTGTTTTGTGGTCCGTTTGCTTTGGCTTTAGCTGCGTTCCACCCCATCCGTCCCATCTTCTGTTAAACTGATACAACTTACTTCACGCGCTTCTCTTCCTGCTGTTGGTTTTACCTTCCGATCTAGCTATGGATTGGGTGGAGCTAATCAGTACCTCTGTTAGTCATCTGATTGTACAGGGACCCTAGAAACGCTTCTTCCCCTCTCCCTTTCCCAGCAGGCTCTCTGGGAAGCTAGCCATCGAGCACTTTGGTGTCCCCTTGTTGTGAAACTCTCACGAAACGTATCTAAGTTTATCCATCTCCCTGTCTACCATCTCTCTGCCTCTTATGTCCTGCTCACGGGATCGGTTTTTTTCTCTCTGAGCATGTCCTTTCCTCCATTGTCAGGGGCTTCCTGAGTCTTGCTGTCTTTGTCTTTGCCCCGTTATTTTCCAGAGCGATCGTTTGGCCGCTCGCTGGTTCCCGAGTGGACAGTCACTGCCCCCCGAGTGCTCCGAGAGTGCCCGGTGGGCGTCTGGTGTCCCTGGCGCGGCGCCAGGGGCAGCCGGGTCCCTTGCTGTGTGGGTGCAGCTACTCTTCTCGCTGCGGCCTTTGAGAAAACACCAGCCGTCTCCCCATAGCCATTCCCTCTCACTTTTTCTAGGGTATTTGGCTGAGTTTTTGTTAAAAAAGCCTCTGTTTTTCTTTTATATTTATGTTTTATTGGTTTTGAAGATATTTAAATAATGTAATTAAACAGCAACTATAATTGCCCTCGACAACACCTGACGTGGGTCACGAACACACGACGGGTGGGCGGAAGAGCAGGGCGCTCGGAGGAGCGGCCGGGGCGTGGGAACTGGGTGTGTGCGGGCTGGGGGTCAGGGTGCCTCGGGGACGGGATGGGGCGTGCCTCAGCCTGGTGAGTGGATGCCGGGGGTCAGGTGGGCTGCTCGAGAGACCTGCAGAGCCTCGAGGTGGCGGCTCAGTCGCCTCCCCCGTGGAGGGCGTGCATCCTCTCTCTCTCCCTGTTTCTCTGTCTCTCTCCCTCTCAGCACTGTAACGTGTATTTTCTAAGAGCTGGGGAAGTACCCGCGGTGTTTACTCTCATATAATGGCTGGATTCTGAAGAATGGAAGCGTATCCTTCTCTCGATCTGTTACGTATGACGGAGTGTTTACCACTCAGCAGATGCTGTGCTGAACATTTGAGTAATATTATCTCATTCCTCTGTTACGACAATTTTACATGTCGTGTTATTATTGCTATTTTTGATGACAAAATCTAATTCAGATTAATCTACCCAAGACTGCATAGCCTCAAGCAACTATGCAATCATGCATGTTAAAATTAGACCTTAGGAAACGCTGAAGGAGGCGCAAGTGTAGCCTCCCTTTTCCCAGTCCGCAGGCCCTGGTGTGCGGCCCTCGGGCTGGAGCCGTGAGCCGCGGGAGGGGAGGGCGCGACGCACACATCCTCCCTGCAGGTGCGGGGGTGGAAACCAAGTGAGAGAGAATAAAATGACAACAAAGGTTAACGTGAAGCCTCTGGTGGTTTTGAAATAAACCAGTCACGGGGGCACCTGCAGGTCCTGGGGGGATGGGGGGTGCTGGAAACGGGTCCCGAGGGCCCGCCACCCTCGCTACCGAGAAGCAGTGTCCTGTCCTTCTAGAGGAGCAGGAGGCCGACGGTTGGAGAAAGAAGCGTCTGCAGCGCTCGCAGGAGAAGGGAGTGACCTTTCCGCTTGTTGTTTTAAATGACCAATATGCATTGTGACCTCTCGTCTGGCTGTGCTCGGCGTGGAGGGCACGTGCCCTCCGGGGTAGAAGGTGCAGGGGAGGCCATCACGTTCCAACAGGACTCAGGCCGCTGTGTCTCCACACCACAAGTCTCAGACAGCTTCCCAGCCTGTGGTGCGACCACCTGGCTTTACCTGTCCCAGGTACATCAGCCCTGACTCTGCAGCAGGAATGAGGAGGGGGTCTGGTCGGAGCAGCCTTTCTCCCGAGCACGGGGAAGAGGGGGCCCCCGCACCTGCCCGGCACCCAGCACAGATTCTGGAACAGGGTGGGGGTTTTCACGCAATCTTCTGAGAAGGGGTGGGCTGCCCAGGCACATGAAGACCTAGTTTGTGACCCATGAGTGTTCAGCAGTTTCTTTTTTTTTTACCTTTTATTTTTATTTTTTAAATTAAAAAAATTTTTTTCCAGATCTTTTTTGGAGTATCATTGCTCTACGCTGTTGTGCCAGTTTCTGCTGTACAACAAAGTGAATCAGCTGTATTTACACACATATCCCCACATCCCCTCCCTCCTGAGCCTCCCTCTCCCAAGCCTCCGTTTCTCTACCATCTCACGTCAAATAAACAGACGCAAACATTAGCGCCGTGTTTGACCTTCCTCCTCGTGTGTGTTTTCGAAGCCCTAAGCTTCGCCGTTTCCCTGTTTCCCTGCTTCGGGAGCTTGTGAGCCAGAGCCCTGCACGTCGGGCCTGGTGTCTGGAGCCGTGTGGGCCTCACGCTGACCGATGCCTGCCTGGCCCTTCACCTCCGCGCTGGGAGGAGGGCCCCTGTCGCCACGTGGTCTCATGTCTTCAGCGCCTCGCCTTGGGCTGTTTGTTCCCACGGGTCAGGCGGGACGGGGACTTGCTCTGCGCCCCACCCGCCCTTCGGCGTCTGGATCACGAGGCGGCAGCTGACGGGCTGTGTGGCGCCCGTCTGCCCGGGCAGAGCTGCCGTCGGAGCTGCGTCTGTAGTGGGGGAGGACGCGGGGGGCAAAGAGGGGCGGTCCTTCAGCCCCAGAGGGCCCGAGGTCAGCGTCCACGCAGATTTGAGAAGCAGTCACGACGCCGGCACGTGCACACACCCGCCCGCCCGACGGCAGAGCGCGCACCCTGGGTCCTCCTTTAGAGCCTCTGCAGCAACATTCGTGTTTATCGACCCACATCGCTGTGTCTGAGACGGGCCACCTCCTTCTGCCCCGGGACGGCGTCCTGTCTCCTCCTGGAGATGTGACCCTTCAGTGCCCGCCCCCCTTTCCTTCTTTTTTGGCTGCACTGAACGGTGTTTGGGATCTTAGTTCCTGGACCAGGGATGGGACCGGTGCCCCCTGCGGTGGAAGCGCCGAGCGCTAACCACTGGACTGCCGGGGAAGTCCCTTCCATGCCCTTTATCTAGACACTTCTCTAGGGGCTCTTTATTTTCCTTTCACCTTTGAAAGGTATTGTTTTTCAGGGAGTAGAATTTTAGGTCGTCTTTTTTATCCTCCGAAGCACATTGAAGACAATATCTTGTTGTTTTACGGCTCTGTTTTCCTCTCCAGTTTCTTTCCCTCCTGGCTTTTAGGCACCCAGGTCCTTTGGCCTGAGATTTTTCTCTGATGCCCTCAAATAGCTTTTTTTTCCCGACAGCCTTTCTGGTTGTCCTGGTGTGAGCACCCGTCTCCCGGGAAATGCCCGGCCTTGGGGGGCTCGTGGGGGTGGTTGCCCCGCCCAGCACCTGAGCAGCAAACGTGAGGCTGATGTGAGCAGGGCCGGCGGGCCCTTGTGCCTGTTCCACAGACACACGTCCCAGCCTCCGAAGACCAGGCGCCGGGTGCGATTAGAGCCGGAGTCGGGTGGAGGGTGGGAGAGGGAGTGAAGTCTGTTTTTGCTTGGAACCAGCTTCCTGCCGTGAGTTTATCCTGTTCTTTCCTTCATCTTGGTGTAAAACAATGACGTTTACTCGACTCTTGATTCTTCAAGCAGCCCTGAGCGACCCATAGGACCAAGGACAGGGAAACGGGCAGAAAACTGCAGTGACCTGTCCTGGTCTCGCAACCCGTGACCCTCCGGGGCTGGGCTCTTGGTCTCCCGAATTCCACGTGAAGTTTGCTTTGAGGAACCCTGAACGCCCCTGGGCTGCCAGCCTGTGTGTGTGCTAGCTAAATAAGATCTTATTAAATATAAGTGGAAAGAAAATTTCCTGTTTAAAATTTTATTACATCAACAGACAAAACAAACAAAAAACCCCTCACAAAACAAAACTCTAAAACCTAAACCAACTCAAAGACAAAAGATTATTATCCAGGAATAACTAAACTCCTCTCCACTAAGAAATAAAAACAAAAACAAACAAAAAAACTTAAAAAATCCGAAAGAAATAGAGATGCCAGCTTCAAAAATATTTATCCAAAATGTAAGGTCTCCACTTTACAAAAAAACAGTAATTGAAGGAGGGACGGAGGTTGGAGGAATGAGAAAAGGGGAGAAGAGAGGGACCCCGACCCTCCAGGGGCCTAAAGCTCTCAGACACCCGCCCGGCTGCCCGAGTCTCAGCTCTAACTTCCGCCCCAACTCTGGAAGATTAGGCGCAAGCAGAGACTTAGGAGAGGCCAGAACGATGCGTTGGTTTTGTTCCTATTTTCACGAGGCGGGCAGGATGCTTTCCTTGTCCCGAACCCTCTGCGGATCAGCCACAGTTCAGACAGCGGGGCCGCCTGCCAGCGGGATGAGGCGACAGTCAGGTTTGTGGGTAACGTGGCCGCGGCGCCTGTTATTTATCAAATACATGTGTGGGTCTCGCTGCCCAGGAGCTCTGCAGACGTGCGTGATGTGCGTGACCACGCGACTTTAAACAGAGAGATTATCCCGCGTCACCCAGGCGGGCCTGATGGAAGGGGCTGAAAGGCGTGAGGAACATCGCTGAGGCCCCCTTGAAGGAGAAAGCTCCTGTGGGCTGGTGCCCGGGGGTCGCAGCCTGGCCTGCCCTGTGGGCTCCAGACCTGCCTCGTGAGGCCTCAGAGTCGGGGAGCCACGGCCCCGCCCCCCTGAATGGCCAGTGTCCCCCCCACCCCCGAAGATCCATCACCCGTCTTCCCCTTGGGATTGGGCGGGACTGCTTTTTAACTTTGGCCAATCAGCTTCTCAAGATTGTGGGGCAAAGGCCTTCGCAGGCGTTTTTCCTTGAAGGGAGGGTCCGGCCTCTGTTCACAGTGGCTGGGCAGACCCCTCTGTCCCTGTGCACGGAGGACGCTCTTCACGCCAGCCCCCTGCAGGTGTTGGCAGCAAAGATTGCCTTGTGTGCAGCAACGTCAATGGTGGAAATGGCAGTGTTCACCTCACATATTTTATGACACAGGCTTCATCTCCCTGGGAAACGGGAGGTTTCCGAGAGGCCTTACTTTGGATCAGAGTCTGCTGTGACGGGGGTTTGTTGGTACAAGATTTGAGCTGGATCATGGCCTCGCTCTCATTTGCAGCCCCCGCCCCCTGTCTAGCCAGGAACCTGAACTTTTCTCCTGTAGTCTCCTCTGCTTCAAGCTGAAAATGTCCTTGGTAAAACGTCTTGCCACGGTGAGACTTTAAAACACGCTGCGAATGGGAAGCCCCAGTTTCTGTACCGTATGCAACTGGCTAAGTTTTGGGGATAATTCCCCCCACACGGTCCCTTTCTCCAGGGTCCATACGGCTCACGGATCCGTTTTCCCGGTTCCGTGTTTGGCGTGGGAATCCGTCTTCTAGAGGGCTGGGGAACTCTACCTGTGCTTCCCTCAGTAAATCACGGGCCTTTCCATATAACAACCTCAGCACGCTATTAGATTTAATTATGCTATGACAGGTCATTTTAAGATCATCAATCACTCACTATAAACATGAGTCCAGAATATTATTGTTTATAAGATGCTTAGACACAGTCGCTCATGAAGGGGTGAGGTGCGATGGTTTTGAAGATATGTCTTAATTTCTCAGCTTCTGACTCTGAATGTCAGAGTTAATTATGGGCCGCATTATATGAACACCAAGCCCTTACCACTCCTTACCATTCTCCCAGAAATGCTATTGCAACACCCCTGCAAGAATTAGACTCGTCAAGCATAACTTTCTTTTTTTTTCCGGAACAAAATTGTCCTTTAGGGCCGCCCCCAGTCAGTGATAAGGATAGTCCCCTCACAGAGAGTTCCAAAACTTTGGACTTGAGAAACCACTTGTTGTTTCTCTCCCAGTCCAGTGCCATTGACTCTTGCATAGAATTCTGGGGTGCTGGCCCCTCACGGCTTCCTCTGGAGCTCTGTGGTCAGTATCACCCGTATCCCCATCTGCTTCCTCAGCCTCTCCACCCGAGGTTCCCCGAGGCAGGATGCAGGCAGAGGTGTGCAGCGCAGGAGATGACCTGCCTGGGGCAGTCCCTGCGTGCCAGGCTGCAGAGCCCATACCTTTCCGAAGGCGTTCCAGGTGTTCATCCTGCTGCTGCCTCTGTGCCCCGGCCAGAGATTTCTTCAGACGTCCGTATTCAGGACGACACTCTTTCATGTTCTTCTGTGGCACTGGCCACGTGCACGAAGAGTCCATCTAAGCCTGGTACCCAGAACAGCAGACACACCCACCAGCCTGAGTGAGCTGGGAGTCTCCTTTGACACCGGGCTCCTGGGACGAGTCAGGCTACTGACGTATGCAGTCTCTTGACTCCAGGCATCTTGGAAAGCCTCAAAATCCTGCATCCACTCCACGGCAAAGCTGTGATCAGTGATGTCAGTTTTATTCATGACCACAATAAAAGGCAGCTTGAGTTTGTACAAGATGCTGCAGGCATAGAGCATATTGGACACGAAGGTTACTGGGCTGGTACTTCGAGATGTGTCCATTACATAAATGACAGTCTTTGGAAATGAGGATGCCAGGGCCTCAGTGATGTCCCGGAAGCCTACCAGGTGAATACCTCCATCTTTCCAGGTGTGCCAATCAAGACGTACTTAGACACGCTCTGGGCCTTCTCCATAAACGTCATCGCCACGGTGACCAGCCTCTCACAGCCTGCTTCTTTGTCCACCAAAATGCCTCCTTACGTTCTACGCGGACGTCCACGGTGATTGCCTGCTTCACAACTCCTTTACGCGCCACAGTGTCACGAGTGTCAGTGTTGGCGGGAAAGGGAACTTTGTGCGCAGCTGGGTCCAGGTTGATCACGTAAGGTGGACAGCCTTGACGACACAGATATCCCGTGAGCCTCTGTACAAAGGTGGTTTCCCCAGACCCCGCCACTCCCAACACCGACAGACACGCGGGGGGCCGGAGACCCCCAGGAGCTTCCATGCATAACCTTCTAACAGGAAAAATGCTACCATTCTAATTGGTGCAAAACAAACAAACAAACAAAAAAACAAACGAGTGCAGGTTCCTTGAGTGAGTTCAGAGTGCATTTGCTCTAAGGGAGAGAGCAGCTAGAGTGCGGGTTCAGGGGCGAGTTTGGATGGAGCCAGGCAGCACTGTGTGGAGAAGCCCCGGCACCTAACCCAGGCCTGGTGCACGTCTGCTCAGTGGGTGAGAGACGAGCTGCCTGGCGGGACCCGTCGGCCCCTGGCCACGTGCTTCGATGTCGGTTGAAGACGCTGTGCCAAGTCGCTTCCCCACGTGCTTCCCCTCCGAAGCCACTCCTGCAGCCACCTTGCCAGGTTTTTCCAACCACGGGCGGTGGGGGGGTGGGGAAAGCCAACGGGAGCTCCCGAAGGGCCAGAGCTGGACGCCAGCCCCGCCACGCCTGGTCTGGGGGCGGCCGGCGGAGGTCTGCATCTCTCTGTGTCCAGGCTTCCTCTCTGGGCCTGGTGATGCCCTGAGGCTGCGAGGTCCCCGAGCCCGGGTGGGTAGTGCCTTTTGCCCAGAGTCCAGCGCGGCTACGTGCTCGCCAGGGGTAGCTGTGTCTGTGGGGTGGTGTTGATTTGTCTGGGGAGCCCCCTGTTCAGTTAGGGACCCTCTGTGTTTCCAGGCTGACGTCTAAGGCCCTGATTTGGGGTAGAATTTGGTGTCTTTGAGGCCTTGAAGTCACACATGACTGGGATGCTACCGACTGTCCTGTTGAACGATGGCTGCAAGGCCTCCCGCGGTTCTGAAGAGCGGCTCTGTGGGATGTAGTGCCCCCGGGGCCCGGGTCTGCCGGGCTGGACCAGAGCATCAGTTCTGTCACCTGCTGCGGTAGGCCACGAGGCTCAGCCGCCTCACCCACGGGTGGAGCCCATGAAACCCACGTCGTCGGGTGCGGAGCCCACAGAGTGCGGCCCCCCAGGTCCTACGGCCCCCAGGGTCTGTTTCCCAGGTGCGCACGCGTGCAGGTGAGACAAGGATGTGTTCTTCAGACACCTCCCCACAGGGGCTTGGAGCAGAGCTCGCTGCTGGGCCCCGGGGCCCCCAGGCAGGCTCCGGGTCCTGTGCATCCACGTGCCTCCGGCAGACGCCACGTAGGAAGTGCTCTTTAAACAGAGCTGCTGGGGAAGCGGTGCAGGTGCACTGAGTGGGCCTTCGAGAAACATCTGGGGAGAAGCTGACTTGAAATTCTCAATGTGGCGGCTCCCTGAGCTCTTCCTGTCGGGGAGAAACCTGCTTCCCCGGAGAGCCTCACATCCTTCACAGTCACGGGATAAAAACTACTGGTTAAAATAAACACATGGGATATGTGTATAAAAACAGATGATTGAACCTGGTGTACCCCCCAAAAAATTAAAAAAAATTAAAAAAAAAAAATAAACACATGAAGCACGTTTCGTGTTTGTCCATTTCCAGGATGTAGTTAGGCTTATTCGCCTAAAACTCTGCTCGCGAATCTGTGAACGTGCTGGAAATTGTGAAGGACTCTGGAAACAGAGGGAGTGCCCTGGGATTCACATTTGAGTGTCCACACTCATTTTAACCGCATTCACGCGATTGACAGGCTCTGCTGGGAGCTGGTTAAGGCAGGTCTTTGTCGGCCTCTGGGGCTGCAGAGAACCGAGGGGAGACCGGCCAGCGGCCAGGTGACCTCGGGGCAGAGGGGGGATGGAGTCAGCCCGTGGGGTCCTGCCTGGAGGAGGGCCAGCGGTGGAGGGAGGGGTTTGGGATGGGAAGGGCTGCTACTCGGGCCTCCTGTTCTCAGAAACAGCAGCAGTCATGCCCACGGGCGTCAGGGCCCCACCCCCGTGTGGCCCGGGGGCCCAGCTTCCCCCCGGCTCTGCCCCAGGGCTCACGGAGGCTCAGGTGTGGGTCAGCCCTGACTCTGGTCCTCGGGCTGGCTCTGCCCCTCCTCGGGAGGGCGGCTCCTCCAGCCACATGCCCTCCTGCTGTCCTCTGAGTCTGAACCTCCCCTCGACCCCAGGATGGGCGCCCACCTGTCCTCTGCCTGTCTCCCAGGCACCGAGGGTCCCGGCCTGTGTCCACCATCTCCCACCTTAAAACGGCCGCTGCCCCTGCCCTCTGCAACTCGGACCGCCTGGAGCGCACCTGGGGCCCCGGGATTGAAACGATGGCAGTGATGCTGTCTCCCCACCCGGACCTCTCCTGGAAGGAGACCTGGGGAGAGGACCACGCTTTCCTCGGTCCTGCCCCCACAGCCCACGTCCCGTGGCCCTGGCCGAGTCCTGGGCAAGCTTTGATTTACTTTTGAATGATTTCTCAAACCTCCGGTGGTGCCCGGTCCAGGCGCTCGGCCGGCGTGTCGCCCGGGTTGCCCCGACCACCCGCAGGCTTCCTGCCCCTCCCGCCGCCCGAGGGGACACGAGCCTGGCCCCCGCGCCCCTGCCGTTGGCTGTGGAGAGCTCCCCACGTGCCCTGAGCAAGCTTCCCGGGTCCCGGCCGCTGCGCCCCACGTGCGGTCACACGCTTGTCGCTGTTGGAACGGAACAGGGCCATCGTTACCGTTAGGCAGACGGGGAAACACGGTCCAGCGGGGTGGCCAGGCTCGCTCCCGCCCGGCGGTGGGTACTCACCGTGCTCCGTGCGCCCACACGACCCGCCCTCCAGGGGTTCCTGAGGGTCCGCCACCCCCAGTCCCTCTCGTGTGTCGCGGCCCCCCTGTCCCCTGGGTGTAGCATCCCCCCACGCAGGGTCTGCACGGTGATGGGACGGGGCCCCAGACCCCAGCAGGCACCCACTCTCGCCCTTTGATGTTAGAATGCGCTCCCTTTCTTCTACCAGCAACGTAGCACGGCTTTTATGTCCTTAAACTGAAGAGGGAGGAAATTAATTTTGCTTTCATAAGTCCCCGACGCCCTAGGAGGGGGCTGGGGCCCTGTGGGGGTTGCTGGGCTGGGTGCGTGTGGGGACAGAAGGTTGCCGGCTGGCTCTGCTTCGGGAAGGAGAGGACTGGAAGGGGTCAGACGCGCGTCCGGCCGTGTGCCCGGGACGCAGCCTTCCCGGGACTTCTAGGTTAGCGAGCAAGCACCTCCGTTCCTGTTTCTACTGCTGCCGCGCTTACCTCTGCCCTGGTTATTACCTCTATTACTGTCCTTTCATCGTGTGCACCAAGGTCCCTTAGAAATGTCAGGAGTTGAATCGGACCCCAGGTGCATCAGACGGGAGCACGGGGAGCAGGGGGCGTCACGGATGTTGCTCGATGGTCCCCACCCACAGGGAGCCCCTGCAGAGAGGAGGCACCTGCTCAGAGAGGCGGAACCTGCACGGCGATACTGACCGTGAATGACGGTCCAGGGACCTCCGCGCGGTGGCGGGATTCCGTGGAAGCCCAGGAAAAGCCGCTTCCGCACAGACACATCATTCTCTGGAAGGGAGAACAGGCAGGGCTGAAACCCTACTGAGCCTGATTAGCACGTTGTCTTCTGGGGGTCCTTTCACGGCCGTGATCTCGGAGTCTGCGGGGCTGGCGTCTGTGACGGAGCCGGAGGGGGTGCACAGGCGACGCCCAGAGCACGGCCGCCACCCGCCTCCCAGCCCGGACCGGGGCATCGTTCTGGCTGCAGCGTGAGCTCGGTGCCTCCCCGCGTGCACGGTCCTCACATCCGCCAACACACCGGGGAGACTCTGGGCCTGAGGGTGGGCAAGGCCAGTGTCTCTCGGTGCTCTCCTAACAGAACCCCTGTTTCCAGTAAGGCGAGGGGGTTCAGAGAAAAATTCAAGTGCACTGGAGCAGGAAACTCTAGGGAAAAAATGGCAATTCAACTCACTGGGGAAAACATTTGATTCATGACAAATGTGATGATAACCCACTTTGGAAATCATTCATCAGCAAGGAGGACATGTTTGTTAAGAAACGTTGCCTAATAAATTAGAAGCAATTTCTGTCCAGTATATTTTTTGCATTTTACTTCATTTAGGCTCTCATTCATGTGTGGGTTATTGAAGTAATTCTGGTACATCTGTGGCTCTAGTTGTGGACAAAACCGCCTGCCTCCAACTTTGCATCAGTCACACAGTCACGTCCCTTTATCCCGAACAAGTAAACACGGCTCTTCTACCTGAAAAGTGCCCCTCATCCCTGTCGATCTAAGTCATTATCTGTCTACCGTCTAAGCATCTCTCTGTCATCCATGTATCTATCCAGCCACCCACCCACCCATCCACCCATCCATCCATCCATCCACCCACCCATCCATCCATTCATCACATCTCTGTATTTATCCATCCTCGACTTAATCTTTAAGACCCGCACAGTCCTCATTTCCTCCTTAAAACACCCCTGACCACTGGGGTCCCTGCTCCCCTCTGGGTCTGAACTCACGTGGCGCCATGCGGTGTGCCGTCCACTTAGAATATTTCACATCGTATTTCACGTGTCCTGACTGGATCAAAAGTAGACTTAAAGTGTAACTGACACACACACAGTATATTTCCACAAAGTAAGCACACCGCATGCCATGAAATGTCACCACCACCTCGATCAGCCCCCAAGTCCCCCAGTAACGACTCCCTCCACGTGGCAACCAGCCTGACCTCTACCTGTGGGCCTCGGTGGGTCCAGACAGCAGAGCCAGCTGCTGGGGGTGTCACACACAGGGGTGAGCACCCACACTCACACCCGGGTGCACAACCACACAGGCTCTCACCCGCATGTGCACACACACCCCCGCCTCATGCCCCAGCCGGCTTGTTCACGATACTGACGTCAGGAAGAACCTGGGTGTGGAGCAGGCTCAGGACCTGATGGGCTGACAGATCTGGTCCCCCAGCGACCCCCTGAGTCGGGGGCAGAGTCAGGGCCGGAGAGGAAGACGGAGCAGGCGCCGCGGGGCCTGCCGCTCACGCCCTGGGGCAGGGGACGGGTGAGAGTAAGGACAGCATAGGATGACCATGGCATCACCAGGCATGTGGAAGGGCCGCGGGCACCCGGGCAGGACACGTCGGGACACGCCGCCAGGGGAGCCAGTGGGCGGGACTCCAGCACCTGTGTTAAGGTCACCGGCAGTGCAGGCACGAGCAGGTCCAGGGACGGGGCAGATGCTCCCTGTGGCTGGCGTGGTGGCGGGTTGGGTCAGTTGGATCGAGGTTGCCACGGCCTTCAAGCTAAGTGGTTCGGACAGGGACACCAACAGGGTCCAGGCCGACTGGTGGAATACGGATGGTGGTGGCCGAGATGCTGGGGTGGTTGATGGGGACAGGTGCTCCCGGGTGATGGGTGGTAGGCGCCCTGGTCAGCAGGCTGTCCCAGGACCCAGACCCAAGGGGACCCCGCTGTGTGGCTGCTGGAGGTTGGGTGGCAGAGGTGTTGCAAGTGAGGGGATGCGTTTGGGTGGGAAGACAGATGTGGTGGCCGCCGTGAGCCTGGAGGCCTGGGTGGGCGGACAGAGCTGCCCTGAGCAGCGTCTTGGGACGTGGGCCTCTCTTGAGGGGGTGAGGAATGGTGGGTGCTTGGGTGAGGGTGTCCAGAGGCAGTGAGGGAGAAGCTTGACCTTGAGGGGTGAGAATTCAGAGCCAATGGCGCATGGCTCGGTGGTTCTGGTGAGGAAGGAGCAAAGCCCCTCCTCCACGTTCACGTGCATCGCGGCCACGGGGGACCCTCGACCCGCGCGGCTGCGACGCGTGGGCAGAGTGTGTGACCCGGGCCGCGAAGAGCCCTGGCTTCCTTCTGCCTTCCTGCGGGTGAAGTTCCAACATGATTTTCCTTAACTAAACACACGAGCACAGGAAGGTCAGACGGCTTCTGAACAGCTCCGAGAGCTGTAGACGGGTGCACGTCCCGTCCCCAAGGAGGGGTCACCTCTGAAGGTGCCTGATGAGGTCCTGCCACCCGGCCTCTCCTGATGTGCGACCCGAGCTGCCGCTCGCTGGGACGGATCGGCCTCACAGCTGGGTGCAGCGACCGCGGGCCAGTTCTCTCCAACGTCCAACTTTTTTTTTTTTAATTGAAGTATGGTTGATTTACGTCATGTTAGCTTCTGGTGTTCTGGTGTACAGCACAGTGACTCAGTTATATGTACATATGTACACATTCTTTTCCAGATTCTTTTCCTTACAGGTTATCACAAGAGGCTGAGTAGAGCTCCCTGTGCTGTACACTAGGCCCTTTGCTTTATAGATCGTAGGGTGTGTATGTTCATCCCAAGCTCCTAATTTATCCCCCCACCCCTTTCCCCTTTGGGAACATGTTTGTTTTCTATGTCTGTGGGTCTATTCCTGCTTTGTACATAAGTGCATTTGTATCTTTTTATTATTTAACCATAAAAAAGAATGACATAATGCCATTTGCAGCAACATGGATGGACTAGAAATTATCATATTCAGTGAAGTAAGCCAGATAAAGATGTCATATATGGTATCGCTTATATGTGGAATCTAAAAAAAAAGATGCAACGTCCATCTTAAGGAGAAGACATTTAAGTGAAATTGTGAAATAACCCAAGTACCCCTGTGTCAGACATTCGGGAGGTGGTACCACCTCGGCCCATTAGACGTGCACGTGGTACGATTCCTGCAGGCGCTGACAGGGGCCGCTTCCCGAAGGCGGCCCAGCCACTTCCGCACAGCGCTGCGGGCTTCCCCGAAGGTGCTTTAGGTCCCAGGTGAGCAGGCTGAGGGGGGAGGGGGTCCGGGTAGGAGGCATGCCTTCTAGGACGTGAAGGAGCTTCCCCACGAAGGCTTCCCCCACCTGCTCAGGTCAAGAGCCAGATGGCATCCCGGGTCCTCCTTGGGCCCTCGCGCCCACGTCTGGCTGTCACCACAGGGTGGCCCACCCACCGCTGCCGCCTCTACCTCAGAAGCATTGGCCCCAGCTCTGTCCCCCTTGCCTGGACCGTCGCAGACCGCGAGGTCTCCTCCTCCGACACCCTGGCCCCTTGGAGTCTGTCCTCAGCACAGCAGCTGTTGTTACCCACTGAAAACACAGATCGACACCCTTGGCCCCTCCGCCCAGTGCTCAACCCCGAGATCTTCCTGGGCCCCCCTCTGTCTCCCTCCGTCCGGCCCTGGCCGCCTCCCCCAGCCGAGACAGCCTTCTCGCTCTGCTCCAGAAGCCCCGATCTTGTTTCCCCCCGTGATTTAAAATAACAAAATCTTGTTAGGATGAGACACGTGTGCAGCTGACACAGACACGTGCCACTGTCCCAAAGGTTCATCAGAAGCCCTTTCACGCTGTGGCTCTGGGAGCCGCGTCCCACCCCCTGGATCCTCCCCTGGGCCCCACCCCGGGGTAAAGGAGGAGGGGACTTGCAGGGGCTGGTGCCCATCACCCGGTCCGCCCTCGCTCCATCGGGGCACAGCGGCCGCCACCTCTCGCCAGGTGGGTCTCAGAGTGAAGGCACCAGCCCATCCAGTCCCGATAGCGCCCCTGGGAAGGAGGTGAGTGGGGAGCGAGGCCGGGCAGGTTCAGGGCCCGTCCTGGGACTTGAGTCTAGGAAGAGTGGCCGCAGGCTTCCCGCCCTCCATGCTGTCCCACTCTGGCCCCGCCAGCCTTCTTACCGGTGCCCTCTGCCGAGGACAGCTGCCCCGTCCTCACGCTCCTTCATTTCACTGACGTCCGTGTCCCCAGACCTTCACCCTAAGACCCCCTGAGTTTTCTCACCCTGCTGTGTGCCCTATGCAGCATCGATCGACAGCTAATAGGACCACGGATCTAAATGTCCGTCCACTTGTCCACACGTCCCACCAAACACAAGCTCCATCAGGGCAGGGACTCAGGGTGGGTGAAGGCTGGACAGGAAGTGGAGGACGCTGGCTTCACAAGCAGGCCCTCGGGGGCTCTGCCCTCGCGAAGACGTGCAGCCCCTGTGCATGCTGTGCTAGGAGGTGAACGCCGCATCCCGCCAGGCTACTGCAGGGTAACGCAGGAGACCCAGCGCTACGTGTCGGCCATTTGCTCAGACGTGCAGGGGAAGTAGAATCATTTCTCTGCCGACCACGAACGGCTTCATGGTGTCCCCAGTCACCGTTGACCCGGGCAGGGCACTCAGTCCGCCACGGAAACACGCGCCCAACAACTGCCTTTCCCACCGGGAGATCTGTTTCTTTTCTTTTTCTTTTTTTAATAAAACAAATTTAGTTTTTTAGGAGTTTTGCCTGGGAAACTTGGGAAATATTTTGGTTCTTAGCAAATACATTTGTGTAATGGGGGAATAGGCATATGGATAGAGATTTTTTCCCCCAGTATTTTCTAAGTGGCGTGTTTTAAACTTTTTTTTCTAGAGTGCAGATTTTCTTCTAGGAAAGTGTAGGACATCTGGTCCAATATGAAGGTGCTGTAGATGAGCCCTGTCTCATAGAAACATAATTCAAGCCATATGGGTAATTTAAAATTGTGTAATAATCACATTGAAAAAAAGTAAAAAGAAACAGAGGAAATTGATTTTAATATATATTTTATTTCACCCAGTACATCCAAAATATGATTAATTTAACATGTACCTAATCTAAGAAAATGTAGTAAGATCTTTTACGTTCCTTTTTGTACTAATTCTTCGAACCGTGTGTATTTCACACCCACAATCCGTCTCAGTCCAGACCAGCCACGCTGCAGCGCTCCACGCCGCGAGGGGTGGCGGTCACAGCAGTGGAGGGCACAGCTCCAGAGAGGGGTGGGGCAGTCAGCCTGCCAGCCTGCTGGCTGTGGCCCTCGAGCTAAGAACGGAGTCTATGTTTTTAAATGGCTAGACAAAGAAACACAGAAGATGCAGTAGGGACCACAGGTCATGACATTTGGGTTTATTAGTTACTTTTAAACTGAGTTAATCAATAGTTAATTTTTTCCCTCAGTTTTAATTTTAGTAGAAAATGTAGACAGATATAACTCACATAAACAAAAGCTCTATGGGGGATTGAGAATTACGTCTGGTCTGATCCCAGGTGAGGTGACAACATGCTCAGAGAGGCCTGAGCAGTACCGCCTGGTACCACGTCCATCACCTGGTACCATACCACCTGCTACCACACCACCTGGTACCATGTCTGTCACCAGGTACCCCGTTTGTCACCTGGAACCACATTCATCACTGGGCACCACATCCGTCTCCTGGTACCACGCCACCTGGTTCCACATCTGTCACCTGGTACCATGTCACCTGGTGCCATGTCTGTTGCTGGGTACCAGACCACTTGGTACCATATCTGTCACCTGGTACCACTTCTGTCATCTGGTACCACATCCATCACGTGGTACCACGCCTGTCATCTGGTACCATGTCTGTCATCTGGTACCACGTCTGTCGTCTGGTACCACATCACCTGGTGCCACATCTGTTGCTGGGTACCAGACCACTTGGTACCATGTCCGTCATCTGGTACCACGTCTGTCGTCTGGTACCACGTCTGTCGTCTGGTACCACGTCTGTCACCTGGTACCACATCACCTGGGGCCTGCTCATTCCCCACTGCCCTTCTCCAAGCTCCTTCTCACCCACAGTGCTTCTCGTTTGCAAGGGTTAAGTTAGGAGTTTACTCCCTATTCACTGAAAGCCATTGCTGCGAAGAGCATTTTCTGTTTACTCGTGTCTGACTGTGGTTCTCAGTCTCTCCAACGGGCTTCGGTGTAACCTGAGGAAGGTTGCCAGGGTGGAGTGTGCTGATGGTTGCCTTTGAGAGACTCCCCGTGGGTCTGAAAGGAGGCCTTGTCTGCATCTTTATTTTACGAGAAGGCTGGTTTTATCACTTATGTCTTAGGTGACCAGACTTGCAAGCATATGCTTAGTTTTCTCTTAAAATCACCCTGGCAGGACATGAGAACGTGTGCCCAGCCCGGGGCAGGGGGTGGACGGGGGCTCCTGGAGGCCCCACAGGTTTCACTCTGGAGAGCTTTCCTCCCAGTCGACTCACCTGGAAAAGCCCCTGGTCCTGTGAGGTGGCTCTGCCTCTTGTGTGGACCCCACTCACAGACCCCACCGACCGACCCACGGAGGGGAGCTCAGCCGGTTCTCAGGACTTCCGTGGGCACCAGGCAGCCCTCTCTGAGCTACCCTGGACCCCGGGAACCCCTGGTTTCCTGACCCCATTTGGGGACCAGAGCCCTGAATGTCCTCCCCAGCATCCTGGTGTCCCTGGAGGGACTTGCTGAGACCATGGGTGGCTTCAGGGAGCCTGTGAACACCCTGGACCCCACCCTGTTTGCGTGGAGGGTGGGCTTCACAGCACTTCATCGCCGGTGTTAGCAAACGAGGACTGGGAACCATGGCCAACAGGGCATTTTGCTTCAGCTTTGCTTTCCCTGCTTGGGCGCAGGTGGTCTGGCCAGTCTGCGGGACATCCTCGCGTGAAGAAGATGCGGCAGGTGAAGCTGCTCCGTCAGTTTCATCAGCTCGGCCGGTCAGCTGCCTCCACTGATGGAGCCGGCTGGGAGGTGGAGGATGGGTCCGTGTCCCGCCCAGGCCCCTTCTTCCCGCTGATGTGTCTGGTCCCCTGGGCGGGCAGTGCCCGGCTGACTGTGCATCTGTCTGCGTCCAACAGTAACTACAAATTCCACTGGGCCAACAGGAGCCACCTCGCCTGGGAGGTTATGCACCCCCCACACGCAGTGACTGGTTGGTGCGGTCCTGGCCCCTGGACGCCGGTGGGGGTGCCGTTCTCCGGGGCGGTCCATCTCTAGACTACAGCCATTCTCACCGCGAGCCCCGCTTGCAGCATCAGCACCGCCTGGGAACGTGCGGAGAGGTAGGTCCTCAGGCGCCGCTCAGACACCGCAGGGCGGGGCCCGCGTCTGTCTCACCAGCCCCGCAGGGCTTTCCGCGGGCGGAGAGCCTGCCCGAGGATCAGGGTGGATCTCGGCGGCAGCGGAGACCGCCTCCCTGCCCCTTGCTGCGCCCCCACCCCCTGCCCCGAAGCAGCCCCTGCACAAGCACCCTCCTCCCACGGTCAGCTCGTGGGCGCCGCGGTGGCCGCTTCAGCTAACCTTCAAACTAGAGCAGAAGTTGGTTAATCTCCCTCTCTCGTACCGTTTAACGTTTAAGTCCTGTGTCTATAAGAGCCCAACAACGAGCTATGGAAATTCAGGGCAAAGTGGCTCATGGAAGTCATTGAATGCATCTAAAATGTGATTTTTTCATTTTCAGGGTAGACCTGTGCCTCTGTGTTATTTCCTCATTTCTCCTTTAAAAATTCAGTGCAAAGAAAAAGAAAACACCCAGAAGGAAATAATTGCATTAATTGGGTGATTTTTCAGGTCACATAAATATCAATTTTCTACTTGAAATAAGGTCACACAAGGGCATTTCTGTCCTGTCCAGGGCTGGGTTGTCCAACACGGCAGCCACTGCCCACGTGTGGCTGTCGGGAGCCTGTGATGCTGAGCTGGGATGTGCTCTGCCTGTGATTTGTACACCGGGTATCAGAGATTCAGTGCAGAAAAGAAGGCCAAGTGTCTCATTAATAACAGTTCAGTACTGATTACATGCTGAAACAATAACGTGGGATTAAATAAAATACACTATGAAAATCGCTGTCACCTGTTTCTTTTTATTTTTGTAATGTGACTGTGGAAAATGTAATAACATATATGGCTCACACTCTGTTTCTTTTGGGCAGCGCTGGCCTGGAGGACGCGGAGAGCAGCCAGCTCGACAGGGAAGGGCTTGCCAGGCTGCGGGTCTGCAGGCTAAAGAGGCCGGGCAAGCGGGGACTGGCAACCCCGACCCCCGTGGGCTTGGCTCCGTCGGCGGGAACGGAGGTTCCCAGTTCACCGCATCAGGTCTCTCTTTCGTACTGTTGAATGCCGGAGCCCTTCCACCGGCAACGATGCCATTTGTCAGTCGAAGTGATTTTGAAACCCACGGGAAGCACATCTGGAAGACAGGACCCGGGAACCACGTGGTCCGCCTGGGGAGGCGGGAGATCTCTGCAGGAGGAAATTCCAGCGTTTCCCACGGGGGGGTCGTGGGAACACTCAACGACCTCCACTGGCAGGAAACTTGTCTTCACATTTGCAGTTAAACTGTTTCCTCCCGATCTTTCCAAAAAATAGAGGGAGAACGGCTGGTCGCCAAACTCAGTGTAAAGTCCTTTGGGTAATTCAAGGAAAGTTTTATTTCATCCCTCACATTTCTCTTCCACAAGTTAGATGACCTTGGTTCCCTGACTAAAGACAAGTGTGATTTTTTTCCTATCAACAAAAGAAGAAAGGCAGTCCGGCAATTGTGCATTTGATGGGGCGTGTAGGCAAATCACAGCAGCTGAGTATCGACGGGGATCTGAGACCACAGGGCAACACTGCTGTGCCGTCCGTAAGCTCAAAACCTCAGCGCAAGAACTTTTGGAAGAGCTCTCTATTCCTGTTGCTCATAAAGTCCTTACATTTACCCCACATACTCTTCATGGCAACATGAATAAAATTGAAGGGAGAGTTCAGGTGACCCTCAGGTAATTCAGGACCCTCTGGACAGTGAGGGCATCCTTGGGGTCCTCAGGTCAGACATGCCAAGGTCACGAGACCATCACTGGGGCGGGGCGCCTGCTGCTCAGGGAGCTCCAGTGGCCGAGCGGGCGCGTTACAGGCGACACGGTGGCAGATGAACAAGCAGGTGTTTTCTGGGCTTGAGATGCAGCCGGACACAGGCCCAGCTGCGGCATGTGTTGGGTCCAGCGAAAAATAAAGATGTGGGACCCTTGTTTAGTGATTGTTAAGACTTTGAAGACGGCTACGGCAAAGTATATAACTAAGTGGGAGGCCTTGCTCTGCACGGGCCTTGGGTGACATGCAGGCCACGCGGCCACGGAGCCGGCCCTGGCCGTGCAGCACGCACCGTGGGGACAGCGCTCAGGTGCCCCCCTGGGTCAAGCACGACACTGCAACCAAGGGGCCAGGGAAAGGCGTGCGGGTGCCTGGGTGGTAACCTGGGAAGGAGAGGTGGTGGCAGAATGACATGGATTGTGAATGCCCGCCAAGAGGTCGGAAAACCTCTCTGCAGGCTCCTGACCAAGGAGGGAGGAAACCCTTCCCGTTGTCAGAGGGGACGAGACGTGTCCGGGAAAGCACGTGTTCCTGTGGTTGTACTTTTGTCCCCTCCCTTCCCGTCCTCCCTTTCTTCCTTCCTCCCTTCCTTCCTTCCTTCCTTCCTTCCTCCCTTCCATTCCTCTTGTCTTTATTATTATTATTTTTAGCGCAGGTGAGATGTCTCATGCAGGGGCACTGAGGTCCACTAGCCTCAAACAACTACAGCAAAGCCCCCACCCCCCGGCCCCACTGAAACGACAAAATATTAAGCATGCAGTTATGCTCTGTGTCTCATGCTGAAACGCTATCTGGAACTTTCTCCCCTAAAGCCACGAGTCTTCAGGGGGGCCGGTGGCTCTGTGTTTCGTGTTGAACTGGTCTCCCCTCTTCCCGCCTCTGTCTTCACACGTGCCAGCTCGTGAGTGAGACACCCAGTGCCTCAGTTCAACCAGGCAGGACAGGCGCTCATCCTCTGAAAGGGCCTCGGGCTTGTTCACACACACAGACACGCTCCGTAGCTTCCTGGACCACCTTGGCCTTTCCTCCTTGGCTCCTTGCAGACAGGTGTTGTCTGACTTGGTGTCAGGGTCCCCAAGGCTGGGCTCTGCAAGCTGTGCTCCTTGGCTCCTTGCAGACAGGTGTTGTCTGACTTGGTGTCAGGGTCCCCAAGGCTGGGCTCTGCAAGCCGTGGGTGGGGAGTTGGCGCCTCTGCTCCGTCTGCCCATCCTTTCTGCTGAGCGTGAACTCCTTTCCCTTGGTTCCTCTCTGGCATCTAAAAGCAACTGGAGCTCTTATCCGAGCAGCGTCCTCTGTGCCCAGGTGCTGGGTGACTCACCCAAACCTCCTGCCACCAAACCCATCAGCTGAGCTTCACTCGGGACGTGCTGAGGGTACCAGTGTCTTTCCAGAATGGCTTGGCAGGAGCCGGGCGGTTTTACAACAAGGAGGGGAGGGAGGAAGAGGCGGGGGGGGGGGGGGACCCGATTCAGTTGTGACTTGCACACCTGTGCATGGGAGCCAAAGAAAGCTGCTCTGTGTCAGCGCACAGCTTGAGCTCGGGATTCTCCAAACCAGGATTGTGATTAACTCCACGACACCTGCAGGGGATTCTGGAAAGAGAGCATGAGAAAACCTGATAGCTCCATCCTATCAGGCACCACGAGACCCCTAGCGAGGTGTCCCAAGGATGTTAAAATGGAAGAGTCTTCCTAAAACAAAAGTAGAACTGGCTTGTGTTCTCGCGGAGCTGGCTGGGCGGGTGTGGGGCTCTTCACACACTCCCACCCATTTCTTCAAGCTTTGGGTTTGGTTGGCCCCCTGGTGCTGTCTTTGCCAAAACATTCCTTTCACAAACTTTCAAGTCCGTGAGGATTTTTCAGGAAAAGTTAATCTAAAATACGTGCTGAGAATCATCTGAAGGTCAAAAAATACGGTCAGCTCCCATCTTATAACTCATTTTAGTTACCCTCTCTTAGAAACAGGTTTTTAAGTTTGAATCAAATAGCCGTAAAGACTGCACACTGAAAAGGAAAGCAGATTTCCATGTCAGATGCCCTAGACTGTGCTATGAATTTAACCCTGCCCGAGTCTGACTGTTGCATCACTGGATGTAGTAGCCGGGCGAATCGTGCGAGTGAACAATGGCAGATGACTATTGAACGATTTCACGGCCCCCGAAGCACACGGAGGACGTTGAACAGATGGATGAGACCTGACACGTCCAAGCGGCCGCAGAGGAGCAGAGCCACTTAACGGGTCCTCCAGGATCGTCCTGGGAGGATGTGGCATCTTCCCCCATTAAATATTAACTGGCTGCCTGGGCTGCGCGGGCCCTGTGCTGGGGGCACACGTGGGGCGAGGCCCTGCTCTCCGACAGCTTACAGTCGGCGCGATCCAGGGAGGGGGTGGCGTCCCGCCACCGTCTTACACGGGGGACCCAGGACACCCCAGCGGCAGGGCTCCTGGATGAGTCTCGTCCCAAAGGGCAGCAGAAGCACAGCTGCAGGGACCTGCAGGTGGAACCTGCTCTTGGCGACGGGCATCGTGGACCTAAATCCCACAGAGTCTCCCGGGAAAGACACGGGAACCTGCACACAGTCAAGGATGGGAGAGTTGGGGGAGGGACAGCGCCGTGAGTCTGTGACCAGAGACCCCGGGAAGGTATGTTTCCATCTCCAGACCCGTGTCTCCCGCAGCCTCTCAGCAGAGGAGGGAAGCGGTGGCTGGGAGGACGGGCTGGGCAGTCATGAGCTTTCTCCGTGGGCATCCACAGCGGGACTAGCTCAGCTCTGGGTGGACCACCTAAAAGGAGGCGTGGCATCTGCTTCCTCGAGTTTTGGGACAGGATGTGGTGGCAGGGAAGGCAGACACCCACAGAGGGTCTGCTTTCCCCAGGCACACAGCTAAGTCCCGGCTCACATGCCAGCATCCTGTCCACGTCTGACCAGTGGTTTGTGGCTGGACAGATGGATGCTGTGTCCGGTCTCGGCCCATAAAAGAACCGTCCTCTATCTCCTGTCCCAGCCCAGGGTGAGCTCCAGGCCGCCCGCTGAGCTGGCCAGGACGCACCGTGGGTCCCTGAGTGTCTGCGTGGAGCAGGGGCCCCTTCCACCAGCCCTGCACTGCCGTTTTTTTATTTTTTTATTTTTTTATTTTTTTGGGGGTACACCAGGTTCAATCACCTGTTTTTATACACATATCCCCGTATTCCCTCCCTTCCTTGACTCCCCCCCCGCTCGAGTTCCCCCCCACCCTCCCCGCCCCAGTCCTCTAAGGCATCTTCCATCCTCGAGGTGGACTCCCTTTGTTATACAACAACGTATGCACTGCCGTTTGAGAGGGAAGCAGCACCTGGTGGGTTTATATCTGTTTGTTAGAGCAGCTGGCCCGCCCTGGCCAGTCCCGGGTGCGGGCGAGAGATGTCGCCTGTGGAGCACGTCGCTGGCAAAGACGGAACCAGTGCGCGGGCGGACTGAATAGGACGTGCGTCACACGGCGACCGGGGGCTGAAGAGTTAAGGAGGCGTCTTCATCGAAACAACGTGCTCGCAGTGATAAGCTCTCCTTTTCTAAGCTTTTGAAGCTGAGTGAGTGTTCTGAAGGCCGGGCTTCACTCTGCGCCCAGACGTGGCTCCCGGCCACGTGTCTGTGGGTTCTGGTCCCTGACAGCGGGGGCTCTGGGAGCGAGCTGGCCACGCTCACCTTCGCTCTGCTTAGGAGTCTCTCCAGGGCCCAAAAGAGGGAAAAAGAATTTCAACTTGTCAGTCAATGAGTGAACGCCTTCCGTCTTTGGAAAAGAGATGAGCTCTGGTCAGGGTCTAGAAGGAACCAGATTCATCACAGGGTTGACATGCAGCTTCTGAGAACTAATGGGAAGTAGGTTGTGTTCATAGAGCCCACCTGTGCCTCAGGGGAGGCCCCGCCCCCGTGCCTACCTGTGCCTTAGGTGAAGGCCCCGCCCCCATGCCCACCTGTGCCTCAGGTGAAGGCCCCGCCCCCGTGCCTACCTGTGCCTCAGGGAGGCCCCGCCCCCGTGCCTACCTGTGCCTCAGGGAGGCCCCGCCCCCATGCCCACCTGTGCCTCAGGTGAAGGCCCCGCCCCCGTGCCTACCTGTGCCTCAGGGAGGCCCCGCCCCCGTGCCTACCTGTGCCTCAGGGAGGCCCCGCCCCCGTGCCTACCTGTGCCTCAGGGAGGCCCCGCCCCTGTGCCCACCTGTGCCTCATGTGAAGGCCCCTCCCCTGTGCCCACCTGTGCCTCAGGGAGGCCCCGCCCCTGTGCCCACCTGTGCCTCAGGGAGGCCCCGCCCCCGTGCCCACCTGAGCCTCAGGGGTGGCCCCAGCCACCCTGTGTGCGGGGAGGGTGGCTCCCCACCCCCTCCCCACCCCGTGCTCGCGGCAGAGCTGCTGGGCGAGCCAGAGGAGAGAGACGAGCAAGAGGGCTGCAGGCTGGGGCCCCACGAACCCTCTGCTTCCCCGTGGCCGCCCTCGCCACCACCCCGCCTCCCGCGCGCCATCCCCGCCGTACAGAGCGCTGAGGGCCCTGGGAGTGGGCAGGGGGCCCTGTCCGCCTCCTCTGCATCCCAAGTGCCTGGGACGGTGCCCGGAGCAGGACCGAGGCTCGTGGGACGAGCGGTGATGAGCGCGCCGTCTGTGCGGTGTGTGAGGACGGGGTTGCTGGGGCACGTCTGTCCCGCACTTCTCAGTCACCAGTGTCGGCTCTGGCGCCCCACGATAACCCACGCCTTCTCGGGGGCTGCTTCCCCAACGTGCTGAGGTCCTGTGGTGGCTACGCAGCTTGGGTGGGGGTTCTCTGGAGGCCAAATGGTCAAGGTCAAGATGCTGAGGCTTTTATCTAAATCTCGCACAGGATTTTCCCCCACAGCTAACATACTGACACATAAAAAAAAATTCTGCTTTGAAAGAGTTCAGACAAGTGTTTGCTGGAGACTAGATCAAGGTAACGTTTTCTCCATCACTGCCTTTGGGAGTTTGATTTGATGGCATGTTTCAGGCTGCTTTTGGTAGGCAATAGGGTTTTTATTAGATGGAAAATGGGGAGAAAGGGATGAAAAAGGGTATCATCTCGGTCCTCCTCTCAGAGCTTCACTCTGAGCAGGTGTCCAAGTGTGGCCAAGCCCCCCGAGGAGCTGGAGGACAAGGGGTCGGCCGTGCGAAGGGAGGGCTGTCACTCGGTCACCTGTCACTTCTCACCCACACTGAAACCAGCTCTGTGAGGTTTGGGTGATCCAGAGGCTTAAAAAGGCAGGACTGTCGATTCCCCAGGGTCTCTGGAGGAAGTCCTCAGAGCGCCGTGGGGACGGCTGGATCGCCCACAGGCTGCTGTGGCACCTGGCACGTGTCCTGGAGACATCGAGGCACAGAGAAACCCCTGCGGGGCAGCCTGGTCCCCAGAGGTGTCAGTGCCAGAGTCCACGGGGACACGGTTTTGTGTCTTTGAATCGCGCTGCTTTGGAATGGTCAGGTCTCCATCGCAGGAGTGAGTGCTCCGCTGGGGCCGGGGCCGGGGCTTGGCGTGGACCCCACGGGCCGGGCGCAGCCGGTGTTCAGATCCAGAGGCCAGAAGGTGTTCAGATCCAGAGGCCAGAACTGCCTGCTGACGTCATTACCAAGCAGCAGGGTTGTAAACCCGGGTCCCTTGGGTCCCTCGCAGCCAGCTGTCGGGTGCACCAGCCTGAGACCTGGGGGTGATGGTGAGAGAGGTCCCGCTCCTATCGCCTCCCATGGCAGCCCTGGGTGTCGGGCTGGCATCTGGGCAGTGTCTCCTGGTGGTGGGCACCTCTGATCCCGGCTGCCCCCAGTCATGGTGGCTTTCCCACGTCAGCTACCCAGCCGGCGTCTTCTCTCAGTGCACAGAACAAGCCGAGCTCGCTGCTTCCTCAGCCTTCTCAACAATTCTGAAGGCCAATCTAAACCCTGATAAGCTTCATCCTGCCTCACATAGTCCTGAAAATAAGTCCTGACCAGATAAACCAAACAGGAGATAAAACAGAAAAAAGAAATCCAATCTGCAAAAGCCCATCACTGCGGTGTGAGCGGCAGGCCCCTGACGTGCTGGTGTTTTGGTCGTCGTTGTTTCTGGCGTTAATGGTTTCTGCGGATCCTGCACTGTAGTGTTGTTTATCTCAATTACCGCGTCTCATTCGTGCACCTACAAGTTTTTGGCTGAGACTGTGCTCACCATCCCCACCCCCGCTGCAGTCCTGGCTGCTGGAGCCACGAGGTTCCCGGGGGAAAATGCGGAGAAGTGCCTAGAGAAAACCAGAAAACTTCACTAAAGTATGCAGATGTTATTTGAATAAATCAAGAACGACGTCATTTTTCAGCTTTTGCTCTTTCCTAGTAGACGGGCTCAAGGCTGTAAACATCTCCTTGTGCACAGGGGAACTACGGACACATTTTCGTACGTAAGGTGTTTGTTACCTTCAGCTCAATCTACGGCTGTGTTTCTGTCATGATTTCCTCTTGGACCCGTTGGCTGTCATCAGGCTCAGTGGCGAGAGCTTGAAAGCTTACCTCCTGAGATCAAGAACAAGAAGAGGCCGTCTGTTCTCACTGCTTCTCTTTCAATTGTGCTGGAGGTTCTAGCCGGGGCAGTTAGGCAAGGAAAGAAAGAAAGGCCACCCACATTGGAAAGGAAGGACAAAACTATTTCCCCTCATAGATCGCCTAATACCACAGATAGAAACCCTAAGGAAATCTGTAAAAAGCATTTAAAGCTAACAAGTGAGAGAGCGAAAGCTGGGGGACAAAGTCAACGTACAAAAACCCGCTGAGTTCTACTCCTTAACAGCGGGCAACCCAAAACCAAAGTATGAGTAGAATTCTATTAATAATAGCATCAAAAAGAATAAAATGCCTAGTGACAAATTTAACTAAGGAGGTGCAAGACTTGAACCCCTGAAACTGCAAAACATTGTCAAAAGAAATTTAAAAAGATCGAAATCAATGGACAGGCACCCGTGCTCAGGGATGGGAGGGCTGAATATTGTGAAGATGGCCGTACTCCCCAGCACAGTCAAGTGAGTCCCATCAAAAGCCCAGCGGCTTTTTGTGTGCGTGCAGAAACGGAAAAGCCAATCATAACATTCATTTCCAATTTCAAGGAATTCCGAATAGCCAAAATGATCTTGAAAAAGAAAGAACAAAGGGAAATAAAATATATACAGACTGCGAAGGAAGAAATAAAACCGTTGTCTTTGTTCACAGATTACATGATCATGTATGTAGAAAATACAAAAAAAAATTGAAAAAAAAAACCCTCCTGGAGTGAGTGATTATAGCAAATTTGAAGGACAGAAGGCTAATATACAATTATTATATAATTATGTATTAATAGTCAATTACTTTCTTAAATACCAGCAACGAACAAGTGGGATTTGAAATTAAAACCACATCATTTATATTAGCATCCCCCAAAATGAAGTATTTAGATATAAATCTAACAAAATATATACACGATGTATATGAGGAAAACTACAAAACTCTAATGAGTGCAATCAAAGAAGAACTAAATAAATGGAGAGATATTCCATGTAAACAAATAGAAAAACTCAGTTTTGTCACAATGTCAATTTTTCCCAACTTGAACTATAGATTCAAGGCAATCCCAACCAAAATCACAGCAAGTTATTTTGTGGATATTGGCAAAACGATTCTAAAGTTTATATGAAGAAGGAAAAGACCCAGAATAGCCAATACTGTGTTGACGGAGAGAAACCAAGTTGAAGGTTTGACACTACTTGTCTTCCAGACTTACTATAAAGTAATCAAGACAGTGTGGTATTGGTGAAAGAACAGATAATTAGGTGCCTGGAACAGAATAGAGAGGCCAGAAATAGACCCATATAAATACAGTCAACTGATCTTTGACAAAGGAGAAAAGCCAACAAATGGAGTAAAGACAGTCTTTTCAACAAGTGCTGCCACGTACATGCCATGGGTTTAAACAAATTCATAATGACAGATATCCACTGTTGTAACACCATTACGGTGTCGTTAGATACAGCATAACCTGGGGATCCAGCGACTCCACGTCCAGGTACAGTGAAGGGTTACAAACCTACGTTCACACGGAAATGTGTGTCTGGACGTTCCGGGCAGCACTGCTCACAGCACCAGGTGGCAGGAACCACCTACGTAGCCCTCAACCCACAAAGGAGAAGCTCGGTGTGGCCCATCCTCACCCGGGCCCCAGAGCGGCACGGGGCAGGAACACCCGCCACGTGGCGCACCTGGAAACCCTGCGCCCAGGGCAGGGAGCCAGGCGCAAGGGGCCCCACGCTGTGTGGGTCCAGGTCTACAAATGCCCCGGAAAGGGAGCGCCTTAGGGGCAGAAAGCAGACAAGTGGTTGCCGGTGCCTGGGGGGAGGGACAGGAGGAGGGACCACTTAATGGGTGCGGGCTTCCTGCCTGGATGACGACAATGCTCCGGAATGAGGTGCGGTGGTGGCTGCAGTGCACTGTGAAGGTACTAAAAGCTACTGAATTGCACACGTTTTTAAAAAACTTTTAATTCATTAATTAATTTAGGCTGTGTTGGGTCTTTGTTGCTGCACGCGGGCTTTCTCTAGTTGTGGAGAGCGGGGGCTGCTCTTCGTCGTGGTGCGTGGGCTTCTCAGTGCGGTGGCCTCTCTTGTTGCGGAGCATGAGCTCTGGGCGTGAGGGCTTCAGTGGTTGTGGCGCGTGGGCTCAGTAGTTGTGGCTCGAGGGCTCTAGAGCGTAGGCTCAGGTGCATGGGCTTAGTTGTTCCATGGCTTGTGGGATCCTCCCGGGCCAGGGATCGAACCCGTGTCCCCTGCATTGGCAGGCGGATTCTTAATCCCTGCGCCACCAGGGAAGCCCCTGAACTGTGCACCTTAAAATGGTAAGTTTCATGTTATGTGTATTTTATAAAAAGTCACATAACAAACTCCATGTGTGTAAAGATATTAACTGGAATATTATTTTAAACCGTGAACAAGTAAAAGCGATGTAAACGCCCAGCACTGACCCATGGTTAAAACAGCGTGGGGCATGCACTCAGTGAGTACTGTATAGCTCTTTTAAAGATTATTATGAACACTGTAGCAAAAGGTGATAATTGAGTTCAGTAAAAAAGAAGCAGAGCACAAAATCGCATATGTTCTTTTTTTAAAGTTTTTATTGGGGTATAGTTGATTTACAATGTTGTGTGTGTTGCAGGTGTACAGCAAAGTGAATCCGTTATACATAATAGCAGCTTTTAAAACAGTACATACATAAACAAAGACTGAAAAGGAAAAGGTAAAATTGAAATTAGTTCTGTGTGGTTATGAGTGATTTTAAACTTTTATTTCAAATTTTCTTTTCTTTCTTTTATGATAGAAAAAGAGTTGTTGCCACTCACTTAAACATACTTATTACAATTTTTACTTGTGCCATCAGAAAAAGTAATAATGTAAAAACTTAAATTTGAGGTAAAAAACAACAAACAATATTAACAGATAAAGCCATCAGTGTATGAAAAACTTTTAGCAGAATGCATTTCAAACAGATGCTACATGCTGAAGAGGCCTTTGATTTCCTTGGGGTTAACATTTACAGTGGATTTTGAAATCTTTTATCCTATCGACTATTTATCTTGATGAGGAAAAGAGATGTGCCTGTTTTGATTTGTCTTAAAATTTCTAAAGTCACCAACATTAATATAATAAGTTTTAAAGAGGCAATGTCTCCCTTCCTTCCTTCCTCCATTGTTTTGCTTATTCATTAAATATTCTTTTATTACCAACAATATATTAGACAATGCTGAGAAGAAAAGAAAAGCAGAATGTAAATATTTCCCTCAAGAATTTTTGGTTTAATAAAGGATATAGCATGTAAGGCAAACCAGGTCTTTTAAGATAAGTGTTTCACTTGTTTCGACACCAAGGTGGAGAAACTTTGTTCCACATAAGTACATTAAAGAAAATGGAATTATCCTCATGGATTTTTTTTTTTTCTAGTTTAAGACAATCAGACCTTACCCTTAGCCAAAACTTGTCACTCCTCATTTTAGTAAGGTGCCACCTGCTACGTTTACCATGAAGCTGCCTCCTCCAGCTGCATGTAAGTCAGTTTGGGGGCATTAATGGAATCTGCTTTAAATAGTTATTTAATCCAGTCATTGCTGACATGAGGAAAAGAGGAATTCCTACTGCGTGTTGAACATTAGACGCAGTTGCAAGCAAACCCTTGGAAGTAGATTCCTGCGGAGGCAGACACCATATTGCTGTGCACCAGGCACAGAGCCCTGGGTGCCCTTGGCAGGACGTGACCTGCGTAACTGTGCTTATCCAAACCCTTCACTCCTCATCCTGGGTCCTGGCTGCCAGCTGTTGCCAAAGGGATTAGACACAAAAGCCCAAACTCTGGTGTCAGAGTTCACTTAAGAAGGGACCAGGTTGATGACCCACCGCACCTCGGAGATGCCTTCTGATGCCCGGAGGGCGCCCAGTGCATCACTGACACGCGGACCTCACGCAGACGTGAGGTAGGGTGGAAAAAGACCTGTGCTGCCATCAACAGTGACAAACCAATAAAAACAAATTTTAGGGAAAAAACTCTTTGTCACCTTTACATTGTTAGGTCCCTTAGGGATTTGAGATCCTTTTTTAGTTCATTAAACGCAACAGCATACATGCGTATTTGAATTTGATATATGTCTTCATATGATTCTGCTTGGTAGCTTAAAGAAAATGTATATTTTGTATTCTGATAACAATTTAAAATTAGTACAATTTCAAGTTAAAATTTGAGATATCATAAAGTGTTAGACTTTAGCTTTTTCCAGTATTTTAGAATACTATACAAAATTAATTTGCTAGAAATATGATAGAAACGCAAAGGAAATTAGGTTTTCTGTAATTAATGTTCTTAATAAGATGGAATGGGTATAGAAGACTGAGTTTAGAAAATAAATAGAGGGGAAGAGTGGGAGACATCTGACTCACTGACTGTAAATGCTCCACACAGAATGCTTTCTGATGTTTCATTTCCTGCATCGTACCCAATTCTCTTCTTCCTGAGAGCTCATTTTAAAGTCTCTGATACCCAAGAGCATCGCTGAGCAGGGGCTTTCCCTTCGGCTGCTAGCAGAATCTTTAATTGCACTGGTGGGAAAGTCAGTGCGTTGGTGCAGCTGCTTCTGCTGCGAGGGCCTGGGTGACGGCCAGCGTTGCATTCAGAGGCAGTCACGGTAGAGGCTGCTGGTCTCAGAGTCCTCCCGGGTTACGCGTTGGAACCAACAGACATGCCCACCAAGAGCCACAGGACCCCCCTCATACAGATGTTACTTACCGAACCGCACCTTTGATCTGTATTAAACTTTCACAAAGCTTTCTCTTCTGTACAATTTTGCTCCACACCATAGTGATAACTTTTGATAAACTAAACATTCCTCATCCTTCGTGATTCTCAAAGACTCAGGTCTTAGGGCTCCAGCTCCCAACCTCACGCTGAGTGGGAACCTCCTGATTTTCTCTTCTCTTCTCAGTCCTGAGGCTGAGCAAACAGGGCCACATCCTCCCCGCTCTTCGTCTCTTCTGGAGAGACGCCGGTTCTGCATTCAGCCCTCCGAGGCCACGTTCATGGAGCAAGGTCCTATCTGCCACCTTGCCAGCCAGCAGTCCCCATATTGTGCTCTTCAGTCTTTTCATCGCCTGTGGATGTCCAAAGGATTTCAGTGAAAAACATCATTACTAATGACATTCTCATTCTAGAAGTCTTTTTTTTAAAAAACAATAAAACTAAGCATGCACATATGGTCAGTTCCATTGTTATCCAGTAACTTAGCTTCAGGCAGTGGTGTGCAGGGCTTGGTAATGGCTCTACAGATGAGAAGCCAGCTGCGGCAGAATGGATGGGGTCAAGGTGGGATCAGTCCATGGACCACCAGAGGGACCATGCGAGGTGGGAAGGCAAGGTGTTTGAGGTGAGCATCTAAGCAGAGGCGGATTCCATGACCCCCCTGTGTTGGATGGAGGGGGTCACAGCTGACTCTGATTTCAGTACACACTTGCTGTAGGTGAACCAGGATCATACTTTGTTATTTGTTTCCTGCAATGGATTCGTCTGCTAGGCACTTGGGGCCTCATGGAATTCAGCCATGAGCTTCTGTTGGGTCTCTGTCCAGAAATGGTCTTTTAGCAAAGGTTGGGGGGCCATCCCTCTGCTAGGCCTTCAAGGAGAGGGACCCCTAGAGCACAGAGGGCTTTTAACCCTTCCTTTTCTTATAGAAACAAGAGGGCTCTTAAAGGCAGAAGTCTTTCGTGTTCTTTCATCTGTGAGCTTTGGGTTTAGTTTCATGAATATAGAATAATTTGATGATATAAGTAAGAAGCTGTATTTACAAATCTTCCTTCATCCTACTGTTGGAGAAAAACAAAACATGCGGGAAATGAAAATTTCCATATTTTCAACCTACAGATAACCTGAATTTTAATCTTTATAGATCACAATCTTAAAATATCTATCACAAGGGAACTCTGGACTTTGTCTAGTGGTTGACAAGCACCCAGTCACACCTTGGTGTGACTGCCGCCTGGTTCAGGTCCTGTCAGTGAGGGGTGCCTTGTTGGGAAAGTTACTTGTGTAATTACACGTGTGCCCTTATTGTCTTATAAAAATAACTAGGGAATGAACAGGGGGAGCTAATATCAGTGGTGGGATCCTGAATGCGGGGGAGGGAGGGCGGGAACCCTACACGGCAGAGGCAGCCTCTGCTTACCCTGCGGTCAGTCCTTAACCACGCGTGGGACCCCCGGGGGACGGCTGAGGCCTCGGATTACCTCTCATCTGGCTAATCGTCACGCACCACCTGCACTTATCGGCTGTCTTACATCAGATGGTTGCTGTTATAAATACATGGTTCTAAAAATAGAACTACCATATGACCCAGTAATCCCACTGCTGGGCGTATACCCAGAGAAAACCATAATCCCAAAAGAAACATGTACCGTAATGTTTTACAATTTACAATAGCTAGGACATGGACGCAACCTAGATGCCCATCGACAGATGAATGGATAAAGAAGATGTGGCACATATATACAATGGAATATCACTCAGCCATAAAAAGGAATGAAATGGAACTATATGCAATGAGGTGGATAGACCTAGAGACTGTCATACAGAGTGAAGTAAGCCAGAAAGAGAAAAACAAATCCTGTATGCTAACGCATATATATGGAATCTAGCAAAATGGTACTGACGAACCCAGTGACAGGGCAGGAACACAGATGAGGACTTAGAGAATGGACTTGAGGACACTGAGGGGAGGGGAAGCTGGGACATAGTGAGAGAGTAGCATCGACATATACACACGACCAAGTGTAAAATAGATGGCTAGTGGGAAGCTGCTACAGAGCACAGGGAGACCAGCTCAGTGGTTTGTGAAGACCTAGAGGGGTGGGAGAGGGAGGGTGGGAGGGAGGCTCGGGAGGGAGGGGATGTGGGGATATATGTATACAGGTGGCTGATTCACTTTGTTGTACAGCAGAAACTGACACAGTCCTGTAAAGCAATTACACTCCAATAAAGATTTAAAAAAATAAAAAAATATTTAAAAAAAACAAACAAACCTCCACCCTGCGAATCATTTTGATGAGAGGAACCAATGTCTAGCTGCCAAAAACAGGATGTCATTGTATTTAATAATTTCACACAAGCTGCTCGTATAAGTTGGTGTGAACTGTGTCTGGAGTCATATTCAGGACTCTGCTGTGCAACAGTTTCGAGTCTTTATTGCTCCAGATTTACGTCCGCAGCTGGATGGGCCGCCAGGCAGAGCCGTGCTCACCCTCTCGGGCGGCAGAAATCAGAGGAGAGACGGGCGTCTCCTGTCCCCTTGGGGCACCGAGGTCACCGCAGGTGGGCTTTACCCACCCACGTCATCATGGCTCTGAGTTTTTCTCAGGGACTGCTAACTAGGCATATCGGGGCTGTGTGGGCAGCGGGCACCTTCCTTGCGTCCTTGCCCTTGTCCTCGGGTGACTCTCCGGCATCCTCGCCCACATGGACACCATCTGGCTCTCAGCAGCTCCCGCCCTGCTGGTGCTGGTCGTCTGCCACGGGTCAGCGGCTGAGGTCGCCCTCTCACACCAAATCCTTCAGTGCTTTTCCGGTAACTTTCCTTAGATAAATGTCCTTCCCTGAAAACATATTTTCACAGAAAAGAATAAACTGACCAATTTTCATGATTAGAGTAAATGCTCAATCGGAACGTTTTATTAAAATAACAGCTTTTCGAAGTATACACGTTAGTTTAAACTATTCTCATACAACATTGCCGTCGTGGTGGAGGTGCCTCCCCCTGCTCCTCGAGAAAAGATGTGTGGCTCCATGTGGGGAGGGTTTATACCAATAATAGGATTCCATGTGGGGATCACACGCCAGTCATCAACTCCTCCTCCTGGAAAAACAGCTTTGCTGGTGTAAGTCCTGGATAATCATAGCGCAACTTGGATAATAACATATGCGCAGGCTACGAGCAGCTCATCATTATAGCTTTAATAGACATTCACATTCTATAGGAAGATTAATTTGGAGAATGCCTTGTAATGAAATTGGCCGCTGGTCAGCGTAGCACCCTCATCCAAAAGGCCGTGACCTGTGTCCCTCGGGGAATGAGGTCCAGTGTCCAGCAGGCCCTTGAGGTACCTCCTTTGTATCCTGAGTGCAGGGCCTCAGGTCCTGGGAAGCCAGTGAGGTGATTCCCGTGGCTGTGAAATCGCTCCGGAGAAGGTCTAGAAACCCAGCAGAAACGTCTGGGGTGTCAGAGGGGCCAGGCTGTTGCAAAAGCAGATGACGTCATGTCTACGTGAGATGTGTAGCCAGGGACTGCGGGTAGGGGAGAAATCAGAGGTCAATTAATGACCGCACAACTTTTAAAAGCCCATTTTCCAGCATGATGTCTGGGACCTGAGTCAGCTTTTTGTGTCTCCAGCTGGAGGAAATTTATTTATTTATTTATTTATTTATTTATTTATTTATCTTTTGTGGATCCTGTTTTTTCTCTAGTTGGAGGAAATTTAAATAACATCCTTTCTGCCGAGCTTCAAGGTCTTGGACAAGCAAATAATTTCCTAACATTAAAGAAACGTTTACGTGTTTTAAACGTCAGTTCCCATCCTTTAAACGACGGAGGGACGCTGGTGTACTGCTGTGGAGCCTCCGTAAGTCAGCGCCGGAGGGCACGCTCAGAGGTGCGGTGCTGTGCTGATCGACCGTACCGTCTTCGATACCAGAGCCTGCTCGGCCTCACCGCTCGGGCTAGAGACCCCACCGTAAATAGATGGGGAGGGTTTAAGGCAGCATGAACTGAAATGCATTCATGTAATCGCAAACCCCTGTGTCAGGCTGAGGGCCTCTAACTGCCCCCTCTTTCCTGGAACGGCGTGTAAGGCGCCTGTAGGAAGCCTGCACACCTTCCTCCTCGTTTCTCACAAGTCTTCCCACGGGGCGGCTGTCCCTGGTGGCCCCGAGGCTGCTCATCCTCCCCGTCCAGCAGGCACTGGACGCCGGGACACGGCAGGTGTGGGCGGCGGGAAGCGCGTGCTCCCTGGACATGGGCGGCTCATCGCGGTCCCCGGGCAGGCGGGACGGTCCATTCTCCGCCAGTGCCGTTAGTTTGGCATCTGGGTTTTCTGAAGCTTTGACCTGATGTCGCCGTCCAGCTTTCCTGGACGAGGCCCCACCCAGCCTCACTTAACGTGCCTGGCGCGCAGTGTCTGTTGGAGGGGGGTGGATGGGAAGAAAGGGCATCTCAGTGAACAGATGACGCTCCACAGTTGTAGACTGTGCTGCATCAGCACACGCGTGTGCACGCACACACGTGTGAGCCTCACCACAGTCCTGGGAAGGGAACAGGTGAGCGCTCGTCCTCAGGGACAGGCGGGAACGTGTGTGGCTGGTTCAAGATGACTTAGCCGGGAGCCGGGACCGGGAGCCTTGTCCCTGGAGCCCCGGTGAGTACACCTGAGTTCCCTCAAGGACAAGATCCTCCTTTGGAGGCTGCCCCACGATGACCCCACGATGCAACTGGCTGCAGGGCGGGGGGGGGGACGGGGATGCTTAAAAGTGGCGGCCCCTGCTTTCTTTCCACGAACACACGGGACCCTGGAAAAACCCTGCTGGGACTGGAGGGTGGGGTGGTGTTTAAAGGACACCCATCGCAGGGCATGAGTTATATTCCTGTAGAAAATAAAAGTAACGTGTGTAGGTGGCGTGCCCTGCCACGTAGGACGGTCCTTTGGCCTTGGGGGAGGGAAGGACTTGGCGGGAGCTGCCCCTCTGGACCAGCCGTCCGCGAGCACCCCACCCTTTCTGGGTCGCCCTTTGGCCTGACAGTCTGTCTTCTGGAGAGGCCACCTGTGCCGGTCGCCGCGTGCGGGAGACACGCCGCAGGGCCGGCGTCCGCCAGACCTGGGGCAGAAGGATGCGCGGACCACAGCACCCCCATCTGCGGACGGCTCCGTCGGAGGGGCAGAGCAGAGTCTGATTTTCAGGGGAAAGAAATTCCACCGGGGAAGGAATAGGGACTTTGGTAGTCCACAATATCAGTTCTAAAAATGCAATTTCCGGATTAATAACAAAGACTCTGTTCTCGTTCTCTGGCTCCTTGAGGACGCGGCTCCGACCGCAGAACATATTGTGCCCTGCGGCGCCGGCCCAGTCACGACGTAACAGTCTTCCCCTTTCCAATGCGCGATGTCTATTAAAACGGGTCGCTGCTCGTACCGGCCCCCCTGGAGATGAGAATCGCACCCCAGTAGCCCGGCCACTGGTTACATATTAAAGCTTGTAACTTTAATATTTGTGTGTCTGTGTGTTGCATTACGGCAGAGAAAAATTCACAAGAAAGAGGGTTTCTTTCTGAAACCTCCAATATCCAAGCCATTTTGACCTGTTTTGTCCTATTTAGTCAGACGGAGTTTTTACATCAAGGACCCGTTCAGGCCCAAAACAATGTATCGACCACACACGTACATGTGCACACAGTACGTACCTATGTGTGTAGACACACATACACGTGTAGCTGTGTGCATATGTTTTTACACATACTCTAAAGTATTTATTCGTGTGCTAATTGCCATTTATGATTTTAGAATCTATTTCACCGTCTGTATCTCGTCGGGCTACTTTCAAGAAAAGTAGGAAGAAAGGAGAGGGGGACTTGCTTTTAACACAGAGATTCATCAGTCCTCTGACCAAGAAGTTAAATTTCTTCTCCAGGAAAAAAATCAGACTCCAAAAGGAAATAATAACCGCGAATCCGTCGAGTAAGTGAAGGTGAAAGAAACCACCGGCGTTTGCTGTTCCACCCACCCACCTTCCCAGCCACCTGCCCCGTGGGTGGGAAAGAAGGGACCGCACTGCCTTCTAAGGGTTAAAAATGAGACACAGTGGCAAACGAGATTTAAGAAAATAGGGACCAGGCCATTACAGAAACAGCAGACATAGTTTGTAGCTTAAGTGGGAGGATTCTCGAACTCTAAAAACAAAGATTAACATTTTCAAATTGCTAAAATACCGTAGTGCTGAGTGGATAAATGAGTCCCTATTTTCAACAAAGGACAAAATACATAAAAATATTCACACCGAGCATTGTCAGCTGTCACAATGAACAGGGTGGGCGTTTGGGTACACGGTCCATGTTTCCTCCTGGTTCTCGGCCAGGTATAGCTCACAGACTAACAAACAGCGTTTCTTTATTGTGAATTATAAAACTCCTATGTTGTGAATTAAACCTAAGTCTCTTCACAGGAAATGTCAAACAGATTTGGAGTTTTCTGGTGAACGGAAACAAACCTTCCCAACCTTGCACTGCACAGGTCCCGGTGCTACGCTTCTGCCCACCCTGGCCTGGTGATCCGGGTGGGGGTGGGCCCCGTCTGGGCAGGGTCACCTCGTCGCCGCCGCTGCAGCCTGGCTTCCAGCCTCTACGTGGGTGTCCAGGAGCTGCCAGGGCACAAGGGAGAGGACGCGGTCACGTGGACGGCTGGTCCCGCCCCACAACCACACGCGGGGTCTGACCACCTCTCCCGGCTGAAGTGTGTGCATCCACCTTCTCTCCAAGAATGATGTTATCCTAGATCCTGGGTCTGTCCCTGCGCTCCCTAAACCCCACACGGAGGAAGCTAAAATCATGCGTACGTCTGCCGTCCTGGTTAATGGTCACGGGCGATGGTCGTGCGAGCTCATGGTGAAGGTCGTGGGCAGTGGTCGTGAGCAGATGGTTATCGGTGATGGTCACGGACAATGGCCGTAAGTGAGGGTCAGAGGTCATTGTCAAGGGCCATAATTGTGGGTGACGCGCGTCGGTGAGGGTCACGGATGATGGAGATACTGCTCGTGGCAAAGGTGACGAGGATGCCTTCAGGGGAAAGTGCACCGTTTTGGGGAAACAGCACAGTTGTCTGGATCTTGGGTGGCTCTTGGGTCCTGTCCACCAGTGGTTGCTTGTCCAACATCTCAGACTGAGATGGGCAGGAGCACGTGCGAAGCTGTGAGGCTTGGAGGGAATCACGTGTAATTGAGGCATGAGTGAGCACATGTGCAGAAAGAACAAGGTATCTTCTACAAGGTTCAACTATCAAAGAGTTTAATCCAGGAAAATATTGGGATGTAGATTTGAAAGTTTGTTCCATTTTGTGGTTTCTGTGATGAAATTCAGGGAGACGGACCTGGAGGTTTGTTCTGGTAGGAAGTTCAGGGAAATGCAAAATACGTCACCTCCGAGATTGGAGCAAAGAAGCATCTGACTCTAAACACGGGGCTGGAAGTGATGAAGGGAAATATGACTGGTCTCCCAGCCGATTCCTAGAGAGGATGGAGGTAAGTCTGGACCTGCCTCTGCTTTTCCAGGCACAGCAGGAAGGATCAGAGGAGAAACACGCCTTCCTTAAAACCAGTCAGAAGCGACGAAAACTAAAGACAGCATCCCTGAGTGTAAATCCTTCTCAACACGTGAGTCCTGACCTCGCGTTTTCTCTGTAAGTGTGGCATCTGGCGATTATTTCCAGGGAACAAAAGTCACCCACAGAAGCTGCTCCCACCCAGGTCCCCTCCTGTACAAACCTTACAACTGGCCCCCTGAAGTAGTATCCTGAAGTCACAGATTCATATTTTAATAATTTGAGATTTGCTGGTGACGGATTGAATCAGAGGACAAAATAGAAGTGCACTGCCTGTGGTTTCTAAACGTATCTGATCTGCATTATCCTCTCTGAATTCCGGACCCTGTAAAGTTTCGACGTAAAGTGGGGACTTTTTGAGTCACCGTCCATGGGCAGACGTTGTCTTCATTTCCTACGGCTTGTCCTTTCGTGGTTTCCCACGACAGCAAAACAGATGAGTAGATTTTGGCGAGGCTTTCCAAACAAACTCACCTTTGTGCTGAGGTAATTATGGAAACGGTCCATCTCCAGTCTACGTATCTCCAAAAAGGCGTCGAGGGCCCCCGATCACGTGTGACTCCCATCCTGCGCCCGCCGTGTGGATGTGCTAATGTGCGGGCCTGCAGGCTAATTTCACAGCTGGCGTGTTTGCTGCTGACCTGAAACGGAAGTAGAGAAAGAAGCAAAAGTGGGCAGAGAACTTCAAAGGGATTCTGACAAAATGAAGTGCGTGAATCTTGAGATGAAATCTGCTGAACTGGAAACTAGACACATCCTGTAAGACTGTGAGCCAGAAAAGTTAAACCCGGAAAAGCAGAAAGAAAACTGAACAGATGAATAGCAGACTGGGCGTTTCTTTAAACAGTATTTCTAAGTTATACGTAACTGGCTCCAGTGATTATTGCATTCACTTAAGATGGTGCTGAGGTGGGCTCTGGCCTCCAATGTTGATGGTAGCACAGACGGGTATTTTTGCATCTGTACATTTCATACACAGACGTGATGTCTTGACCTGGCTGGGTACAGGTAACGACGTCTAGTTCTGGCTATCTTCTTTTTTTAAGTAAGAAAATGGAGCAAACTCAGTCTAATGGCTGATGACTGGGGGTGAAACCGAGCAGGACCCTGTGGGGTTTCCTCAGGGACAGACCTCCCCCATGTCCCCTGCCTCTTGTTTGTAGAAAAGCTCTCACCTCCAAGGCTTTCCCGAAGTTCCAAAGAGCAAATTTAATCAGAGAAGTGAGAAAATGCAGAAAGGAAGCAAAACAGTTAAGCAAGACAGAATATTAATAGTCTAGCCACAAAACAAAGTCCAGGACCTTTAGTTCCTCTTCAAGGGCCACAGATAACATCCTGAGCCATGAACTTGAGTTGTTTGGCAGAGACTGAAACCCCCACCGGGAAAAAAAAAAGTTCACTGCCTGCTGCCCACCAGCACGTAGACCCCAGGCTGGTCGGTGGGGAGGTAGCAGGGTGATGTGTCAGGAATCTCAACCCAGCCAGCCTTGAAACTCCCTTCCCTGAAGTCGGGGAGTTCGGGTGTTTTGAGGGTGAGGTGTCCATTCTCCTTGCTTGGCCCCGTGCTGGATGCCCTGCCGTAAAAGCTGCACTGTCCTTCACTGCAACCCGCTGTCAGTAGATTGGCTTTGCTTCTCTCGGGCTTTGCTTCTCTCTGGTGAGTGGACCCGGGTGTGGTCTGGGACCAGGGTCGCAGCATCCGTGGCAGGGAGAGGACCAGGCTAAACAACTGCGTGCTAGCCCCTTTGTGCTCTTCTCCCTTGGTGTCCTGGGGGGGCACTGGCCTCGCTCACATCTGGAATCTAAGCCCCCCCAACAGATGGAGAGATGCTGTCCCCACCCTCCGCCCCCGTATCCTGCCAAGGCCACCCCCTGGGGGGAGGTCCTGGCACACGGAGGGGCTCGTCTCCAGCAGCGGCATCCAGAGTCCCGCCGGGGAGGGGGATCCTCGCCAAGCGGGTAACCCCCCCCTTAGTGCGCCTGAGCTGCGCTGGCTTCCTTGGCTCTGAGAGCGGAGAGCAGTCCCTGGGGAGCCCAGCCACACTCCACTTGGGGTGCTGCTTCAGGCAGAACCTGCGAGGGTACGGGGTCTGCCCAGGACAGACAGGGCGCGTCGCATGGCGACGCCTCTCCTGGGGGACAGGCCAGTGGGGGCGCGGTGGCTGGGACACAGGGCGGTGGGCGCAGGCGTCCGTGATCCCCGTGCCTCAGCAGGCATCTTCCTGTCGACCAGGCAGTGGCGGGGGGCGCGGGGCGCTTCACAGCGAAGGGAGACGAGGAGGAGGAAGGGGACTCCGTGGGTCATCATTTGGAGAAAAAATGCAGCATTCTGGAAAAAGCCTAACAACTCATTGAAGAAAGAAGAGAGCTTTGGAGAGGAGAATTGGGATGGGGTGAGAGGGTGTGAAGGGCCCAGGAAGGTCGGCCAGAGGGCCGGGCTGGGGCTGCGGCGCTCTTGGCGATGCCACGAGGCGATGCCCTAGCAGGGCAGGAGGACACCGGTCCGCAGAGGTTAGCTCGGCCGAGAGGAGAGGGGCCTGGCTGGCGGGCGGTCGCTCGGCCGAGAGGAACGGAGCCCGGCTGGCGGAGGGCAGGGCCCTCCCGGGGGATCCACGGTGTGAAAGCAAGCTTGGGCATCGGGCAGGAAGGGGCCGTGGGTGGCACAGGCAGGGCCAGGCTGCTGCCAAGACCTCAACCCCAGGACCAGCTCACCGGGCCTGCGCCGGCCTGGCCACAGGGCGCAGCCTGGATGCCGCGGCCTGAGGTCTCTGCGCAGCCCTGTCTGTCCCCACGGCCGCAGCCGCGCGACTCCTGTGACACCTCAGGTCCTAAGGCCGGGGTGTCCACCTGGAGGGGCGCAGACCAGGCCAGGGGCTGCAGCAGCTTTGAGAACAACTGGAAAGTGAGCCCCGGCGGTGGGAGGTGGGCTCTGGGTCCCTGCCCCCAAGCCCCAGATGGTGAGGAGCTGCCCGTGCCTAAGAAGGGCCTTGCGTGCTGCTGGACCAAAGGCAGTGACAGGTCCAGACAGAGCAGGGGGATGGGAACTGGGGAAGAGCGTTCAGCCGGTAACCAGTCGATTAAAAGACACCACAGCAGGTACCGTTACGTTCTTCAAGACAGTGAAGGAAAGCAAATGCCAGCAAAGTGGGGGCTGAATCCACGTAGACAACAATGACGTCCCACCCTCCAGAGAGACGAGAAGCGCATTCTAGAGTCACGTGGGAACACGGGGCTCATGTTAGCCCCCACACGTGTGGTAGTCATGAACACGTGACTGGGATGGGATCCGGCAACGGGAGCCTCCCTCATCTCGGTTTCCTCTGTGATGCCAGAAACCTCCCCCGTGCAGCGTGTCCCTGCAGCTGGGCTCTGGTTTGCAGCGTCCACCTGTGCAGGCCGCTCTGCAGAGGCCCGTCGCGGGCAGGTGCCCCCTTGGTCCTCCCGTGTCTCTGGGGTGACGGAGGGCCAGTGGGGCGAGGGCACAGGACGCCTCACATCTCCCTGGGCTGCCCGGAGCCGGCCATGCTGCTGACATCCTGGGGACGCAGAAGACAGCCCAGGGTCTCATGCTCACGCCTCAGTGGTTACAGACCTCCGTGTGTGATGGATGCAAAGGTGATTTTCTTTTGAAGAGCAGGGTCCTCTCTGGCACACGGATAGAGGCGTGAGGGGACTGGCCAGGCAGGGGAGGACAAGGGGCCGCTTCTCAGAGCCGTGAGCACTGGGCGGAGGAGGTGTTGTCCCGGGGAGGGTGGGGCTCTAACCCCGGCTGGCCCTGGGCGCGGCCCGTCCAGTGGGCCTCCAGCCTCTGCATCCGGTGGATGCTGTCGCGTGTCAGCCGTCCCCGACTCAGTGGTCTGAGACGGCAGCTGCTTATTTGGTGCGTGGAACCACGGGGCAGTGGCTGGACTTGGTTCAGCGGAGCGGTTCTTCCTCTCCGGGCTGGACTGGGAGGGGAGCTGCAGGCTGGCCGGGGTCAGCAGGGGTCATGGGGGTCCGCGGGGGTCGGCAGAGGGTCAGCCCGGGGCTCTGCTGGGACGACCCCTCTCAGCTCTGGGCTACTTCCCACCGTCCAGCCGGCTCTGGACTTGCTCCCAGGGCAGCCGAGCACGGGGCCTCTTGGCTGCATTTTGCTGGCCGAAGCGGGTCGCGGGGCCGCCCAGCTGGGAGCGGCGGGGACAGAACCCGCCTTTGAGTGGCAGGACCTGTGACGTCCCATGGCCAAGCAGGTGGACCCAGGGAGGAGGGAAGGGTTGTGGCCATTGCTGCAATGATCGGGACGCACCTCCTGGAACACAGCATTTTCCCCTCTAAGCAGGACCCCGGGGAATGTTAAAATGGGTCAGAGACAGCACGTGCGAGCACGCCTCGCAGGGTGGCCCGGCAGGATGCGCGGGGCGGGGTTCCGGCGTTGGCCTCAGACAGCTCTTCCCTCTCGGTGCCCTGGAGCCTCCCAGGGTCCCCTGCCCCAGGAGCACCTCGTCAGGATGAGGGACAGGAGGACCCCGCCAGGACGGGGCGTGCCTCTGGGCCCCTCCTGTGATCCTGCGTGTGCAAGGACCCCTCGGGACAAGCCCACCTTGGCGGAGGCGCACACACTAACTAGGGAGGGCGTATAACAGAAGAACACTTAAAAATGAACATGTTTGGGTATAATTTATGTGCAGTAAAACACCCCCACTTGGGGCTACAGGGGAGTCAAGATAGGGAACGTGTCCACCCCCGCAAAGGCTCCTCTCCCGGCCGCCCGCCCCGCCCCGGCCACCCCGCCGGCGTCCGCACTCCACATTGGAGTTGTGGACCCTTTGCTTTGAAAGATGCCATTGACTTACTCCCTTTCACATTTCCTTTGATGTGACCTTTCCCCGTTCAGCTTGAGGCATCCATTATTGCTGCAAAGATCTTTGCAACAGTGCCCGGTAATAGTTAATTTTCAGCTCTTTACTTCCAAAATAGTAACGGTATGTCGGATTCTACAGCAAAACATCTCAAAAATCAGGGATCACCCTGAGTATTTACCCGATGGGAGAGGACTTCCCAACACCAAGTGCCTTCTTCACCGAGGAGGAGCACAGCTGGGGGGACCTCCATCCCTGCTGGGGGGCGTGGAGCCCGGGGAGCAGGACAGACACCCCTCCGCCCGCTGGCCTCCGCGCGGTCAGTGACACGAACCCCCGGAGGCCGGGCTGCCGCCCCTCCCCGCCACGCGCCAGCTGGCGGGCTCTTCCCTGAGGGGCACGGACCGGCCGAGCAGCCTGGCACTGGGAGGTGGACCCGGTGGGTGAGGCGGGAGGGGCAGCCTCCCGGGCGGGCCGGAGGGGGCAGGTGAGCCGCAGCGCTGGGACGGGCACGTGCCTGCGGAGGGGGAGGGCGGGGGGCCCGGGGGGCAGGGGGTGGGCCTCCCGCACGGCGGCTGAGCTTTGGGGCAGAGAGTGTCAGGGGAACACAGCACTTCTGCGGCTGGGGGGTGGGGTCAGCGCAGAGGTAGGAGCACGGGGACCTGAAGCGGTGAAAACCGGTGAGGACGCAGACGAGGGATGGACCGCAGGAAGGGGGAGAGAGGGACAGCCGCGAGGAGCTGACGTGTTAGGACCAGACGGGGCCACGGAGATGCCGGGCGAGGGAAGGACGCGGGGCATCGCACAGCTGAGGAGCGTCACGCAGGCCAGGCGGGTTTGCCGGGAGCGAGGTGCTAAGTGATGCTGCCGCTGGCACGTTCAGAGCAATCTGAGTGTGCGTGGGAACGTGGTAAGACCGCTTCGCAGAGGTCTGCCCTCTCGGCAAAATGTAACTGCACACCCAGGACTGTTCATTACAGAGCCGGGTCCGAGCGATGGTGGGTCTCCAGCACTTTCTCTTCCCGCATCGCTGCCACTTTGTGCCGGGTGAGCACACCCCGTCGCCCTCCCCCGGGGGGAGCGGGAGGCTGCGGTGAGGGGGCGGGAGGGCCGCGGCACGGCGGGGAGGGAGGACGTCTAAAGCTGGACGCGGGGTAGCGTCGGCGTCTTTCCAGCTGCATCCAGCCGTCCAGCAACAGCTTCCAGCGTGAACAGCCGTCCCGGAGCCCGCCTGCTGCGACGTCTCAGGGCCAGACTGGAGGGCTCGGGCCCCACTCCGCCCTCCACTTCTGGACAGCTGGTTCTGCTGGGTTGAGAGGAGGGTCAAGTGCCCTCCTGGCCAGGCTACCAAGTGGGGATGCGAATGTTTCATGTAAACTCACCTCCCCGATGTGGACGGGAGGCTGCCTGCTGACTCTGTGTAACTTTGAACATCCTGGGCTCTGTCCTGCCTCCTGGGCCCTTCTCAGATTCCACTACTGGCGGGACGAATGTGACCCATGTGGGCAGTGTGGACCCTTCTGGGGTTCACCCGTACCTCTCCTGGCATCTCCTGGACAGGTGACGAACGCACACATTTCACAAGGCCCGTCACCCTCCTCACTCTCCGTGGAACTCTGTCCCCTCTGACTTGGCTTGTCCGGACCAGTGACTGGAGCGGCTTTCACGAAGGAGAAGGAGAAAGGGGGAATCTTCTCTGCATGGATGATTTTGAACCTCTAAGATCCTAGTGAAAAAGTCACACAAAAATATTAACTGCAGGACATCAAAGGGACAGAATATGGGCTGAACCCTTTGAATCCTGTCATTGTTTAAAAGGATGTTTCCACACCTTGAATGCTCTTCTAGTCTCAGCCATAAGTGGATGGAATTAGGGAGATCCCGCGGAGAGACTCCGTGGAGGGTGAGAGTTGTGAGAACCTTAGACACGCCCGTCCTGGTGTCCCTGGGAGCTGGCAGCCCGTGGTGACCGGGAATCACACACAGCTCTACGCACCATTCCCCCCGATCACACACCTACTTCATTATTTATGTAGCAAGTTATCTTCCTCTGCAGCCAGCAGAGCGCCTGCCAAAGAGGCCACCGCTGTGTCTTCCTGATCTTCTTTTTTGCGGGTGGGCGCTGGGGCAGACAGTGGACTGGAGACCCCCAGGGCTGTGTCTGCTTCGAGCACTCTGGTCCCTCTGGTCCTCAGGGCTCGCCTCTGCTGGCTGCATGGCTGCAGTGCGCACGGCTTTGTGCCTGGTGGGGCAGCCTCTGTGTCCCAGGAGACCTCCCTGTGCCCTGACCACCTTCCCAGCATCAAGGTAAATGAAAACCCCAGGCTCATGGGGCTCAGAGGTGGTTTGAGAGAGCTCATTGGAGCAGAATGTCTTATTATTTGGGAAAAGATGTGTTTTTAAGTCTGTGTCCCTGTGCTCCGCCTCTGTGGGCTCTCCACCAGCCACAGGGTAGAGCAGGAGGAAACCGCTCACCCTCATTAGATGCACACGGGGGTTCGGCAAGTTCAAGGGCTTCGAGAAGGATGCACTTGACAGGGGCCCTTTCTGTGGTTGAATGGCTGTCCCTCATTCCCTGGGACGCTGACTCAGGTGAGGGCTGCGTCCGTGACGTGTGACGGCTGGGCCACCAGTGCACCTGCTTGCTCCAGCCAGAAGGATGCAACAAGATTCATCTGCGGGGTGGTTTGTGACTCAAACTGTTGTGGGTGAAAATGAAAGCCAATCGCTTTCCAATGTGTAAATATTCTGTAATTTTAAATCACCTTTGAAAGCCTCTTCTAGCTCTATGGGGGTAGGATGACATGAATAAGTTAACGTGCAGAAGTTCCCCTCTCTTGATGCTTTATGTACAGGCCTTCTGTGTACACAGCACAGCAGACGCCAGTTGTATTTCTCGTGTGAACATTGCAACAGAAAATGGTGCTTTAATTCCTTGGGGCTACCCTGGCACGATTTAATGATATTCTGCTCCAGGGTGTCCAGTGTCCCTAAGACAAGTTCCCCAACACTGGATCTGGTGACTTGGGTGGTGGGCAAGGGGACAGGTGCCGTGCTGCGGGCAGGGGTGGAGGCTGCACAGGCAGCCTTGCCCAAGTGTTTCCTCCGAACAAACAGGCTCCCACCCAGGGCTGAGGACACACACCTCTTCCTGCGCCCAGAACCAACAGTCTACCTGGGGATGATGGTGGTGGAGTCCTTGATGTAAAAAACACATTATCTGTCTAAGTAGGAGAAAATCACCAGAATTGGATCAGAGCCCACCCACATGACAGCACCTTAACTTCATCACCTGCCAAGACCCTAGTTCCAGAAAGGTCCCATTCACAGGCCCAGGGGTGGGGCTGTGACATCTTCTCGGGACACAGTTCAGCCCTAATGACCAGCAATGACATCTCCCTCCTCCCGGGATACAGAGGATGGACAGAGGGTGCACCCTCCTGTGGCAGGCGGCTGCGCTCGGGCATGTGTGCCTCTCATCTGGACTGCGGGGGCTTCTCTCGAAGAAGAGAGTGTAGCACCTGCAGGGCCTCCTTTCCTGAAGCTTCTTTGTCTGTGTTTCTGTCCCAGAGCAGAGACGAATGGCTCTTGGCGCTCCAGGCAGGGTGAGAGTTCAGCTAGCGGGCAGGGACACCCCAAGACTTCCACCTTGGGGAGTGGAAGAGGCCGCAGCAGGTGCCCCGGTACAGCTGGGCGTGGAGCGGAGACCCTGTGCCTGTCCGGCCCCCATGGAACCCCCAGGCTGGTACGGCCCCGACCACCCTGGGAACAGGGGTGCCCTTTCCATACTGTCTTCATCAAGACGCTTCCAGAGAGGCCTAATTTTGACCCCTTTCCAGACAGTGGTCTCTGGTCACTCGCTGGGGTCAGTTGGAACGTAGATGGTGTCTGTCCTGGGCCTGGGGGACACGCCTGGAGGAGGTGACCCGTGCGACCCGGTCTCCATCTTCCAGTTCCGATGCATCAGGGGCCGGACTGCAAGCACTTTGGAAAATATAGCTTGTCTGGTTCGTGACTTTGCAAGCATCCTAAGGGATGCCCGCCTGCCCCCCTGGGGAAACCGGGAGCCCCATGGGTGTGGGGTGCTGAGCTGGACGGCAGCAGACACCACCACCTAGAGCAGGGCCTGCGAGCTGTCAGCCAGGACGTGGGCAGGTCCAGGAGTTACCCGGCCATCAGACCACAGGGACTCGCTCAGAGAAGGGACGCCTGAGCCACCGCGGCTGGGAAGCGGGATGAGGCTGAGAGAGACGGGAGGAGGGGACCTGGGCGGCGCCCGGGCTTCCTCTCGCTCATCAAAGAGCATCTGAGGTTCGTGCTGTGCTCACCCGGCTCTGGTGCCAAGCTTCTCCCTGCGGCTCCCTGCAGGCCCGTCCTGAGACAGCGCCTGGGAACAGCACACGCGGCCGTGCTCCTTCCCGACCGTCTGCTGCAGCGTCTGCGGGAGCAGCCCGGCCCCGATAACTAACCCCGAGGAAACGGTCACACGTGTGCACAGATAATGAGCCACTGAAACACCGAGAGAGGGAAAAAACCAGGAGCAGTTTCAGTGTGAGACAAGACATTGTCCTGGGCTGAATCCTGTCTCCCAAAAAAGACATGTTGCAGCCCTGACCCTAGCGAGACTGCGACCGTACCTGGAAACAGGTCTTGCAGCTGTAGTTAGTTCAGACGAGGGCACGCTGGAGAAGAGCGGGGCTTTCATCTGGTGTCACTGCTGAGAAGAGGGAGAGAAGAAGAGACACAGAGACACCCGGGGAGAAGCCACGTGGCCACGGAAGCAGCGGCTGGAGTGAAACTCCTACGCGCCCGGGATCCCCGGCCCCACCAGGCTCTAGGAAGAGGCAGGAAGGATTCCACACAGTCTCAGGGCCAGCACAGCCCTGCCGACACCTTGACCTCAGCTTCCGCCCCCAGAACTGCGAGAGGAGATTCCTGTTGCCTTAAGCCGCCCGGTGAGAGGGGCTTTATACGGCAGCCCTGGGACGCCAGCACAGGGAGGTGGAACTCTCACCACCGATGGATTCATCCGTCACTAACGACGCCCTGTGAGGAAGGCCTCGCTGACAGGAAACCCTCATGCTGCAGGAAACTCTTAAACATCGAATTGCGGACAACGTGTACTGTGCGATCTCATTTTTGAAAAGAAAATATATAATTTTATGCATAGAAGAAAATGACTGGAAAAACAAACAAATGTAAACCATGATGTTCTTGCTTATAATAAGATTGTGGGGTATTTTTATTTTCTTTCTGTTTATCTTAGTTTCTGAAATTTTTACTTTGTACATGTATCATTTTGATTGTACAAAAAATAAAAATAATTTTAGGTTATGTAAATATAATCTCATTAAGAGTCAGTCTTTGTTTTTTTCAGATGCTCTCCAATGTGTCTATTAACGAAGCAACATCTCAGAGTTCAGTGTGAAGCAGTCCTCACGGGGGATAATTTGTGGGCGGAACAGACAGTGGCTTGTGTGCCCGACAGGACCGTGACGACCTCTGCCAGCCAGGGCCACCTGCCCCAACTCCGTGTGGCCATGCTCCTTCACGGACGTTCAGGAGGCCACTGTTCCGAAGGGTGGCTCCAGTACAAGAACGACACTAAGTGACAAATTTAAATTCCAATTCTGCTGGTTACTGACCTGAACCTACTTACTTGCACATTTTTGTGCCTTCGTTTTCTTACCTGTATAACGGGGCTGTTCACACTCTTTGTCCTCATCCTGGAGACCAAAAATGCAAAGGTGCCATCTTCAAAGCACTTTGTTCTCATGGAGCGAGTGCTGGATGGGTCGTAGCAGGTGTTTTCATGCCAATCAACCTGGAGTTAGCTCTTACTCCGAATGTGTCTTGAGAGGCAGTCAAGAGACATGAAATTCTTTTGAGCTTTTGAAAACATGAAGGAAATCTTTTCAGATGAATCGTGGAAGCACATCGTCCAAATCCACAGACATGGGGGCAAACCAGTGGGACACCCGGTCACCAGCATTTGGAAAGGAGAGCGGAATTCATCTACGGCAACGGTTACAAAACATCAGCACATCATTCCTTGCGAATACGTTTTGCTTTCTGACTGTTGCTAGAAATCCCTTTGAAATAAAGGTTTAGGTCTGAGGCACATCAACCATTGGACTCGTCTATTGCGTGTCTGCCTGGGCTCCGTCCTCTCAGCTCCATCACTGTTTGGGTTTTGACCAGGCATCTTACACCCGCGTCCAGGCCCCTCCGTGAAGGAGGCCGAGGGAGGGATGAGGCAGATGAGCAGCAGAAACAGAAACCTGGGTTTTATTTGGTGGCAGGTGCCTTGGGAAGCAGGTCTGGGGAAGGTTTCCTGGGCTCGTGGAGACTGAAGGTCAGGACTTCCACGGAAACTGATGACCAGACTTGGAATGAAGACAGGAAGAGCCCCAAGGGTGAGGCTGTCAACATGACTGGCGGGACACTTAACAATCGACTCACTGGGTGGTTCCCTACCACACTGGCCACCCTGTCTTCCGCCTCTGGCTCTGAACTGCGTCTCCGGAGGTCCGCGGAGAAGGGGAGAGGGGTCCTGGGTGGCGCTGACCCCGCGGAAGACTGAGCAGGGCTGGGGGCAGAAGGAGAATGTGGCCCCTGTTCCCGTCCACCCCGGCTCAGGCGGAGATGGACACGGCAGTATTCGCACGTGTGTTTTCAGGGTCACGCCCCCGGTCATCATTTCCTTGACACGAACTCTCATGACTTCTTTCCTTCGTCTCTCCCAAGGCCGGTGCTCTTCTCCCTGGCTCACAGGCTCTTCCGTCCCCTCTGCTCCAGCCTACGTGCCCGCTGGGGAGCCTCTGCTCCTCACTCGAGGTGGCCCCGGGGACCGGCGAGAGGGAGCCAGGGCGTCCCCTGGGGCCACCTCTGCGCTGCCTTCAGGACTGACCCCTGAGGACACTCAGGCCGAGACCTCCGCTCTCAGGGCAGCACGGAGCTGCGCCAGAGATTTCGTGGGTCAGTGCGCGGCTCAGCTGTGGCCCCGTGATAGCCCCTCTCCCGTGGCCGTGGCCACGGTCCGGGCAGAGCCCTCTCTCCAGGCGCCCACACCGGGCACGCACGGGAGCCCGGGCAGCCCCAGACTCACGGTTGCCCTCATCCCGGCCAAAGAGCCGCTGTCTCGCAGGCGGGGAGACCGGGGGAGGGGAGGCCAGGGACGCTGTGACTCGCGGCCCAAACTTTCCCAGGACGATCCTTCCCTATGTCTTGTCAACGTGGCTGACAAGACATAGGATAGGAGGCATTTTCCACTCGTGTAATCCCAGATTGTCCTGCGTTATTTTTCAAAAGTGCTTGGTTCTCTCCAGGCTGTTTCCATAGTGTGCTCTGTGTGCGTGCTCCTGGGATGTGTTACAGAAGATGCACAAGGATGCAGTGGTCCTGAGGACAGAGGCTGCGTGCGCTCTCACACACGTGTCCTCACAAAGAAGAGAAGAGGACCACTGTGTGCGTGTCCTTTCCCGTGGGAGCTCGCTCTCTCACGGGCTGTGACCTGGGCGGGCAGGTAATCGGGGGCCTGTTTCTTCTGGCAGAAGACATTAAGGGAACTTTCTCCGATTTAAGCAATTATGAAACAATCTACCAGAGTTTCTGGTTTGTAAAGGCACTCTTGAGTGTACCTCTCCCCCCGCCCTAGGAAAAGACTTTTGCTCAGATCCAAGTTATTGAATCCAATTCCAAGCGACAGATTTGAGTTGTCTGTGACACAATGAAAATGCACAGGTACGTCCACGTGCACACCTGCGCCACTCGGGAACTAGCGACGCCCTCGCAGGGCGCTCGCTGGCTGGTAGTTGACTGCTAGAGAGAGAAGGACAAAAACTGAATGGAGAAAAACCCCCAAAGAACACAAGAGAGACGAGGGCTGCCACGTTCACTGTGCGGCAGAGGCTTGTGGGGGGCGAACACCTCTGCTCTTCGGGGTGAAGCTGGCTCGTGGAGTCCGCCGCCCTGGACCCTCTCCTCTGTCCTCCTAACTGCAGCTGCCACCGAACTCTGGTTGTTCAGAGTTAACGCCTTTTTCTCTGCCCTCAAAAAGTAAATGGCATTTATCCTTTTACTGAATCTAAAATAAGGCATACACATTCTAGAAAACTCTCAAAATTAAGTCCAACAAGTACAGTTGTGTTTAATTATATAACCTCCCCACCCCACCACACGTGCTGGTGACGTCTGTTGCCTGTCTCTGCAGCCTTTGCTGCTCCCGGATGTGGACATAGATGCAGGTGTGTAGACGCTCAGGCAGAGCGCTCTGTACACACCGTACACACTCTTGTTTCTGCAGGTGGAGGTTGCGGCACATTCTCGCCATCTGAGCTTTGAGACCCGTGGGGGTGCGTGTTCCCTGTGGAGCTACGCGCTGGCCGTCAGCACCGTTCAGTGCCGCTGCGTACGTCACACTGTGAGCCAATATCATAGGGTTAGTTTCCTCCAATTACAAAATGTTAGTATTTAAACATTTTTGCTACTGTTTATAATACTTCTCTTGGATGTGAACCTTCTCTTAGGTTAATCTTCGCCCACAAGGTCAGCGTTTCATGTCATTTCCTCACTTCTTGGTGACTCTGCACATACTGGCCATCAAGGATACGGGTTGCTCAGAGAATGAAACGTGTCTTCTTCTTTGAACCCTTCCCATCTCAGACCTCTCGTCCCTCCTTTTACGTGTTCACTTTTGGTTCATTGCACTGGCTCCTTCCCTGATAAACAGGCTCAACGCTCCCCTCCTCCCCCACCCCCCACCTCGTAGGTGCCGCAGGAAACTCCACTCCCCTGCAGCGCTCCCTGCCCCTTCCTCCACAGCAGACCCCCGAGGGCTGCCCTGCACCCTAGTCTTTTATGGGCTTGCCTCTTCTTCTTCTTAAGAAGAAATATGGTTTTTTTTCTTTGCTTTTAAAGGTTGGTCAAATTTATTGGTTTTTTTTTTGGCTGCACCTCGCAGCATGTGGGATCTTAGTTCCTCAACCAGGGATCAAACCTGTGCCCTTGGCAGTGAAAGCGCACAGTCCTAACTGATGGACCACCAGGGAAGTCCCTGGACTTGCTTCTTAAGCCTATCATATCATTTTCCACTTAGCTGTTTGCAAGTCTGTCTTACTCCCCGCCCCCTGCCTTAGGTCCTTCTTTGGAGCTGGGACTGCTGTTTTTGTTGAAGTATAGTTGACTCACAATATTGTGTTGGTTTCAGGTGTAGAGCACAGTGATTCAGTATTTTTGCAGATTACACTCCATTGTACATTAGTACCGGATAATGGGTACAGTTCCCTGTGCAATGCAGTGAATCCTCGCTGCTTATCTATTGTACATATAGCGGTTTGTATCTGTTGCCCCTAATTTCTCCCTCGCCCCTTCCATCTGTCCCTTTGGTAACCGCCGGTTTGTTTTCTGTGTCTGTGAGTCTGCTTCTGTTTTGCACCCACATCCAAGCACAGATGTTCTCAAAAAACTTTTCTTAAGTGAGGGAGAGACAGCAAATCCAATCCCAACGAAGACTGTCTCTCACCCACGTGACCTGCCAGCTCCACTCCTTAGGAGCACCACTCGGATATGTGATCTTTGCAGATCATGACCACAGTTTTAAAAATTACTCTTCACCTGTTTTAAGGTCACAATCTTATTTGGAATTTCAACTGATGCTCTCGGGAGTCCTGGGATGTGGCCTGTGTATTGCAGGGTCTCTATTTTCCGCTTTAGAGGATGCACAGCAGCTTTGTCTTCCGGAATGTAGACCTGACACCTTTCTGGACACAGGTCAGTTCTATTCTGTTTGGTTTTAAAGTAAAATCACCAGCACCTTTGCCTTCAGGTCATGTCTGGCATCAGAGAGCTGAACTTTCAGCTTGATCCCTGGGGTCTTCTGTCTCGGTGGTCGTCCTTTCTCTGATTGTCTGCTTACTTCGTGTCCTAATGGGGCAGGGGTACCATCCCTTGACTGTCAGGCAGGCTGACCGCGAGGATGTTTGTCTCAGCTGCACCTCTGAGTTGCATTCCTTCTGCAGCTGTCAAATGCTCCACAGCCCCTTTAGAGAGCTCCTTGAAAGAAATTAGATTCTTTTTCCAATTTTCTTTTAAGTACCAGTTTGCTTAGAGCAGATGAACATTAATGATTTATGCAGTGGTTTTGCACTTTGGCCCTGACCTCACGTCATCCAGATGAGCTAGTTTATCAGCACCAGTGATGACAGTGAATGGCCACCCAAAGGCAGCTGAACGATTTATTAAAGACAGTAGCCCCTTGACGCAGATGGCTGACCTCAGCCTGCAGCGGGGACGTGCCTTGGGGCTGTAGTAACCTCCCACCCTGGTTCCTTCCCGCTGCCTGGCAAAGCCACCCTCCTGGCAAAGCCACCCTCCTGCCTTTCAGAATCTCATCTCTGGGCTACAGCGCAGCCGTGCACACCAGCAGTAACCTTTGTCCCCAAGTACGCGGCGGGTTGATCGCACGCAGGGGAGCCCAGCGTGGGTCACTGGGTTTTTCTACAATGAAGCAAGGCCGTCACATTCTAATTTTGCTTAAGTATGGCCCTCCTGGGTCACTTAGTGAGACGATATTAATCTGTACAAAAGCAGCCAGTTCTCTGCTACACAGAGAAAGGGTGGGTCCTGGGGCAGAAGGAGATGGACGGGCAGAGACGGGAGAGGACAGCTGAGCTAGAGACGGGAGAGGACAGCTGAGCTGGAGACGGAGGAAGGAGGAGGCAGATGAACAGATGCTGCTGGAAGAAATGGGGGGGGGGGCGAGTGCCGGAACCCCCACCCACTGCCGGGTCCACCCCGCTCACGATCTGTCCCAGCAAGCCCACCCCTGAACCCCCGCTTCCAGGCCGGAGGTTGCTGGAGTTGGGCTCTGTCTCTAACTCAAAAGGTGAGGCAGGCTTGCGGTGAGCTGCTGGCCTCGGGGAGAGGGTCCCGGCTGCCGGCCAGGTTTGCCCCAGCATCAGACCTGTCAGGACAAGTGCCATACCGGCTCCGTCCCTGCAGGGCCGCCGGCGAGGCGGGGGTGGAGGCTCTGCTGCTGTTGCTGGTGAGTGTCTTTTTCAGATGCACTCCCCGAGGCGCAGAGGTGCTGCAAGGCTGCCCTCGCCACCCGCTTCACAGCTCGTGCCTCTGTACACCCGAGAGCCCTGTGCTCGCCCACCTCTGGTGGATCTTTCCTTTTTTGGAAAGAAAGCTGAACGGCCTGGTCCTCCACTTTCCACCAGGCCTTTGTCTTCAGCCGGGGTCCTTATCTCAATGCCGTCAGCACCTTCGGGTCCCACCTGGAAGCCCTCAGGCTCACCTGGACCCCCTCAAGGGCGGGTAGCTCCGTAGGAACTGGCCAAGAAAAAGAAACATTCCCAGCTAATGAGAAACAACTTATGCGTATTTCTAAAACAAACCGAAAATGTACCCTTGAATAGCTTCCAGACCTGCAGTGCAAAGAAAAAACAGGCTGCACACAAGCAGTTAGCACCGTGCCCTCCCATCTACAGGCAGGTGTGTGGCACCTCTGCCCGGGCTGCCACCCGCTTACAAGCAGAAACCAAAACACCCGGGGAATTGCAGACTCCACACTAAACACGTGGGATTCGCCTCCCTGGGACTGATCAGGGAGAAGCCTGGAATTTTATTTCTAACAAGGCAACTAAATGTTAGCATATTACAGGCCATTCTTAACAGCAATAGTAGAGTTAATAATGTAGTATTAATACTACTATTAAAGTAGTATTAATACTACTACATTATATAGTATTTTCCTCTTTTCAAGCTGTTTTTATGAGACAGCCCTAGATCACGGTGATCTTCAGATGTAGGGAAGCAGATGCTTCTTATCTTATAAAATGTTCTTACTTTATAAAATGAGAAAACAAATGGAGAGAACTTTACTTTGTGAATGCTATAAAATAAAATAGTGAAATTACTAATTATTTTAAGGCCACCCTGCAGAGAAACTTCTTAGATATGTGTAAAAATAGATCTTAATAGATTGGTCTAGTAACTTCCATAAGAACTGCTGCAAGTATATAGAAATTAAAAATGGGGTTGGATTAATAGTTGTATAGTAACCTACTCTGGGGCTTTTAATCTTGATTTTTTTTCTTCTATGTAATTATAGTACAACATTAAGATAAAGATACTCATTTTGGTTACAATTATCTACCTCAAAGGAGCAAATACAGTATCTTTTGAAGTGAAATCTTCTACTTTTTGTAGAGATTTTTGCCAAAGAAAGTTTCCCAGTGCTAGGCCTTTAAGTAGTCAGTGCCGTTACCTCCTGAAACTTCAGGAATGCAGTGTAACAGAAGGGCGATTACACTTGCCATTGTAAAGTATATATATTTAAAATGCAATAATCTCGGAATTAGCTCAACCTCGAGTACTCCTAATAACTCTTCATAAAAAAAATAAGAGTTTAAGTTAACCTTGAGCCTGGAGGGGGCGTCCACGGCTGCTGGCACAGCTGCCAGGGGAAATCAGTGGCACAGTCGCCCCTGCTGGGAGCTGGGTCCGTGGGGATGTGGCCTCTGATGTTCGGGCCAGGTGGGAGGTGGTCCGGCTGGAGTCTGGACTTGTTAGGTTGATGCTGGAGGAAAAGGCGAGTGAGAGCCAGTGCAGCCAGCTCTGGGCCTGGCCAGGGGGCCTGAGGCCAAACGCAGAGGAAGCTGTGCCTTTGAACCGCAGGGGAAACCACGTGGGCGACAGCGGTGGGTCTTCAAAGGGGGAGGGGTTTCTGATGTCATTTTCCCATCACTTTTTATGAGCAGGTTGGTTGTGTTTGTGTTCTGTTGGGAATTTAAATTCTAGGAAAACAATTTTGGGATTCTCTGTCCAAAAACGCGTCTGTTCAGTGGAGGGCTGTGGAGTGTTTGCCTCTGAACCACGGCTGGAGAGGCTCCCCGGCTGGAGGCCTGCCTGCGCTCAGCCACAGGCTGAGGATGGCTTTTTTTTGTTTGTTTCTAATTAATCGCTCTCTGTCTTTTTCAAAACTGAAGTGTAGTTGATTTACAATGCTGTGTTAATTACTGCTGTACGGCACAATGACTCAGTTATACACATACGTAACCTTTTTCATATTCTTTTCCATCGCGGTTTATCCCAAGATATTGAAGCTCGTTCCCTGTGCTCTACGGGAGGACCTTGTGTATCCAGAGGACGGCTTTTTATAGCTGGGCTAACTCCTCAGGGGCTTATCAGTGTGGCGAAAATAACCTCTGAAAACACAGGTCTGGACCGATGGTTTTACGGGTGGTGGTGTGAACATGTCCTCTGAAAATGAACAATCTCCTAGAGTTGTAGCAAAGCTCCTCTGGTTGCCGCGGACAGCGGCTACAGCAGGTCTGGTCAGCCGTGTCCACAGGGGAACGTTCTAGAGCTGGTCCATGGGCTTCATGGTCCTTCCTTCCTTCCATCCTTCCTCTCTCCTTCCCTTCTTCCTTCCTTCCTCCCTCCCTCCCTCCTTTCTTCCTGGTACCACTCAGCACAGGAGTCAGTCAATTGTTGAAAACAAGCTGACCATATCTCAACTTTTATTTAATCCATGTTCTATCATAAAGTGTAATGCATTTTAGTGTGAAAATGGCGATTCAGCTTTTATAGCACTTTTCCTGGCATGCAAAACCATTTTCTTCTCTTTTAATGTGTTCATTCTGATGAACAGAACAATTTGGATGAATTAAGCTTGGCAAGCTTGAGTTTGTGTATGTGTGTGTTGGTTTTCTTTTCCTTGTTTTAAGCGTTGGTTTGCTTTAGCTTCTGAAGTCTCTGAAGATTATTCCAAATATAACTCAATGTGTAAAACTATGCTAAGCTGACTGGCAAATACAAAAAAGTATTTGTGGTTTTTCCTAAAGATCATCTGTTTGTGTGAAAAATATTCAAATATGTAATAATTTTGTTGGAGACCAAGAAGGCAATTCAGGTGGCTGGTTTAGGGACCTTTTCTCCCTTACCCTAATAACAAACGTTTTCACAAAGTCTATGTGATCACTCTTCTCTAACTTACACCTTCAGTCACTGTGGGGGTCTCTGCTCCTCGGTGGGTGAGGGTGAGGATGGCCTGGAAAGCCTGGGGTGGGGGTAGCCCCATCCTTAGGGCCGGGCTCGGCTGTGGGAGGGGGGTGCCTACCTGGCAGGGCGGGAGCCGCTGCGGGTCTTTGAGCCGCTGCCACACGCCTCATGCCTCCAGGGAGCACAGACCCCGCAGAGCTGGACCCCTGTGGTCCGGGGTGGCCGGGACCAGGCAGGCAGGTGCCGGGCCTGTGAGGAGGAACCCCCGGGGAACCTCCGGGGCTCGTGAGAGCAGAAGCTGCATCCCAGGCAGGAAGGGCCCCCCCCGGGAAGCCAGAGGGCTGCCCGCCTCTGCAGAGAGCCCTGCCCGGAGCAGGGGGCCTGGGAGCACGTCAGGCCTGCTTCTTCCACAAGCTGGAAGTGGTCGTCCAGACAGGACCCGTCTGAGCCCAGACAGGACTATTGGGGGTGAAAGTCAGTTATCACTGGGCTTGAAACACTTTGGGGGGATGTCAGGTTGAACAATACAAAAGAGAAGGAGCTCAGTGTAAGGGTGGGGCTCCCTGCTAGCAGGCTGGGGCCCACGCGGCATGAGGGAGGGGCCCTCAGCCCACCGGCCTCCCACCGCCTCGGCCACCAGGCACCGTAGGCTTGCCCGGACTCCAGCCCTGCAGTGAAACCAATAAAAGCCCCTGAAATGACTACAGCAACAGAACAAAAGCAAAAGCATGAGAGGAGAGGATATGCTGAAAAATTCCACCCACTCTCAGAAGAAAAGGAAAAAGATTATGGAAATGAGAAGAAATGCAAGTTACCCAGAGGGCTGATTGACTGGGGAGAGTCAATCTGTAAATACAGAGAATTCCAGAAAGAGGAAATAGACCAGATGGACTCCGGATCCCAGAAATAATGTAGGAGGACGCGGAGACCTCAGCCTGGACGGGACGCGCCGCCCGCAGGGTGGGGCCGTGTCCGGGCTTCCTGCCCACAGGCTGTCGCGGGCCCATCCTTGACTCCAAGCGACCCTCCGACAACACGCACGGGCGCCGCCACCTCCGCACGTCCGGAAATGCCGGCTCAGCATGCAGGCCTGAGGGTCCGTGTCACCTCTTCCAGGACGGCCACCCTCCGTGCCCCCTGCTGGGCCACTTAGGCCCAGCGACAGCATTTGTCAGGGGGACCAGGGGAAACGGCTTCCTGGAGATCGCACCCGGGGAAGGGCTGCCTCTGCTCTCGGCGTCCCCTTTGGAACAGGAGGTTGGAGTCCAGGAAAATCGGACTCTGTTGGTTCCCCTCCAGGGTCCGGATACAGGCTCCAGGGGCTGTGGGGCCAGGTCCCTACACGCCGACGTGTCTCAGACACCTCTCTGAGCGGAGGATTCGTCGCACGAATATTTATTATGAATATTCGCCAAATGGCCTGCAAAACCCTCCATAAGCTGCCAGTCAGGGCTACGGGACACTCTGCGTTGCAGCGGGGACCCCGCGGCCAGGTCTACCCAGGGCAATGAGACTTTAACCACCTTCCCGGACGTCCCCCCACCCTCCGCCCCGTCGCCAGCTGGATCCTGAGGCCCGGCGAGCCGGCAGGCTTAGGAGATGGACGGGGCAGAGCCTGTGAGTCCGGGGTTCCTGTGGCCGGTGCCACCCCCTGCAGCTGTGAGCCGTGCCTCAGGTGGGTGGAAACAAGCTTTTCTCACACCGCGGTCCCGACACGTGGGAGGGTTCGTGTCAGAGTAGCTTGCTGTTACCCCAACTTACGTAACGGGTAGGTGCCCTGGGTCCTGTAATTTGCTTCTACAGGCCAGCTAACATCCAGCAGCGGGATAATCACGCAGAAAATAACAGCAAACTAAAAACGATATGAAAGCAGAAATATTAGGGAGTTCCCGGCGGCCCAGTGGTTAGGACTCTGTGCTCTCCCCGCCGAGGGCCCGGGTTCAGTTCCTGGTCGCGCAGCTGCGTTCCCCCAACGCCATGCGGTGAGGCAAGAAGCAAAACAAAACAACAACAAGACAGATACGAAATAAAAGATTCTGTTAGGATTAAATAAACTATCAAATAAGAGAAATATTAAATAAATCAGTCCACGGAAAAGGGGAGAAGCAGAGATGCTGGAAGCAAGGCCGAGCGTTCTCCCGGGACGTGGTTTTAAGCACCACGCGCTCCTCGTCGGGATGCGCTGAACCCCAGCAGGGCGGAAGCACCGCCGGTTTAGCAGCCGCAAACCTGAAAGGGAAGGAAAGGGAGGCCTTGAAGGAACGTGCTGGGCGGAGACCCTGCCGCAGCCTGCCCAGGAGAGAAACGGCAGGCAGTCCCGTGTCAGCCGCTCGGGGCTGGAAGCTCGCACCTGCTGCTCTTTCCCCGGTTGATGGGCCTTTGGGTCGCTTCCTTCTGGGTATCGTGAGCAGAGCCGCTGTTCGCAACGTTTCGCACGTATCACTCTGTGGTCGCCTGTTTTCATCTCCCTTGAGTCAACACCTCGGAGTGGGATGGCTGGGCCCTGCGGCACATCTGATGTTTAACCTTCAAAGGAGCGGCTGCACCGCGTCACACTCCTGGTGTTGAGCTGTCCAATCCGCGGGCGTGGAATGCTGCTCCACTTTCAACGGTCTTTCAATTCTCTCAGCAATATTTTGTTATTTCCAGTACACAAGCTTTCTTCTTTTCTTGAATTTTTTTCTGAGTTACTTTATTATTTTTGATGCAATGATGAGAGGAATTGTTCTCTTTATTTTTCGTAGGTTCAAGGCAAGTATAGAGAGACAACTGGTTTTCTCTTTTGAGCTAGGATGCTGTTACCACGTGGATCTCCTTTATCAGTTCCAGGAGAATTTTTTTGTGTACTTCTCAGAATTTTTCACATATAGCATTTTGTCATCTGTGAATAAAGGCAATTTTTTCTTCTTCCCTCTCAGAAGGATGTCTTTATTTCCGTTTCCTGCCTGATTGTACTGGCTAGAACCTCTGGTATAACAGTGAATAGAAATGGTAAGGATGGACGTTCTTGCCTTGTTTCCAGTTTTAGAGAGAAAAGTATTCAATCTTCCACTCTTAAAATTTAGATTAATGAGTTATAAGTTTTTTGGTAGATGTCCTTTATTAGAAAGTTTCCATCTGTTTCTGACATTGCATAGTTTTAATTATAAACGGGTGTTGGATTTTGTCAAATGCATTTCTTGCATCTATTCAGATGATTGTATATTTTTTCCCTCTTTATGCTGTTAATAGAATTTATTAAGTTAATTGATTTTGGATGTGAAACCACTTTGTATTCCAGGATAAATTCTTGCTCGTGGTGTGTAACCCTTTCTCTTACGCTGCTGGGTCCGGTTCACTCATATCGTGTTGAGAATCCCTGTGTCTATGTTCATGAGAGGTGTTGGTCCGAAGCTTTGTTTTCCCTGTGATGTCTTTATCTGGCTTTGGCATCAGGATAACACTGGTCTCATAGAGTGAACTGGGAAATATTTTCTCATTATCTACTTTCTGGAAGAGTTTAGAAAGGATCAATATTACTTTTCCTTCAAAAGTTTGACACAATTACTTAAGTGAAGCCGCTAAGTGAGGATGTTCCCTTATGTAAAGATTCATTTTTAAGATTTAAAAAAGAATTTATTGAAATATAGTTGATTTACAATGTTGTGTTAGTTTCCGATGTACAGTGCAGTGACTCAGTTATACGTATGTACGTACGTGTGTGTGTGTATTCCTTTGAAGATTCTTTTCCATTATAGGTTATTACAAGATACTCAGTGTGGTTCCCTGTGCTGTACAGTAGGTCCTTGTTGTTTACCCATTTTATATATAGTAGTGTGTATCTGTTAATCCCAAACTCCTCATTTAGGCCTCCACTCCCCGCTTCCCCTACGTAACCATAAGTTTATTTTCCATGTCTATGAGTCTGTTCCTGTTTTGTACCCAAGTTTATTTGTGTCTTTTTTGTTTTTAGATTTCACATATGATATCGTATGATATTTGTCTTTCTCTGTCTGACTCACTTCACTGAGTATGATCATCTCTAGGTCCATCCGTGTTGCTGCACACGGCATTATTTCATTCCTTTTTATGGCTGAGTAGTGTTCTGTTGTATGTATGCACCCCATCTTCTTCGTCCATTCCTCTGTAGATGGACACTTAGGTTGTTTCCGCGTCTTGGCGAGTGTAAGTAGTGCTGCTGTGAACACTGGGTGCGTGTATAAGATTTCTTTAGAGCAGTTTTAGGTTCACAGCAAAATTAAGAATAAGGCACGTGGTGGGAATGTAAGCTGGTGCAGCCACTATGGAAAACACTTTGGAGGTTCCTTAAAAAACTACACATAGAACTACCATATGATCCAGTAGTCCCACTCCTGGGCATATACCCAGAGAACACCATAATCCAAAAAGAAACTTGTACCATAAAGTTCATTGCAGCACTATTTACAATAGCCAGGACATGGAAGCAACCTAAATGCCCATCAACAAATGAATGGATAAAGAAGATGTGGCATATATACACAATGGAATATTACTCAGCTATAAAAAGGGATGAGATGGAGCTATATGTCATGAGGTGGATAGACCTAGAGTCTGTCATACAGAGTGAAGTAAGTCAGAAAGAGAAAGACAAATATTGTATGCTAACTCACATATACGGAATCTAAAAATGGTACTGATGAACTCAGTGACAAGACAAGAACAAGGACGCAGAGGCAGAGAATGGACTGGAGAACTCGAGGTTTGGGGGGGGACGGGGGGTGAAGGGGAAGCTGAGATGAAGTGAGAGAGTAGCATAGACATATATATACTACCAACTGTAAAATAGATAGCCAGTGGGAAGTTGTTGTATAACAAAGGGAGTCCAACTCAAGGATGGATGATGCCTTAGAGGACTGGGACGTGGAGGGTGGGGTGGAGTCGAGGGAGGGAGGGAATACGGGGATATGTGTATAAAAATGGATGATTGAACTTGGTGTACCCCCCAAAATAAATAAATAAATAAATAAATAAATAAATAAATAAATAAATTAAAAAAAATAAAGACTAAGGCACAGATTTCCCGTACGTCCTCTGGCTCCACATGCGCACAGCCTCCCCAACTGTCGACACCCCCACCAGGGTGGTGCACTTGTTACAACTGATGAACCTGCACGGACGCATCATAACCGTTCAAAGCCCACAGGCTACCTTGGAGCTCAGCGCTGGTGTTGCACGTGCTATGGGTTTGGACAAACATATAATGTCACATATTCACAATTGCAGTATTATTCAGAGTTTTCACCACCTAAGAATCCTCGTGCTCCTTCTCCTCAAACCCTGCCAGACACTGATCCTTTTATGATTCCATGGCTTTCCTGTCCATGATGTCACACTTAAGAATCATATGGTATGTAACCTTTTCAGATTGGCTTCTTTTACTTAGCAGCACGCATTTAAGTTTTCCCCGTGTCTTTTCATGGCTGATAGTTCGTTTCTTTTTAGCTTGGAATGATATACCACTGTCTGCATGGACCAGTTTGTTTACCCATTCACCTACTGTAGGACATCTTGGTTGTTTCCAAGCTGTGGCAATTTTGAATAAAGTTGCTGTAAACATCCATACGCAGGTTTCTGTGTGGACACCACCAGGGTGTCTTCCAAAGGGGGCTGCACCATTTTCATCCCCACCAGCAATGGAGGAGAGTTGCTCTTGCTCCACATCCTCTCCAGCACTTGGTGGTGTCGATGCTCTGGATTTTGGCCACTCTAACAGGCATGGCGTGGTTTGTCATTGTTGATTTAACTTGCATTTCCCTGAGGACATATGAAGTGGACCATCTTTTCAAATGCTTATTTGCCATCTGAATATCTTCTTTGGTGAGGTGTCTGGTAAGGTCTTTGGTCCATTTTTTTTTTAAATTTATTTATTATTTTTTTTGGGGGGGTACACCAAGTTCAGTCATCTGTTTTTATACACATATCCCCGTGTTCCCTCCTTTGGTCCATTTTTAAATTGGGTTGCTTTCCTTACTGTTTAGTTTTACGAGATCTTTGCATATTTTGGATGACACTCTTTTATCAGATGTCTTTTGCAAATATTTTCTCCCAGCCTCTGGCTTGTCTCCTTCTCTTGACGTCATCTTTTGCAGAGCAGAACAGAAGTGCTCGATGTTCATCAAGTCCAGCTCATCGGTCCTTTTCTTTCATGGATTATGACTTTGATATTGTATGTAGAAAGCCATTACCAAACCCAAAGTCATCTGGTTTTATCCTGTGCTATCTTCTGGGTGTTTTACGTTTAGTTCTATGATCCATTCTGAGTTAATTTTTGTGAAGAGTGTGAGGTCTGTGTCTAGATTTTTTTGTTTTTGTGTGTGGGCGTCCACCTGTTCCAGCACCATTTGTTGGAAACCGTCTTTGCTCCGTTGTGTTGCCTTTGATCCTTTGTCAAAGATCAGTTGACTTTATTTGTGTGGGTCTGTTTCTGTTGCATTGACCTGTCTGTCTGTTCTTTCACCAATACCTCACTCTCTTGCTTCCTACAGCCTCACAGTAAGGGGTGTCAGTCCTCCAGCTTTGTTCTTTATCCTTAATATTGTGCTCACTATTCTGAATCCTTTGGAAGTATTTCTAATTACTAATTGAATTTCTTTACTTATAATATGTCTGTCCCTATTTCTTCTTTCTTCTTGAATCATTTTGTATAAATATCTCCCTAGGAATTTCTCTGTTTCTTCCAATTATCTAATTTTTTTGGCATAAAGTTGTTCATAGTACTCACTTCATAATTCTTTAGATTTGTAGAAATTTAAATTTAATTTGATGTGCACTGGTGATGTGCACTCTTTTATTCCTGGTTTTGGTAATTTGCATTCTCTGTTTTCTTCATTAGTATAAATAAAGAGGTGTTAAATTTTTTTATCTTTTTAAGAAACCACTTTTGCTTTCATTGCTTATCTCTATTTTTTCTATTTTGTTTGAGTTTTCATTCTAACCTTTATTATTTGCGTCTTCTGCTTGCTTTGGTTTAATTTGCTCTTTTTTTCTCCCTAATTTTGTAAGATGGAAGCTTAGGCTACTGATTTGAATTTTTTTTTCCTTTTCTAATACAGACTTTTAAAGCTAGGTCTAGAATTTATCTCTAAGTGCTATTTGGCTGCATCCCATAAATTTTGATACACTGTTTTCATTTTTATTCACTTAAAATACTCTAAATTCTTTTTGGGATTCCTTGTTTGATTCATGAGTTATTTTAAAATATTTAAAAGTTATTTAAAACTGCAGTTTAGTTTCCAAATATCTTTGGATTTCTCAAATTTCCTTCTGTTTTTGATATCTAGCAACATTTCTAATTTCATTTTGGCCAGAAAAACACTCTGATTTTAATATTTTCAAATTTATGGAGAGTTGTTTTATGGCTTAGTGCATGGTCTATACTGAAGACTATTCTATGTGCGTGTGAAAAGATCATGTATTCTGATGCTGTTGAAGGGGAGTGTTCCCCACATGGTAGCTGGGTCAAGTCACTTGACAGTGTTATTCAGGTATTTTATATCCTTGTTGATTTTCTATCTGATTTTCTGTCAATTATCTGCAGTGGGATATTAACATGCCCCACTATTATCACTGAATTGTCTGTTTCTCTTTTCAATTTTGTTAGTTTTGCTTCATGCATTTTGGGCTCTGTTATTAGGTTATATTGGTTTAGTTATGTCTTTTTGGTGAATTGACCTTTTTTATCATCACGAGAATCTTTCCTGGTCTTTAGTAATGTGTTTTGTCTTAAAGTTCATTTTGTTGCTGTTAGTGTGGCTACTTTGGTTCTTGTACAGCTCCTGTTTGCATGGTATATGTTTTGTCATCATTTACTTTCAAACTTTCTGTGTCTTTGAATCCCAAGTATATATTTTACATAGGACATAATATTGGATCTTGTTTTTCTTACTGTTATTTTGTTTTGAATATGGTCAAACAATCTCTGGCTTCTGATTAGAGTGTTTAATCCACTTATATTTAATGGATTTATTAATATGGTTGAATTTATTTCTGCCATTTTGCTAGTTGTTTCCTTTACTTCCACGTCCTTTTTGTTGCCCTGTTCTTCTTTTACTGCTTTTTTTGGTGTTAAAAACAATTTATTATAAAATGGTAATAATGTATAAAAATGTATAGTGTATAAAATGTATGATGGTACCTTATAGTACCATTTTCATTCCTTTTTAATGCTATTTTCTTAGAGAAACACTGCTTTAGGGATTACAAGATACGTATTTACTTATCACAGTCTACCTCATGTTAATAATACCTTAATTCTGACAAAATATAGATACTTTTTACTCCAACATAGCTTCATTCCCTTACTCTTTTGTGCTATCATGGTGCTATATATTACATCTATATATGCTATAAGCCCAACAGTACAGTTTTCTAATTATTGTCTTATTATATTTCAAATAACTGAAGGGAACATTAGAAAAATATATTTGTACTGTCCTTATAGTTACTTACATAAGAACTTTAATGGTGTTCTTTGTTTCTTCGTATGCATTCAAGTTACCCTGTGGTGTCATTACATTTCAGTCTGAACAATTTCCTTTACTATTTCTTCTAAGACAGATGTGCTAGCAGCAAGTTCTTTCAGTATTTCTTTATCTGGGAAAGAATATTTTTTCCAACTCTTTGAAGAATATTTTTGCTGATTATAGAGTTCTCGGTGACAGGTCTATTTTTTTCTTTTAGTAACTTTAATATGTTATCCCGACAGCTCCTGGGAAGTCAGCTGTTAATCTCTTAACAGTTTTTTTGTACATGGTGAGCTGTTTTTCTCTTACTCCTTTCAAGATTTTCTCTTTGTTTTTGGATTCCAACAATTTTACTATGTTGTGTCTAAGTGTGCATCTCTTTGTGTTTATCTTACTTAGAATCTGTTGAGCATCTTGGATGTAAAGATTTTTCATCAAACTTGGGAAGTTTTCAGCTATTGTTTCTTCAAGTATTTTCCTGCCCTTTTCCATTCTTTCTGAGTCCCATTTAACTGATATCGGTATATTGATAAAGTCTCACAGGTCTCTGTTTATTTTTCCTCATTCTTCTTCTCTTTAGCTCTTCACATTGAGTATTTTCTTTTGATTTATTTTTAGGTTCTCTGAGGCTTTGTCCTGACATTCCAAATACTCTGTTGAGTGGATTTTTCATTTGGTTATTGGGATTTTCAACTCCAGAATTTCCATTTGATTCCTTCAAATAATCTCTATCTCTTTGCTGATATCCTCTAGTTGATGTGTCATTCCCACTGTGTGTTTATTTATTTCTTTGAATATGATTTTCTCAGTTCTTTGAACATATTTATAATATCGGTGGCTACTTTGAGGTCTTTGCTAGTACCTGGGTCCTCTCAGAACAGCTTCTATACGGACCGCTTCCTTCCCCTGGGTGTGGATGCCATGTTGCTGTTTCATCCCATGTCTTCAAAGGTTCGTTGCACTTGACATTTAGCTGACATTGTAGCAACCCTGGGTAATGAGTACCCCACCCTGGTGGTGGTGGTTGTTGCTGGTTTTGTTTGTTGTTTGGTGACTTGCCTAGACTAATTCTGTAAATTCTGTTTCCCTTGAAGTGGGTGGCCACTAATACCTCTGTTCAGTTTTTTTTTGAAGATGGACACTGTATCCTTTTTTTAAAAATAAATAAATTTATTTATTTATTTATTTTCCCAGATAACCCTGGCTTTCATGTTTTTAATTTATTTTTCTTTAATAACTTGTATTGAGATACAATGGACATACAATAAACTGCATGTATTATTTATTTATTTATTTTTCTTTAAAAACTTTTATTGAGATACAATGGACATACAATAAACTGCATATATGTAAAGCGTACAATTTGATATTTTTTTCTTACTAGTAATGTATATATGGCAATCCCAATCTCCCAGTTCATCCCACCCCAACCCCCTCACCCCCACTTTCCCCACTTGGTGTCCGTATGTTGTTCTCTACATCTGTCTCTATTTCTGCCTTGCAAACAGGTTGATTTGTACCATTTTTCTATATTCTGCATATATGTGTTAATATACGATATTTGTTTTCCTCTTTCTGACACACTTCACTCTGTATGACAGTCTCTAGGTCTTATTTATTTATTTATTTATTTATTGGTTGTGTTGGGTCTTCTTTGCTGCACATGGGCTTTGTCTAGTTGCAGCGAACGGGGGCTACTCTTCATTGTGGTGCACGGGCTCCTCATTGCCATGACTTCTCTTGTTGCAGAGCACGGGCTCTAGGCGCGTGGGCTTCCGTAGTTGTGGCTCACGGGCTCTAAAGCACAGGCTCAGCAGTTGTGCTGCACGATGAGAAAATATTTCCCAGTTCATTCTATGGGATTTTCCTGGAGCAGGGATCAAACCTGTGTCCCTTGCATTGGCAGGTGGATTCTTAACCACTGCGTCACCTAGGAAATCCCCCCCTTTTTTTTTCTTAATTCTTATGTTTATATTTAAGCCTGGTTTTGCAGGGGTCACTTCTGGTCATCACAGCTTAGTGATGGTCCAGCCAGACAAGGACTGGTCACAGGTGCTACAACACCTTGACTGAGTAGAGTTTCTGTCATTTGCTAATGAATCTGCTTGTGGGTTGGGTAATGCATTTAAAAAATGGGCAGTTTATAGAACTTGTTGCTATGTCTGCCTCCTGGTGTTTTTGTTTTTGTTCCGCAGAGATCACTTTCTAGTCAACACCACACACCACTCCAAATTAAGTTGGCCGCTCTGATGGGCCAGGTGGCTGGTTTCCACACTCAGCACAGGAGAAAGTGGACCACCGCACTGTGGAAGCTGCATATATGGGGTGGCAGTGGTCCCAGGAAAAACGCCAGCACCCAATGTTCTCTCCGGAGCGTCAGTCCTTTTTCTCAAATACATGCTTCTCAAGTTTTCGTATGGTTTTGTTTGTTTTTGAGAGTCCTGAAATAATGTTTTGACAACAGTGTCCAGTTTTGTTATCACTTTTTGGAGAGATTTGTGAAGTGTCTCACCCTACTAGGTAAGAAGTCCCACCCATCTAGGATAAAATTCAAGATTAAAAAGACGTGTTCGTTTTTCTTGGTTGATATTACCACCACAGCAGAGAGCTGGGCAGAAATATTGATGCACTCTTGTTTATTCTGAGTGATCTTATGACTTTTTGATGATATTTCTCTAGGGAGTCCAATTTTATCCAAGACTTGTTCTGGAAATATTATGTTTTAAAGCATCAAGACGTAGCATATGCACAGTTCAGGATTCCTCAGGGACCACTATTATTTCATGGAGAATGTGGCGGTATTAGAAGTGTTGTGCTGGAAACAAGACATCAGGCAGAAGTTCTTACCACCGTTCTCCAAGATTCTCAAGATACGTGCTAAGAATCCATTATTTCCTAGCAGGCTGATGTCGGTGCTGCCAAGACTGCTCCTGCTTAGAAGAACCGCCGCTGCGTCCTGTGGCTCCTGGGGCTGCGTACAGGTCATGCACTCCTGCCGCTCAACCATCCACGGGCTGGATGCATAATTCATGGCAGCATTCAAAGTTCTGGACAAATGCGTTCTCCAGACCCACAGCTGGGAGCTGGGAGAGTCCAGTCAGTTGCTCGTCTCATCAGGGAGCGATCTGAAGTCTTCAGGGTGCTCAGGAGGGCCTCTCAGATTGCTGTGCGAGCAAGCCTTGGTGCTTTTGCTGTCAACACAGGGTTGTATGGAAACCTATTTTAAAACAGGAGCTTCTCCAGAAGCATGGTTCTCCTCATTGATTTTATTTCTGAATTTGAAAACTGGAAAACCAAAGTCTTTGCACAGTTATTCTTTCATATTTGGAGACAGAAAAACAAGTGCTAATGTTTCCATTTTCAACTCAGTCCTTTTGCTATACACTTATGTTCTCTTTACTTTAGAAATATCTCCTTGCTGTAAAAAATTCTGAAATTATAAATGAATATAGATGAAACTTAAAATGACCCCTAATGTCACCACCTGGAGGCAATTCCTGTTAATATGTTAATGCGTTTCCTTTAGGTTCTGTGATGCTGTGGTGATACAGTTTCTTCTGTTGTCTGGATTCATCTTAAACTTGACTCACAGCGTTATAGTCTCTGTAAGACTCTACACCATCTTCTACTGTTTACAATGTTTTACTACTATACGTTCTGTTTTAATAACGCCCTTGTCAGTAATAATTATCAGGCCCTCTGGATGTGTTCTAGATTAGACACCTAAAATAGGCGATTTCTAGGTGGAGAGACAGTAACGTCATCAAGGGTTCTGATACGTGCTGTCCAACGGCCTCCCTGAGAGCTTGTCCCCGTCTGCACTTGCGACACCCCTGTTTGTGTGGAGCAGCAGAGATACGGCTGATGGTTTTAGAAATAAACTTCACTTTTTAGAACAGTTTAGATTTACAGAAAAATTGTGAAAATGGTACAAAACGTCCGCATACACCCCTCACCCAGTTTCTCCTATTAATTCTCCTGTTATCCCTGTTTCCTATTATAAAGCTACATCTGACTCATTTAATAAACCAATATTGACACATTTTTGTTAAATAAGTCCACATTTTATTCAGATTTCCCTAGTTTTTACCTAAAATTCCATTTTCTATCCCAGGACCCTGTCTAGTGCACCAGAGTCAGCAAGGCTCAGCTCTGTGGCATTTCATGAAGGATGGAGTAAAACATTGTCAGTGAAAAACTCAAGGACAGTTTTGCTGAAAATCTCATAAATATGGCTTTAGGAAATGACTGTCATGTTAAATAGGTGTCTGCTATTGGGTCTGCACTCAGGCCAGTTTCCACGTCTTTCGTGTGGGCCAAATGTCCACCCCTGGCCACTGCACCTGTGACACAGGTACTGCCCAGGCCTTGAGGGGACAGGGACATTATCTCACAGCCCCGGCGAAGGTGGGTGGGAGGTGACAGGGTGCAGGGCACCCATGGTGACCTGCAGCCACAGTCTCAGGACCGGAGCCGTGACCTGCAGGTCCTGCCGGACGGCCGGGGGAGCCGGCTCCCTCCCTGAGGCTCCTCCCCTTTTCTAGGAGTGGCGGCTTTGGGACCCGCATTCCGTAAGCTCAGGTTCTGTTTTTACCTCTGTCTCCATTCCCCACTGGACCCACACGCCTGGGCACTGGCCTCGTTTACTAACTCATTTTGCAGAACTTTCCAAGTGGGATAAAGGTTGTGAGCGAACACGATGGTTGGTAGCTGTGTTTCCAGCTGCTTCTCCACAGCTGGCCCCCGCCGTGAGCATCACGGCTCCGACCCCTTTGTCTCTGTGGTTTGATGCTTCTTCATGACTCAAAACAGAGGGCACGACATTATTGATTTCTAGAAATGACGCTTTGCAAACTTGTTTTGGATGTTGCACTTTATCCTTGGTGTTCATCTAGGTGATAGCAAAGTGACTTGTTCTAATAAGTTACCAGGTGCTAATATTAAGTTAACCAGTGAAGATCTAGCAGGGTTCTTATTGTTTGCTGAAAAAAAAAGCATTATACCGTCCCTTTAGCAAACATCTTGGATTTTATCCATCACGAAGATTTTCTAAAAATACTATTTACAAGCTATGTAATGACATAAACTGATTCCTTAAGGAGTCTTAAATCAGAGATAAAAATGTTAAAAAAAAGGAACAGGAAATTTTTGCCGTATTTCTAAGACACAGTGTGTTTCTAAGGATTCTCCTCCCCCTGAATCTCAACAGACAACACCCGGCACGTGTTCTTGCCTTTGAGAAGAGAATAGAAAATGAAGCCGCCATGTTCATGGCGGTTGTGGAAGATCCTCGTTCCCTCAGAAACGGTAGAAAGAATCCACACCGTTACGAGGCAGAAGTGAAATGCCACTTCCCCTAATTCGCTCTCACACCTGGTGTGAGCCACGGCAGTCGGGAGTGACATTCCCAGTGCGGGGAAAGATTTCTCCCGCACGCGATGGTTGGGTGGCACGTGCCCGTCTGCTCACAAACTTGAATTTCCTGGAGTGCCTTTTCTTCCACCTCATGTCTCGTACATCCACACGTACGGGGGTCACCCTTTATTAGACCCTCCAGCCTGCCTCCTTTGTGCGCTCATCCATCCACTGTCTGTCCCCGGGTTCTAGCACGGTGCACGGCACATCGTAGGGACTGTTACTCTTTTAAGATTATGAATCACATGGGCAATTTTTTTTGGACTGCGTTGGTTCTTTGCTGCTGCGCGCAGGCTCTTCTCTAGTTGTGGTGGGGGGGCTACTCTTTGTTGCGGTGCACAGGCGTCTCATTGCGGTGGCTTCTCTTGTTGCGGAGCACGGGATCTAGGCACACGGGCTTCAGCGGTTGTGGCTCGAGGGCTGTAGAGCACAGGCTCAGCAGTTGTGGCACACAGGTGCTCCGTGGCATGTGGGATTTTCATGGAGCAGGGATCAAACCCGTGCCGCTGCATTGGCAGGCGGATTCTTAACCCCTGCGTCACCAGGGAAGTCCCCACATTGGCAAAATTATTGTGAACTTTAATGGACCAGACACAGGAGCCCATTGATGAGATAAGGGTGTTGCTTCGTCTTCACAGCCGTTGTAAATCATCGCCCCCGCTTGGCAGATGGGGAGCGGAGGCTTCGCAAAGGTCCACAGCTTTCCAGAGCCGTCACTAGTAAGGGCAGGACTGCAGGCGGGTCAGCCGCCAGGTGTGACACTCGTGCTCTGCTCCCTCCTCGGCTGCAGGGTCTCCGGCTCCGTTGTTCCCTTCAGACCTCCGGGTCTCCACTCCCATGCTGGAAAGCAAACTGCTCCTTGGGTGTGTGGGGTGGAGGCTCCTGTTCTCGCTCTGCCACCTCTTCCCCCAGGGGACCGTCACTTGCATCCGGCTCAGGGTGACCCTCCACCCTACGGTCCTCCCTCCTGGGGTCCTCTGCTGGCCGAGCCCTCTAACGCCGGGCCCCCTTGCTTTCTTCACCTCCCACGTCCAGCACCTGCTCCTGCACCCATGCCTGTATCCCTTTGATGGGTCAGCACCCACAGGGAGTTTACTTCTTGGTTCCTGTTTGATGACTCTAAGACGACCCTTTGGTCTTGGTGGGCCCGTCCACCTCCAGCCGTCTTCCCTCTCTGTTTCTTCCTTATCCTGCTTAGATTTCATGTTGGAGGGGAAAGCCGCACCCTTGGCCAATGTGTTACTTTCCCAGGTGTGCTTTCTTGTCATGGCAGCTTCTGACAAAGCGTGGCTGAGCCCACCTGCCCTTCTCAGGAGGTCTGCCCTGGCGAAGAGCCTCCAGGGCGGGTGGCCGGTGCCCTCACACGTGCAGGGCCGTCGGGGCTGCCCCTCGCTCCCTCCGTCCTCATGCCTGCGCCCCTCCCAGCAATGCTGCTTCCAAGCCTTCCACGCTCCCCAAGCCCCCTCCCGTGGCGTTCCTGCGGTGACTTCCTTTCCCAGCGTCAGGATAACCGACGGCCTCGAGAGAAAGTCGCCGGGTCACACAAACGTGTGCTGCCCTCGGCTCCGTTTCCGTCCTGTCCCCGAGGAAGTATTGTCTGCACCCCCTCACCCTGGAGCCTTGCTCTGGGGGTTGGCTTCTCTCCCAAATGCAGCCTGATGCTCTCGACCGTGTCTCTTCTCTCAGCCCCAGTCCTCTCCGGGTGGAGCCTCTGAGGACGCTGCCTGAGTCCACCATGTGCCCACGCCTGTTTTATTTTCCCATTTCACTTCCTTTCGGAGAAAAGTCCTAAAAGATATGCTTGCACTAAATTATCTGCCTTCTCTCATTTCATGTTCACTTCTCCAGTGAACTGTACATTTTTTTTACTTTCAGCATTTAGCATCAGTTCTTAGCACCTGGACGTCCTTGATGGACGGCACCCTTTTGACTTTATAGTCTTCCTGTTATGCCTTCTGTTTTCTACACTGAACATACGGATTTTAAAGTCCTCTTTAGACTGTCTTATTATCTCAGCTTCCTTGGGAGTGAATTCCTGGTTTGCTGATGGAGCTCTCCTGTGCTGCACGCTTGGTTTCCAGGATGGTCTGCTTGGTTCTGCCTCTTCACGACTCCTTGTTTACTGAGTGACTTCTCCCTTCCCCTGAGACCCCCAGCTCAAAACCCATGTTTCAAGTGCACTTCCTCTTGGTCCAAAGGCCTCTGATCTAAGCAGATCTCCTCTCCCACACCCAACACACGACAGGGACCCTGAGTGAGGACGGCTGAGATGGGCATTCTTGTTCAGAAAGGGGAGAATGGGGGGGTGGGGTGGCGACAAAGGCCGTCCCTGGTTCAGAGCATCTCCAAATCCTGCCAGGCACATCATTACTTCTCAGCCGGGGCTCCGTCCTGTTCCTGGGAGGGAACCTCCGCAGCTCTGGGCTCCTGGTTCTGCCTTTTCTGTATGTGGACTGGGGTTGCGACTGGGTAGCTTCCTTCTTTCTGCCCCTAAAAGTTTGGGGGCTCCAAAGGCCTCTCTTCATTATGACCTTTTCTGTCCTTTTCAGTCAAGTCTATTAATTCCCTCAAAACCTCCATGGGGTTTTATGCACCAGTTTACACTACTTGCCATGAGGCAGAAGGCACACTCTCAGATCTACTTAGTTTATTCAAGGTAACCCTCCCTTCACTGGATCCCCTGTGAGGCTCCAAGGAGCAGTACCCTAAGGGTCTTGGGGGCACGACTGTCGGGCTTAAAGGGCCTATGAGACATGCCCCTAAGATTCTTCTGTTTAATGGAGGCTTGCTTGTTTAAGGGAAAGGTTATATGGTGTTTTACCTCGAATCTCTCTGACATCTTATTGATGGGGGATTGCAGCTGTGCTTCGGATTCCGTGAGGCTATGTTTTCCTGGCAGTGCTCTTAATTTGGTCTCTGCCCGGAGGCCATCTCTCAACTGAGAACCCCTTGCTGGCTGGAAGGACTATTCTAGACCCTTTACCTCTCATGCACACTCTACTCAAAGACTAAATAGATTTTTAGTTCATCTCTCCCCTCCCACATTTTATCACAGGCAGCAAGAAAAAGGCAGGTGGCGCTTTCGAATTCTGCCTAGAAGTTTCCTTAACGAGATCATAATGCTTGTTAGGGACAGTGTTGCCAAGTTTCTGCCACCTTGTAACAAAGGTCTCCTCCCCCAGGGCTTCCAACAACCTCTTCCTCCCTTCCTTTAAAGACTTCCAACAGCCTCATCAAGGCTATTCACACTTGTGCCTGGCATCCGGTCTCAAAACCAACGTCAGGTGTTTTAGGTTTTGTTTTGGCAGTGTCCCAGCTCCCAGCACCAACAACTTCTGTTCTAGTTCTCCTTCGCTCTGGAGCAGATCGATCCAACATGCAGCGGTAAAACAACCACCACTTATTGTGGCCCCAGGGTCTGCCGGTCAGAGGTTCTGGAAGGGCTCGGATGAGTGTGCTCACGTGGCCGTGGGCAGGTGCAGGCTGGGCTGCAGTCATCTGAGGGCTCAGCTGGGCTGGGCATCCTTGGAGGCTCACTCCGGTGGCTGTCTGAGAGCTGCGTGTGTCTGTTCCTGGAGTGTCTACAGTAGTGGTGGCTCCGTGTGTCTTGGGCTGCTCACCGCAAGGTGGCTGAGCTCCAAGAGGCAGCGTCCTGAGCAGAAGCATCTGGGAGTGAGGGAATCCAGAGACCGAGGCAGAGGCCGCAGAAGCCACAGCCTTTCCTCCCCTGGCCTTGGGAGTCATGCCCTGTTACATCTGCACGTACTTTGGGTTCCAGGGAGACCTATGGCCAGCCCCAAACTCTTCGAGCATTTGTGCCCATCTTTCATTCACCTCTCAAGCTCAGCTTAATTGTCCCTTTCTCAGGAAAGTTTTCTCTGACCTCCTTCGGCAGGGCAACTCTGCCATGATGTGTCTAGTTCCCTATCGCTCCCCAGAGGCACCCACAGGCACAGGTGTACGTCTGCCTTCATTTGTGTGATTGGATGATAACAGAAGGTTCCCCACCAGATTCTAATTCCTTGAAGGCCACAAGCGTCACTTTCCCCTGAACGTTTGTCACCTCAGCTCCGAGCAGAGCGCTTGGCAAATGTTAAATACTTGATAAAGATTTGTAGAAGAATAGGTGGATGTGCTTGGAAATACGTAGGAAAAAGTTCTAAAAGTGTTCCTCAAGGTTTTCTTCTGCTGCCCTCCTCCTGTCCCACTGCATGTGACTCACACCGCTGTGGTCACTTTCTATATCATTTCCCTCCCTGACCTGTGTCTTGCCATCTCTACTCTCCTAATGCCTAGTGCTGTGCCTGAGACTTTCAATAAACCTGGGTGAATAAATCATGGAGAAAGGGACCGCATAACACTGTATCTCCTTACGCTAATTAATTAGTGGCACTTTCTCTAAAGAGCAATGCTCTTTCTTCACACTGTTTTTGGGCTATGGTAGAGAAAGGAGCTTCCCTGTTTTCTGTTGGGTAAGTTAAAATCTTAACTTGTCTTTCCTGTGAGTTCAAGTGTGTTGCTATCCACAGTGCTCCAAAAACTCCCTAAGCCATGGGACCCTGGACAGTCCACTTTGCACGTTCATCTTGCTCCCCACCTGTCCAGACATGTCCAGACTATACACAGATGCCTGTAGAGTCTAAAATGGACCCGCTATCCTATCTCTGTCTCTGTCTCTATCTATCTCTGTCCCTGTCTCTGTCTCTATATATCTCTCTAGCTCTCTCTCTATCTCTGTCTCTGTCTCTGTCTCATCTGCATCTGTATCTCATCTGTATCTGCATCCGAATCTGTATCTTTATCTCATCTGTATCTGTGTCTGCATCTGCATCTGCATCTGCATCTGATCTGTATCTCCTCTGTATCTGTATCTGCATCTGCATCTGTATATAATGGATACAGTGCTCTAGTGCTACACAGATAGTATCAGTGTCTTAAAAAATTTCACCTTGAACTCCGATTACTTCATCTCAATTAATAATCTCTTAAAATACCTTATTGTAATTTTCCTGTTGCAGTGACTTACTTTTTACTTGGCATATGAATGTTACCTTTGTATATTTACTTTCACTAAAACTTCTAGCTATCTTTAGACTTTCTCCTTGCTCCTAATATCAAAAACTCCAGGCTGTCGGTTGAAATTCTTGTCTGTTCCCCCAACATTGTTCTAGGAAACTGCCTTTTTATGAAATAATGTTAGTGACTGCCAAGCTGTTTTGTTTTGTTTTGGTCTTGGTTTTTTAAGAGAATGGAAGCATAGTTTATTGTACTGAAAAAAAATAAACAACTCAATGCCTCCAAATAGGAAGTAGTTAATAAATTGAACATATACATTAATAAAATAAAATGCAACCGTTACCAATTATTTTGTAGATGAAAATTTGATAACCATGAAAATTGTTTGCATATTAGAAAATGGATAAAGCAAATTACAAACTCTGCTGTAGTAATCTCGCTTTCTTTAAAATATATATGTCTAGTGATTGCCAAGATGTTTTATCGGAGACTCCTGTGAAGCCTTGCATTACCAGGTTCTGACCATTTGCTTTGCTAGGATGGCTAGAAAATGCTTCATCCCCTTTAATTGTTTGTGGGGGGATGCTATTAAAAATGCTTTCATATTAATTATTGTTGACCCTTAAAACCTGGCATTATCTTTAGGATCCCATTAAGTCACTGAACTTGGACTCGGTGTGGAAGTCCTCTTAACAAAAAAGCAATATTCCCCTTTGCCTACTCCCCTATCTCAGCCCTGAACTCTGGCTATCCTTCTCATATTTGATTCTATATACATGATATTATGGTATAAACATATATGATATAGAACATGTATATATTCTGCTGGTAACAGCCATATATATGTGTGTATAAAATATAAAACACAGCACATTTCCTCCTGCTTTTTTTCCTCCATTCCTCACAATTATACAGTCAAGGTATCTCTGCTAGATTTTCGTGAGTTATAAACAAGTTGTGCTTTCACAATAAAGAAAAGAGCTGAGTTTATGTAGCTCGTGTAAAGTTGTATAAACAAAATATCTACTAATAAACATAAAGTACTAGGAAATATTTGCTCACCATGGTAAGAGATACCACCCTTTGTCATACAAATCTGTTTGTTTCCTAACGGGAAAGTGAGGCTGAGGGGAAGGTGAGGACAAATCATGAGAAACGATGATTTCCCTTCAAGTGAAAAGTGTATATTTAAAAACATATCTTCTGTTTCTATGACTAGGATATCAACTGCTGTAATTAGAGCCTGCGTGTGTGTGTGCATGTGTATAAAGAAATGAATGCTATAAAACCCCAAACCATGTAGATCACGTATCACATGGATATGAGGCGGGGACAGAGGACACCCACCTTGTTCTGTGTTATTGTGTGACCTGATTTCCCTTTCGGATCAGAATTATAAGCTCTGGCTTGTGAACAGAATCGTGCCTCTCTGGCATCTTTCTAGGTGTTTAGGAGGCCGGGTTGCAACATACTGTTAAGACCAAATTCTGTGTCCCCTCAAACACACCTCTTGTCTAAGACAAGGCAAATGCATGTAGGAAAGTTTCCATCCGGCCAAAGTAGTTGTAGAAATTATTGCTCGTCAATCTGAACCCCGTGAAGTTCTTTACATCTGCCCACCCCGTGTGGTTTACACACACACCTTGCAGCTTACACGTTCCAGAGGGTGCTTTCTTTAAGAAGGGACAAAAAAATGTGCATAGAAACAAAGAGACATATATAGTTGTCCTTTATAGTAGTTATTTCCTTGCCATGAAAACAATATATGCTAGTTGAAACGCAAACTTAGAAAAAAACCAGCTAATCCATTTGCTAGTGCTACAAAGTAATAGACTTAAAAAAAAAAAAAAGAAAACCCCGCAGTGTGGAAAAGAAACACGTGTTTCCTCAGATGTCTCCTTCTCACCACCCTTTTCTTATACGTCCGCGGTGGGCGACCTGTCAGCGGCGCTTCACGGGGCGGCGCGCGGGGCAGCCTCTGGGCGCGCGGGGCCCGCGGGTGGGACCCGCTCCGGCCGCCCAGCGACTCGGCCCCGGCGCGTGCAGTGCGGGCGCGGGGCCAACAGGTGGCACAAACGCCTTTGCCTGCGCCGCGCGCCTCCCCTCCGCGCGCCCCGCGACGGGCCGCGGGCTCCGGACGGCTGCGGGCGCGCTCCCCGCCGTGCGGGCCCGGGGTCCGGGATCGGGGTCCAGGCGCGGTCCCGCCGGCGGGCGGCCGAGACCCGGCGCGGCTCAGGCGGCGCGCCCTCTGCGGGCCGCCCGCGGACTCGCCGGCCGATGTGGCATGGTGCTCCTGCCCGGGGCCGGGCAGGTGCGGGGCCGGGCAGGTGTTGTCTGGGGATGTGCGGGCCGGGCAGGTGCGGGGCCCGGCAGGTGCTGTCTGCGCAGGTGCGGGCTGGGCAGGTGCTGTCTGGGGATGTGAGGGCTGGGCAGGTGCGGGCCGGGCAGGTGCTGTCTGGGGATGCGCGGGCTGGGCAGGTGCGGGCTGGGCAGGTGAGGGCCGAGCAGGTGCTGTCTGGGGATGTGCAGGCTGGGAAGGTGCCGTCTGCGCAGGTGTGGGCCGGGCAGGTGCTGTCTGGGCAGGTGCTGCCTGGGGAGGTGCTGTCTGGGGATGTGCGGGTCTGGGTAGGTGCAGGACTGGGCAGATGCTGGCTGGGCAGGTGCAAACTGGGTAGATGCAGGGCTGGATGGGGGCCGGCTGGGCAGGGATACGCCAGACCAAGTCGGGGATAGGCTGGGCTGGACAGGTGCTGGGACTGGAGTTTGCTGGTCCAGAGCTGGGCTGAGCTGGCCAGGGGTTGGGTGGGAGTCAGGCGAGAGCTGGGAAAATGCTGGGGCTGGACAGGGGCAGGGCAGGGCAGGGGCTGGGCTGGGCTGGGGCGGGGCAAGGCCTCTGTAGGCCTGAGCAGGGGCTGGACCCAGGAATTCCCTGATGGGCCCCCACCGCTGACCAAGGATCTAGAGTTGGAAGCCTGTCCTTATTCTTCCTGGTATCAATTATTTGGGGCCTCCGTTAAACAGCTTCCATCTCTCCCCACACTACAGGGAGCATGGAGACCCTCACGTTCCAGTAAAGCCACCCCTCTGCCTCTCCCCCTCGTCTCTTTCTGGAAAGCTGTCTGAGCCGGCGTGTGCGGTGGGGAGGGAGGCGGGCCTGTCACTCCCGGGTTCCGACTCACTGGAGAGGAGCCTCGCGGGAACCTGTTTTTAATGTGTCAAATCAGAAAGTCACTTCCCGGCAATAAGGTGTGAAGGGGTTACAGCCTCCCGCGGGGCCTCGCGGAGACTCTGCAGCGGGTGACAGGCCTGCCTCCGCCCCGCCAGGCAGCGAGCAGGGGGCCTCTGCTGTGACGGTTACCCCGCCTGCTCACTGGGAGCCCTGCCTTGCGTTTGGAGGGCACCTCTCTGGACACGGTGCCGGGGCCTGGCCTGGTGAGGGGTGCCCCGGCCTGCCTAAGCGCCCCCAGGTCAGGTACCGTTTCCCCTGAGCCCACGCCCAGGAAATCACGTAACCTGGTCCTGCAGATTTCTGATGAGGCGGGGCCTAAATGCAGACCTGGTTCATTTTCTGGCTCTTGTTGTCAGAAACATTGTAATCACGGTCCCACGGTAGCACCCTGGCCCCATGCATCTGCACGTGGGCGGTGAGCACTGCTGTGTCCTGTGGACACAGACTCAGAGGGGAGCTGTCCTGGCTTGCCCACTGAGCCACCTGTTTACATGCATAATCCAATCCTTCATCTCTGATGACATGCTTCTATGGTGTCCCCGTTCTACAGATGAGGAGATGGAGTCCCTAAGTGACCAAACACCTGCCAGGAGCTGAGGGAGGCACTTTAGCAGGCTGGACGTCTTCCCCAACGATGGGAAGGGCCTCACAAACACGCAAAGGAGAAGTCAGCTTTCATTAGCCTCACGTTACTGTGCTTAGAACCCAGGACACTGAGTCCTGTAGCCAGAAATGATGGCCTCACACGGAGATGACTCCCCATAGCTGCCCCTGACTTCCGTCTCACTGTC